>NC_072791.1:182745080-183051435 GCF_028583425.1 Eublepharis macularius
ACTGTACACTGGCTATCTTTAGAAGTTCTTTGAATGATAAACCATCAATATTAGGACTAATCTATCTCCATTTTCATTGCCGTTATCTACCATTTTGTCATTACATTTTGTTTCATCTGTTTTCAGCTGAAGCATTAGAAAATGTTTAGAAAAATCTTATTTGTATTGAAACAGGTACATTTCCCAAGCAATTTATACTGCTGCAAAATTGGTCTTTGGTGACATCTTTTTAGGGAACTGTGTCCTAAATAAGGCATGCCATCCTGACTAGATATGGGCACGAACAGCATTACGAACGGAAAAAACCCATGAACAGCCCATTTGTCTGTTCACAAACAAACAGTTCATGAGGATCCATTCTAAACGAACAAGTGGTCGTTGCAAGCCTCGTTCGTTGCCTTCGTCAGCCATTCATCAAGCTAGACAGTCTGGGGCCTTTCAGTCAATTCCCCTGGCAATGGCAGGGACTGAACTCTGTCAGAACTCCTTCTGGCTTTCCTTCTGGCTTTAACCCTTCGAAAGACTTCCAGCAGTGTCCCATTTTTGTCACTGTGAAGAGAAAATGACAACAAAGGGGGAGACCCAAGCATCATGCCTTTCCCAGGGTGCAATCTCTCTGAAAACTGCCAGCTGATAGTTTAAAGGGATCTTTTAAGGGGCTACAAACAATGAACATGTTTGTGAACAGGGTCATCTTCATTACTTTTTGTTGTTTGTTGTTGGCAACAAACAACAAACAGCTTGTTCGTTTTTTTTCCCATTAGTGCCCATGTCTAATCCTGACACACATCGAGGCACCACATGTCTCCATGTACTTGGCATTGTGGCCTTGTAAGCCCTGAGTGGCTTAGCATTTGACACTGAAGTTGCAGCCAATCAGACTTGGCTGTTTAAGATTGTCACAAAGCTACTTAGAAATTACTACCCCAATTGTATCACCTTAATTGTCCTTTAATGGTATCATCATGTGACCAGCAGTTCCAGGGACAATGTTAGCCATGGGGCAACTTGAGTAGCTGCCTGGGTTCTGTGCAGCCCTCCCCACCTCCCAGCTGCTGCTGCACTGCTGCTGCTGGCCTTCTGGAGGATAGCAGAAGCCCCCTCCAACTGCCCTAAAACTCAGTGCCATCCCACTTCACCCAGTGATCAAGGGCAGATTGGGAGGCAAAGATCACTATGGCAATAGCCCTGTCCCCCATAGGAGGGGTGAAGGACAAAACATCAGCTTCCACAGAGGTGAAGCAACCCCCTTATGGTGGCTGCTTGTGTCCATCTGCTGATGGTTGCTGCTACTACGTGTTTACAGTGGCTGTTCACACCCACCCTCAGCTGCTCAGGCAACTGACTTGCAGTGATAGGTGTTCCCAGTCCCATCACATGAGGCAAGGGTCATTCCTTGCTTGGAAGTGGGGTGGCCCAGCAGGGAGGTGGACTGCAATGATTCTGTGGCCCAATCCTGGAATTTTTCCCAGGGCCCCAGAATCATTAGGACCACTCCTGAACAGTGCAGTGCTAAGCAGAGTTGCACACTTCCAGCCCCTTTAGAAGAGTGTAAATCTTCTTAGGTCTGCTCTGCATTGCAAATATAGTAGGCCGCATGACAAGGTCATGGTTACTGTAGTTAAGAATGGTTATTTTTCTAGCAAATAACCAATGAGGTACAAAAAAGTAAAGTTTTTGTGGTCTTTGGGGAAATTATCTCAAAAGTTCCCCGTCCCTTTTTGTGCCAATAAACTCCCTTTCTAAGATCAGGTGGCCAACACAAACTTCCAAGAATTGATTTGCTTAGCATGCCCAAAAGTCCCTTTAGAAACATGTCTTTGAGTTAAAGTAGGTAGGATAAGGTTTCTGAAAACTGAGCTACAACACTGCTGAGAATGATACTTAATCAGAGAATACTTCATATATTTCTGTTTACACTTAACCTAAAAGGGGATAGTCCACAGTGAATTTCTGCTGCACACTCTCTATTGAAATGAATGGGAATAACACAAAAGCCTAACGCAACTCTTAGCATTACTTTACACAAGATTTGCACAGGAGATCTCGCCAATTAATTGTATCCAAAGCACCCAAAATGCTTCTTTAATTTGGTACACACTTATATTTACATGATTGATTTGACAAGAAAGATATTGTCTGGGTTGGATGCATTGTATTGTATTATACTGATGGTATAATACACTGACAGACACTGACACAGAATTTTTAGACACTAACAACTTTTCAGCAAATATAAGCTCTATGTAAGTTTGAGTTCCATTGCACCAAGTCAGACACAAAGCCACATCTGATGGCTTTGCTACCAGCTCCCATGCTAGCACCACCCAACCATCACAAATCATTTTTTCCCCACAGTTCAAGACAGCATGAATGCATTATTATAAAGAGCTGAGGAAGAAAGGTGGCATGATATCACTCAATCTCATCAGATCTCAGAAGCTAAGTACGGTCGGTACTTGGATGGGAGACCACCAAGGAAGACTCTTCAGAGGAAGGCAATGGCAAGCAACCTTTGCTTCTCACTTGCTTTGAAAGCCCTTTGCTGGGGTTGCTGTAAGTTTGTTGTGACTTGATGGCTCATATGTGTGTATAAAGAGCCACAGAGAGTGGAATGGTTCGCCATTTTGAACACATAAGAGCCACAGAAAATGAAACAAAATCCTTATAATAAGGTAATAAAGAGTCAGAGAAATGATGCACTATTGGCACTGAGTAAGAACTGGACAATATGGCCCCTGTAGCCTAGTAAGATGAAACTTAGTAGGACATATGTAAATCTACCTCTTCTAGAACTTGAAAATTAAATATGAACAGATTTCTTTGCAAATCTAAAATTCTGCTATAGCTTCATTATTATGAAAAATAAAATAAAAATCACAGTTCAGGAACCAGGCATGGGTTGAGGAATGGAGTCACTGGCCAGTGTACCAGACTCCTGAGATACTAAAACAGCAAATTCTGTTACCATCTATGCTACTCTTTCTACATCTCTTTCCTAAATTGATGGTTGGTAGAGGGGATTCCTCCATCTGCTCACTCCTGTTCTACTGGAATGCTTGTAGATTCCCCTTTGTGTCCGTTTATCAATTAGGAAAACAGACTACTTCATCCTCTTCTAATTCACTCTTGTGTATACGCCTGGCCAAGTACCTTAAAAGCTTTGTCAATTTCTTGCCTCTATCATATCTGTGTTATTCCAATAATATCATGGTTATCCTTGATACTCATAATTATCACTGGCAAGTCTTTTGATGTAATAAATCCTTGATATAATATGATGCTTATCCTTGCTATAAGATATAATCAAAAATGAAAGCAGAAACTTAAGATACAGAGTAAAATATATTACTTGCCAATTTTCCACAGTAACTTTTCATCATTACTCCAAAATTACTTTTTAATGCAAAGAGTAGTTCCAATCACATAGAGGCCCACATGATTCAGATACTATCATAATCACAATTAGATTACATTACTGCAATCAGGAATGGAGATCATTAAGAGAAAGAATATAAATTGCTTTAGTTTTACAAGTACTGAGCTAGCAAAATTATAATTAATCTCCATTTATAATCTTTTCTTTCATAGAACTGCAAAGCATGCTACTTTTTTAGACCATCAATACAAATTAGAAGTAAGTAATAAAGCTCTAACTACTACTCCAGTGCGGCACTCAATTGTAGAAACTTCCCTATTACATAGGGAAGATATTTCGTGTTAAGGATGCCCTCAGCATAGTTTTTTTTTCTTTCTGCACAAATAAGCATAGCTATTACTAGGGTAGGCTCTTCATTTGAAGAGGGGAAAAAATTAAAAACAGAATGTAGTTGCAAGTTTCTGCCCCTCCTCAGAATACTTAATTTGTGATTTTTATTTCTTAAGTAGGCTAAGACAATGGTTTGGAAGACATAGGATAAAATGTACTGAGTCTGAAATTTATACATGGACTAGGATATTTTAAAATAAAAAAGCATGCTTATTTTTATTTTAGCATTGTTTCCAAAATAGTCTAATAATTCTTTTAAAATAATATGATAATTAACCTTTTGAAAGCTCTATGCATATTGTTCTTCCTGCAGTTGGTACTTTCCACCCAGAAGAGACAGAGAGGCTGAGCAGCCCACATCTGCAATGAACATGAAGCACTTTGACAGCTCTAAAGAAGCAAAGGACACAGTGGAGTGGATCCAGTTTCCCTCCAAGGAGACTTCCTCCAGCATAAGAAGCCTCTTCCAACTTTTGGCTCTTGGTTTAAGGGAAGAGCCACAAGTTGGAGGAAGGCCCCTTAGACTGGAGCAAACTTTCCTTAGTGGAGCAATGGGATAGGGGTAGACTCTACCACAATATAAATGACTTGAAAATTAACTTCATATCAAATAATACCCAAAGGACTAGTTATGAAACACCAGATTAAACTCATCATAAAAGCTTATAGTGAATCAAATTTGGCCCCTGGTATTCATAGGATGTTATGATGAACCAAACCAGTGAATGTGAAGAGGCTGCTATCCAATTGAAAACTACTTCTTGCTCAAATCGTAGAGAAACCAGTTTTAGAATAGTCCACTTATCCCTGGTGTGGCAAGACCTTCATTCCATTAGAAAAGTATGTATTTATTATCCTAAAACTTGAGGAATAAATGATGTACGATCATACATTTTCACAAGTCTGGACATAAAGAGTTTCAAGAGTTGAAATAAAACTTAAATGGGAACATTTTCAAGACAAACATATTGGAGTCCCAGGAATCATTGGCTGTGTGTGTGTTAAGAATAAAAATAATATAGCTGAAAATGCAACTGAACCTTCCATAATCTTCAGTTAGATTCTTAAAGGAATTCAAGATGTTCATCTAATTAGTGACTCTGTATATATTGTATAACTATATTAAAATATGTCAGGACTCAGAGATCTGTAAATGGACCTGTCACAGAATTAAAAAAATAAATAGCAACTACATGATGTGACACTGCTTCCCTGATTTGGATTGGGGCTGTGGAACAGGACAATGGGTTAACCTCTTCTTTTAAAATCGGTTTTGGAGCCCTAATTCAGAGCTGTTACAGGAAGGAATGATGCTTTAATCCCTTCCCTGCGGTGCTATTTTCCCACACTAAATCTGTCCACCTGGAAATGTTTTTTGCTCTGTGGGGAAAACATAAAGACACCATATGGATACCTCTTCATTTTCACTGATGGAGAGTGAAAAAGCGGCAACTCGGGTTGGGGAATCTTCACCCTTCTCTTCTGTCAGTAAAATTTTGAGAGTATCAATTCTGAAATTCTCTATATTATTTAAACAAGTAACAGTATGGTGATACTGATGGCTAAACAATTGACACACTACTTCCAACCTACTTATTAATTCTCACCAAGTAAGTGCACAAGTAATTGTTCATGGTAATTTTTCTGATCTGCAAGTACTGTAGCATTTTGTCCAATTCCAGTGCTAATGGAGCTTTTAAACTTTTTACCAAACCAACATGCAATTCCACTGGATGAGGTACAGGACAACCATAGCCAAGAAGATATTTGTCAGTGTGGCATGGTGCTTAACATAACTGACTAAGCCTTGTGAGGATTCAATCAACCTTCAGCCATGAAGCAAAATCCCATTTTCTCAGCTTCACATGAACACATGAACCTGCCTTATACTGAGACAAGCCTTTGGTCTATCAAGGTCAGTATTGCCTACACTGACTGGCAGTGACTCTCCAGGGTCTCAGTTAGAGGTCTTTTATATCACCTACAATTAGGCTTGCCATTCCCCCACCAGGGGCGAGGGATCCCCTGTTCCCACCTCCTCCCCCCACCCTCACTTACCTGGCTAGTGGGGGGTGCCCCCCTGCAGTGCCCCCCATGGCACGGGCACACCTCCAGGCACCACAGCATGCTCCCACGCCCCACCATGGTGCACTCCTATGCCTCGCAACAGGCCTGTTTCAGGCCGAATCGGGCCCATGGGGGGATAATTCAGCCCTTTGGGGAGCATGCACACACTCCCGGGCCACCCTTTGTCCCGCGTGATGACCTCACTTCCCGGAAGTGACATCATCACACATGCTGGGAGCACACGCACACACATGGCATGCACAACAGAGAACTCCGAAGCCAGCACAGGGTAAGTGCCAGCATCCCAGTCTCCTGCCAGGGGACTTAAGAGGTCTGACAACCCTACCTACTATGGGAACTTTTTGACTGAAGATACCGGGGATTGCCTTCTGCACACAAAGATCCTCTACTACTAAGCCACAGATAAGTCACTGGGTAAATATAAAGACAGAATGACCTCCTTGGAGAAAGGGCTGGATGGATATGTAATGAATAATAGATATTCTATCTAAATTAAAGTAAAGAAAATGTTTCATTCAGCTTTATGTTTCAGCATAGAAACACTTAAGGAAACTAGACTATAGCTACAAAATTGGAAGAAGCCAAGTTGCAGATAGTGTTACCAATAGAGGTGGGCACGAACCGGGAAAAAACGAACCATGAGGTTCGTGGTTCCTCCTGTTTCATGAACCACAAACCACAAACTTTCACGAACTTGCCTCAGTTCCCGAACCAGTTTGTGGTTCGTGGGGTTTAAAAACGCCTTTCTCAACTGCTGTGAAGCGGCAGGAAAAGGGGCATTTCACCCCTTCAGCTTGGATCAGCTGCTTGTCTGGGAGATCCCCAACAAGTAGCTGATTGGGGCTTGAAATACCCCTTTCCTTGCCGCTTCACAGCAGTGCAGAAAGGGGAATTTCACCCTGGCAGGCATGGATCAGCTGCTTGTGAAGATCCCCAACAAGCAGCTGATTCAGGGTTTAAATGCCCCTTTCCCTGCTGCCACCTGCTGGCTGTTCTGTTTCCCATGTTTGCAGGAGTTTTCTTATTCCCTGCTGGCTTTAAAAGCCAGGAAAGGGCTAAATGGCCAGTTTTCCCTTCCTCCTTTGGGGTATGCACACACTCTTTTTTTCTTCAAAGTCAAGAAAGTGTTGCAATGTTGTAAGATGGCAACATTACTGCACTTTCCTCCCAGCTTTAAAAGCCAGGAAAGAATTAAATATCTGCTTTCCCCTCCCTTCCAAGCATGTTTCAGGCTTTGCCAAAGGGAATAAAAACCAAGCGTTTTACACAGCCCTTTGAAAACAAAGTAGCAGGGAAATGCTGCTAGCTTCCCTGCCACTTTGTTTCCAAAGGGCTGTGCAAATCGCTTGGTTTTTATTCCCTTTGGCAAAGCCTGAAATATGCCTGGGATGGAAAAGCAGCTATTTAATTCTTTCCTGGCTTTTATACCAGGAGGAAAGTGCAATAATGTTACAATGTTGCAATGTTACAATGTTACAATATTGTAACTCTTGCCTTTAAAAAAAGAGAGCGAGTGTGTGCATACCCCAAAGGAGGAAGGAAAAATCATCCATCTAGCCCTTTACTAGCTTTTAAAGCCAGCAGGAAATAAGCAAAGTCCTGCAAAAAATGGGAAGCAAAACAGCCGGCAGGCAGCAGCAGGGAAGGAGCATTTAAACCTTGAATCAGCTGCTTGTCAGGGATCTCTGGTTGCCTAGGAACCACAAACCAGCCCAAGTTTGTGATGAATTTTGGTTCATATTGCAGTTTGTGCCCATCTATAGTTAACAACTTCAAGGTAAGGCCTGGATTTTTTCTGGAATTATAGCTGGTCTCTAGACGACAGAGATTAGATCCAGTGGAGGAAGTGGCAGTATCTGAAAATGCACTGAATAACAACAACATTAAATTTATATACCATTCTTCAAGCCCACTCAGAGCAGTTTACAAAGTGTGTTTTTATTTTCCCCACAACAATCACCCTGTGAGGTGGGTGAGGCTGAGAGAGCTCCGAAGAGCTGTGATTGACCCAAGGCCACCCTTGATCAGTCATATCTGTGTTGAGCTCCCTCCACTTCTCAAATTCTGCCACCCAAGCATTACCTCCCAATCTCCAGCAATTTCCCACATGGATTTGGCAATCCTAGTTGCAGAAGTTATTTGGGGACATTTACAAACAATGTGTTGATGTTTATACCCATGGAAAACAAAACAGAAGCAGCCTCTCACTTCTGCTCAAGCAAGTTTACTTCATTATTCTTCCCAATGAAACTCAGGTTATATCCAAGCCATAAATCTATAATTGATTGTGAAATGGCACGGTGAAGGAATAGAGTTCATTGATCATCCAAATCAATGAAAACAGCAACTAGAATGCAGAGAACTTTTAATGTAGTTCCAAGGAACAAAAGGTTCTTTGGCTTTGTGTTTTTTGAACAGCAGCCCTCCACACACCATGGCAAACCACTCAATGCCAAGAAACCTTGCAAGAACAGTTAGTTTTATGGAACAGTGGTGTCCTTTTCAAAGAAAAAGTTCTTCAAAATCCCAGCTGGGCACATGCAAATCCTTGGAAGTGCCTAAGTAGCTCTTTGGATCCTGGCCACTAATTCTTTTAGCAGTACTAATTCTCATCATTGCTACAACTAATGGGAAGTAAGCTGCAAGAAAGAACCACAAAGGAACAAGTAGTGTTAATAGCTGTCATTTATCTATGAAACATTACACTTATTTCTCTGCATTTTGCTCTGAAATACGTTATTTTCTGACTTGATTTCCTATTAGATCTGATATTAGAAAACATCTTCCATTTTCTCCTCTCACCACTCTGTCTAGAGATGGGTCAAATGTCACATTATTTGCTGTGTGATGTTCACACAAACTGGTGTCTTGTGACTTTCACCTTGCAGAAGGCCTGATGTGCTGTGTTCTTCTTGCGACAAAGAGAAATAAAAACAATGTTATAATGCAAGATGTTTGTGGAAGTGGATAGCCCAAGTAGCTCCAACAATCTCTTGCTTTCTGTATGACAGATTTCTCCTTTGATGGCCATATTATCCCCTCCAGTGTTGGGGGTGAGCGGTGAATAGTTGGAGATGTTGACCTTCACAAAATATTCCCACAATCTTTTACAAATATTTAGATCACTTAAATGCTGCCTCCTCACTAGATGTGTCACCTTATAGCTTTGTCTAATTGTAAAGTATCCAAGACCATAGCTTTTGTCCATAGACTAACAGGGCTGAGGCATTTCTTAAACTACTTATTTATTTATCACTGGGAGGATTCATTGTGCTTATTGTATTTATTGTCGCTAATAGAAGTAAAGATTGAGCCTACAGAATCTTTGTACCCCCTACTCTCTATTGTTTCCTGTTTGGGAGGGAGAATCTAATGCTTTCTCCAGAATGAAGCCAGTGCTGCTTTAGTGGTGAACCAACTGAAGGTACACTGTCCTGAAGCTGCAGTCATTTGTAGCAGCTTTTCCCCTGGCTTTTGGAGGCTTCTTTTCCCAGGCAAAAGAGAGTAGTGGGGAAGGAGGAGAGGCAACTCTCACAGGCGAATCAGCAAGTTAGGGAGAGCTCAACTGTCTGTCTAATCATGACAATTCTTTCATAGACCATAAGAGAATTGTCCTGGTTGCTCTTGCCACCCTAGTCAGAATGATGAGACACACACAAGGCTTGGAACTAAAGAGCCACTTTAATTTAATTTAATTTAATTTAATTTAATTTAATTTAATTTAATTTAATTTAATTTAATTTAATTTAATTTAATTTAATTTAATTTAATTTAATTTAATTTAATTTAATTTAATTTAATTTATTATATTTATATTCCGCCCTCCCTGCTTTCGCAGGCTCAGGGCGGATAACAAATACAAACATGTTTAAAAACATTTAAAAACATTAAATAATACATTTAAAAACATTTAAAAACATTAAATATAACAATTCATGCTGCCCAGTGGTTCATACATGCCTCCGTGTTTGCATAGGGGGGGGGGGGCGGGCACTGCCCGGCGTTAGCCATATGCCTGGCGGAATAGCTCTGTCTTACAGGCCCGGCGAAATGCAAGCAAATCTTGCCGGGCCCTTGTCTCGCAAGACAGAGCATTCCACCAGGTCGGGGCCAGGACTGAAAAGGCCCTGGCCCTGGTCGACGCCAGGCGGGCCTCCCTAGGGCCAGGGACACTTAAAAGATGTTTTCCGCCAGAGCGGAGAGTCCTCCGGGGCTCATATGGTGAGAGACGGTCCCTCAGATACGTCGGTCCCAGTCCGCGTAGGGCTTTGTAGGTTAACACCAAAACCTTGAACCTGATTCGGTACTCCACTGGCAGCCAATGCAGCTGGCGTAGCACCGGTGTAATATGCTCCCACACCGGTGCTCCAGCAATGACCCGCGCTGCTGCATTCTGTACCAGCTGTAACCGCCGGATCAGGCCCATGGGAAGCCCAGCGTAGAGCGCGTTACAGTAATCCAACCTAGAGGTGACCATTGCTTGGACCACTGTAGTCATGTCACGGGGAGACAAATAAGGGGCAAGCTGCCTGGCCTGCCGAAGATAATAAAAGGAAGACCTGGCAACTGCAGTGATCTGGTCCTCCATCTTCAAGGAGGAATCCAGAATCACCGCCAGGCTCCTAACCCTCGGGGCCAGTGTAAGTGCTGCCCCATCAAGTGTAGGAAGCTGGGGTCCCAAAGCCATCTCCCCACGACCCACATACAGGACCTCCGTCTTCGTGGGATTCAATTTCAGCCGACTTTGTCTCAACCAACCAGCCACAGCCTCAAAAGCACGCTCCAGGGCATCAGGGGCCGATCCAGGCTGCCCGTCCAACAACAGATAAAGCTGGGTGTCATCCGCGTATTGGTGACACCCAAGCCCGAAACTCTGCACCAGCTGGGCGAGGGGGCGCATATAGATATTAAATAATAATGGAGAGAGTATCACTCCCTGTGGCACACCACAAACCAGTGGCCTACGAGATGACACCCTCTCCCCGAGCGCCACCCTCTGTCCCCGATTGTGGAGAAAGGAGACCAGCCACTGCAGTGCTGTCCCCTGAATCCCCACATCGGCAAGGCGGTGGGTCAGAAGCTCATGATCGACCATATCAAACGCTGCTGACAGATCCAGCAAAATCAGCAGTGCTGATCCGCCCTGATCCAGATGTCTGCGGAGATCGTCTGTGAGGGCGACCAACAATGTCTCGACCCCATGTCCCGGGCGGAAACCAGACTGGAAGGGGTCTAGGGCTGAGGTCTACTTCAGGAAATTCTGCAGTTGCTTCTCTGCCGCCCGCTCAATCACCTTCCCCAAAAACGGAAGGTTGGAAACTGGTCGGTAATTGAGCAGGTCAGCAGGATCTAATGATGATTTCTTCAGAAGAGGCCGTACCACAGCTTCCTTCAGCGCCTTGGGAAAAACCCCAGAGCTCAAGGACAGGTTTATAATCGCCTCCAAGGAATTCCGAAGCCCGTCAACACTGGCTTTCACCAGCCATGACGGGCACGGGTCCAAGGGGCACGTGGTAGGCCGTACCACCTGCAGAATCCTGTCCACCTCTTCCCCGAAAAGAGGGCTGAAATGATCTAATATGGGTCCCGAAGACGGCCAAGGGGCCTCTAGTTCATTTACTGTATCAACTGTGGCTGGTAAGTCGCGGCGGAGAAGCAAGATCTTATCAGTAAAAAAACTTTATTAAACATAACATCAACCATTAATATGACAAGGGCCAAGTAGCGGTACAGGTCAAGCCACGGGGTCACCCCTGGACCTCCACCTTGACCTGTCTGGGTGAACCTCACAGCCCTGGGTGTGAGCCATCCATGTGTATGGCTGGGACCCAGCTGGCCAGGCAAATCTGGGTCTCCCCTTTCAAGCTCCTAATGCTTCAGCTGTACAGCAGTGAGGGAAGGACTTGCATGCGGGGTTCCCCAGGGCAGTCCGCCTATGCAGCTGGCAGCCATCACAAGCAATATCAGCCATTCCTGGCAGATCCCCATTTCCCCACCAATGGGGAAATGCCAAGGGTGCTCACCAGCCCGCTCCCTATTCCCAAACTATATCCTGCCAGTGACCATCCTAAAGTGGCTCCACCTTGTCAATTACCTCAAACCTTTGCAAGCAGTACAAGGTAGGCAAAAAAACACCTCTTCCTCATGCCAATTAGGGGAAAGGGGGGGGGGAAATCCTACCTGGCTCTGTCAACAGCAGCCGGTTAATCCTGCACTACTACAGGGTGAGGTGGGTGGGCCGAGCATGCAGAGCAACTGCCAGCCGGCTGGGCAGAGCTGCTTCATAAGGCTCCTGTCTCTGCTCCCTGGCCTGAGACCCAGATACCATGGAAATGCTCTGTCTCCTCCTCCTTCCAGGGAGGCAAAGAGTGGCCCCTGGCCCTATCAGTGGAAGCTGCTGGCCGGGAGGGCTGTATTTGTCTTATTTCATCACTGTTGTTTCATTTGGCTTTCCCTCATGCTTTTTGTTTATATATGTACATTAGTTTTGCCAGTGGAAATCTACTGCCACATCCAAGTCATGATTGGTTTGTTAAAAGGCTACCTGAATCCATCCTGGAACAGCAGCCTTTGAAAAATAGCATGTCTTTGAATCAAACATGAAGATGAGATTGTAAAGACTAATGCAAACAAAAACGCTGCTGGAGTGTGGGTGGAGTGCATGCAACATTGGGCTGCTTTTGTGGGGCTTCTAGTGCTGAAATATGTTATTGCTATATTGCTTGATATGGTATTAACTGCTTGAGTTTGCTAATCCTTCTGATTGATTGATTGCATTATTCCCCTTAATAAACTTCATTTCCGACATCATTCTATTCAGATTTTCAGTATTCCTTTCGAGACCTATAGAAGCAAATGGTTTTGTTGTTTCTGAGCATCACTGCCCAGAGAGGGGTGATCCCTTAGCTGGACACAAACTTAAGCTGGCATCTTCTTTAATATAGCAGTGAGGGGTAGCAGAAGGAAGGTTTTCTTCCTTATACTCAGAATTTCCCTAGGATGAATTTGTCTGGACCCTATAGCGTAAATGCATCTCCCTAACCACACAAGGGAAATTTAGACTTGGTTTTAATTGGTGTTAAGATGTACTTTTACAAAGCTCTTTTTTAATTGTTAGCCACCTTGGTGACCCTGATTGGGCAGAAAGACAGGGTATAAATTTGGTAAATAAACAAAGTAAAATTAACATCCCTTAAAAATGGGAACTGTTCCCACCCCCATCCCCCAATTATTGACTTTTCTTACTACTTTCTACTTCTCAGATACCTTTAAAAAAAGAGTTCATCATAAAGGCTGCAAGGAAGTTTTAATCTAAAGTTATTCAAACTGGGGGTGGGTGACACCAATCATTTGTCTGCACTGTGGGAGATAGTCCTCTTGGGAAATTTGATGTGTGCTACCATACTGTTACCATGCATTCCATGATGAAAGTAGGGTGAGATACAAATGCAATACAATTAAAGAAGAACAAATGGCTGAGCAGCAATAAGAGAGTCTACTTTAATGCTTCCACTTTGGTGGCTTTCTCAAATACTATGGAGAATGTTTTATGATTTTCTTCTACTCGAGTAGGAAGAAACATTGCCCAAATTTCTCTTGCTTCTGTTCAACAAGTGCAGTCATCTTAAGGCACCACTTAGCGATATCAATAGCTCTTTAGTTGGTGGAAGGGAGATATATTTCTGCCACTAAATGTTGGCTGTCAGTTGGACATGATAATGAAGAGTGATTAGATTATTGCTGTTCGGTCTACCACGACTGCAAGCCAGATCTTCCAGAGCACCTTGCTGCTGAGTTAGCTATCTGAGCCGAGCATAATATCTTCAGCATAGGATGGCTTGCCTACCATTTCACGGCGTAAGGTGTTAAAATGTCAGAAATGTGCTCCCTTGAACTCAACTTTTCTGCTAATGAGGCAATTAACTCTTCTGCTCAGGTTAGCCACCTATCAATTCCTGCCCATTTTGCAGTAGGTTCTACTACAAAGAAGGGTTCTCCTAACATAAAAGAATTATCTCTCCTTAGTGGCAGATTACACATAACCTCAGTCATCTGAACATTTCCATACACTTTTATTATACACAAAGCAGCCATAGGAAGCTGCAGTTCAAAGTGAATGATCAGGGCAGGGCTGGCAATGCTGAACAATTACCAGGCAGCCCATTTTTCCTTTCAGAATCATTTTTTAAAAATTTGTGTTGCTCCATCCTATCAAGTGGTCCAAGCCTATGGAGAGCCAGGAGGGGTCACGCTGTGTACATGCAACAGGTATTCAGGGGTCATTAGGCAGGAGTAGTTCCATTCAAAAGGAATCAAAGGAATTGCGAAGCACTGCAGCACCCATACCATTTTCTAGGGAGTAGAGAATAAGCTCTAGAGGCTATGTGTCTTCATGTCTCAGTTTTGGCCCTCTAGTTGCCAACTCCTGTTATCTTTTTGCTTTAGGTTCTTCACTTGGCATCTACTAGAGCCTGCTCCTTTCCAAAGTGGCTTACACTTTGCGGAATATACTTTCTGAGAATGTGAGATGGCACCATCTTTAAAAGTTTTTATGAGGTGCTATAGAGACATTTTATTTGCTAGGGCATTAATGGTTAGGGCCGGGGTGTTATAGGTCTTATTGTATTATGTGTAGTTTTAAATCGGAACTGTAGGCTGCTGTGAGCCACAAGGGAAAGATGGGGTACAACTATTTTAATAAATATATCAAGCCCTTGTGTTTCCCATCTCCTCTGCCTCCTAACCCAGCCTCTGCCTCTCTCTGAAGAGTGAAGATCCTTTAAAAATATCCTTGCTTGGAGTATTATGCTTGATCCCTATTCTGTTATTTCTAGATGGTTTCTTTGTGGCTGTGGTAAGTGTGGCCAGAGATTTGTATAAGGCTTTCAGTGGCCAGAGTGGCCTGAGGATCCCAGTTGGGAGGTGGAGAGTCCAATTCAGGTTTGACCCAGCCAAGCTTCCAGGCTTTGGTACAGGGACAGGGTTCTGTGTTGGGCCACATGTCATGCTTCTCCACCATATCCCAGAGCTCTCTGACATCTTCCCTTCTAAGATGGTGATTTGGTCATTGCTCCAGAAAAGATGTGATATACAGAGAAAAATCTGGAGATCTTTGACATCTAAGGGATAAGCAGTTTTAATAGGAAAAACAGTCTTCAGGGGGGGGCATGGCTTCGGAGCTGCCAAAGATGGATGCTGACTGAGAGGGCTCTGTCCACCTCAACCCCAAACCTCAGCAATATTGTGAGCAAATCTAAAAAAAATCTAAGTTTACTATGGGCAAATCTGAATTAGATAAAAAAAAGAAACCCGGCAAAAGCAGTAAAAACCTTACAGGAGTTTTTTCCTCCTCATAACAAAGTTGGGCCTCAAGAAACCACCACTATCTCTACTCCTAAAATGGCGGAGGCAGAATTAAATGCTGTACCAATGCAGACGCTGACAGCAGAGCAGTTTGATATGAAACTGACCAACATGGAACAGAACATTTTAAATCAGTTCAACTTAACAATTAAGCCTTTAGTAGATCAGCTAGCAGATCTCTGTCTAAACCTTCAGAAAGTAAATCTGAAAGTAGACACTGCTGTAGAGGCAAGTAATACAGCTCAAGCTGAAGTAAAAGAGCTCTGAATGATTAACGAGACTCTGCAAGATCGAGAACTCCAGCTGGAACTGAATGTCCAACAAAAACATCTCAAACTGAGAGGTTTATCAGAACATGCCATTCAAAATGTGGACCTGATAGCCTATATAGGTTCATGGCTGGCCAGTCAACTTAAAATGGAGGAAGGCTTTGCACCAATCCTGACTAAAGCCTATCACATTGGTTCTAGACGGAGAAAACCCAGCGATTCCCCAAGGGACATACTAATAGAAGTAGCAGATCAGAGAAGAAGGATTCTAGAAGAAGCCCGGAGAAATGGAGCGATTCTACACAAAAGCAAGCCTGTCAGCATATTTACAGACCTCCCGAGTGTAATTCTTGAAAGGAGAAAAGCACTGAAACCAGTAACTGAAGCTCTCAGACGGGCCAATATAAAATATAATTGGTTATATAATTGGTTCAACCTTGCTACTCTCTACATCCAGTACCAAGAGAAAAGATATACAGTGACTGATGCAGAATCTGGCATGCAACTTGTGCAAGAATTAAATATCGACACTGCAATGGATTATGGAAGAGCCTCACAGAAACGGAAACTTCTGCATTCAACATCACTATCACCAGCTAAGGGAAGCAAAATCCCTATGAGACCAACTTAAGTTTTGCCCATAATCATCAGGGAAATGTTAAATAGCATGTTTTTTTAAATTCCAATTTAAGGTTTGGGGAAGGGGTTGATGCAATTCTCTAGGTATTGCTCCCTTTTTTCTTTTTTCCTGTCTAGTGGCACCAAATTATTGGCCAAGGCCAATACCGCTGCGTTGTTGTTTTTTGGCGCGGCAGTTTTAGTGTGCCCCTAGTTTAAGATTAATACGGTACTCCTTGTCAGCAGGCAGTTAAATAACTGATGATTTTGTTAAGGGAGGGGGTGGGTTAGGGTTAATTGTAAATAGTTATATGTGGAAGGGGGAAGAGGGGGAAAATAGATTAATCTAAGAGAAAGAATCACTTAGGGCAGATATTTAGCGCTGAGGTAGTTAAAGAAAGTTAAATACTGGGGGAGGTGACTCGGCAGTTTTAGTGTGCCCCTAATTTAAGATTAACGCGGTACTTCTTGTCAGCAGGAAGTCAAATAAGGGACGGTTTTGTTAACTCTCCATATACTTTTGTTAACTCTCCATACACCACGTGCTATTGATAGTTTATAACAAAAAAAGAGAAAGAAAGGAAAAAGAGCAGAAAGTAGGAGGCAGAAAGTTAAATACTGGGGGGGGGGGGGGTTTGGCACGGCATTTTTAGTGTGCCCCTGGTTTAAGATTAATATAGTACTACTTGTCAGAAGGCAGTTAAATAACAGACGATTTTGTTCAGGGAGGGGGTGGGTTAAAGTTTTAAGAATTAATATATTAATAACTCTCCATATACTATAATATATTAATAACTATAATATATTAATAACTCTCCATTGATAGTTTATAATAAAAAAGAAAGGAAAAAGAACAAGACAGTGGGAGGATTTCATTGGTGTTAAAGACAAAGGGGAAGTTCAGATCCATTCTTTAAGAAGTTGTAAATAGTTGTGGAAGGGGGAGGGGGGAATAGATCTATCTAAGAGAGAGAATCAGATAACTTAGGGTAGATATTTAGCATTGAGGTAGTAAAAGAAAGAAAGTTCAATATAATTAAATATAGTTGGTAATTAATTTGCAGCTTGTAATAATTTTGTGTGTCTGTATTTAAATACCTGTATAAGGTTGCATAGCCAATTAAATATATTTGTGACACTCTTAAGTTATTTTAATACGAATTAAAAAATAAAAAATAAATAAAATAAAAAAGAAAGGCAACTAGTTACTATACACATAGAAGGAAGAAGAACCAATTTAATCAAAATTTTATTAGACTTAAAATTTAAACTTCTTGTTCATTTCATATAGAGCTAAAATCTATTGAGTTCACTGATCATTAGTGATCAGCTTTTTCTCATTTGTTTTTAGGACAGGACAATAAAGTACTGTATTTAATTCGGCTATGAACTCGAATATTAAAATCACCTCATACAACATAAGGGGACTAAAAAATCCAATCAAACGCAAACGTATATTATCTTATTTAGCTAAAACCAAATCTCATATCATCTTGTTGCAAGAAACTCATTTTCGCCCAAACCACGATACTGATCTAAAAGCTAATTGGATACAAACTCAGTTTCATGCCACAGGTACTTCTAAGTCAAGAGAGGTTTCAATTTTAATCTCCAGAAACCTTTCCTTTCAAACTATAAAGGTAATTAAAGATCCTAAAGGCAGGTATATCTTTCTTACAGGTGTGATAGAAGGCCACAGTTACACAATTGCCTCACTTTATGCCCCAAACACAAAACAATTAAACTTCATTAAAGACACCCTGAAGAAACGATTACAATTTCAAGTCGGTGAATTGATCGTTGGGGGGGATTTTAACTATATCATTAATCATAAAATGGACAGATCTAACTTCAACAAGAAAAATGATCAGTGGAATAAAAACACTACAAAATTGGCATCCATTATAAAAAATAATAACCTCACAGATACCTGGAGACACTTCCACCAAAATGATAAAAATTACACATATTTCTCATCACAATTTAACGTCTACACAAGAATAGATTATATATTAGTCTCAACTTCTCTAATCAATAACACAGTTCTGAAATAGAGTGCCTCTCGATCTCAGATCACTCACCGATTAACCTCACAATCCATGTAGACAGCAAAGAACATCAAACAAAGAGTTGGTGCCTACCTAAGACCTTGATATCTATGCATAATATCTCTATAGAAATAGGAAAGGCAATAGAGTTAGCAATTTCTGACAATACAACTAACGATGTTAACCCAAGCATCCTTTGGGACACTATCAAAGTGGTTACTCGGGGCCAAATCATAGGTTTATCTGCGCAATTGAATAAGCAAAAGAATGCCCAAAAGCAAGAAATAATTATCACTATTAAGATGCTTGAGGATCTACATAAAAAGACAGGGAGCAAGAAAATATACCAAAAGCTATTAACACAACATAAATTGCTAGAAACACTGGAAATTAGCAAAATACACAAAGACTTATTGTACATGAAACAAAAACACTGGTTTAATTCCCCTAAGGCATTACGGATGCTCCCACATAGAATTAGAAAGAAACATTCAGTGACTTATATTAATATGGTTTATGATCATACCAAAACTCCATGTTTCAGATCTTCTGAAATTGTTAAAATCTTTCAAAACTATTACAATGAACTGTACACTTCACAAAATCCAGACAGACAGAAGATCTCTCAATTTTGGCAATTGCTTCAAAATGTCAAAAAACTTGAAGATGAACACCACAGATTGCTAGACAGCAATATAACACAAGCAGAAATAATACAGGCCATAAAACTACTTAAGAACAACAAATCCCCAGGTCCAGATGGATTCCCACTGGAATTCTACAAAAAATATGCAGTTTTGCTATCCAAACCTCTTATGGATGCATGTAATACGATACTAGAAGCGAATATATCAGGATATAAAAATATTGCAGGAGCAATTGACGGCAATGAACAACAAAGAATTGGAGTGGAACCTGAAAAAAATGAACCAAAAATATTTGAAGGTGCAAATAAACCTGGCAAACACCTAGCTTGGCAATTGAAAAAGAAAAAAGAGAAGAAAACTATAATCAAAATCCGAGAGGAAGATAGAATATTATTGGACCAAAAAGCCCTCAGTAAAACCTTCTATAAATTTTATGCAAAACTGTACCAGAAAAAAGACGTGAATAGGGGTTCAGTAGAGGAATACCTGGAGAAAATGAAACTACCAAAGATGTTGGAGGAATGGAAAGAAAAATTAAACAGAGAAGTGACAGAGGAAGAAATAAAAGAGGCCATCCAATCAACGAAATTGGGGAAAGCACCGGGACCGGATGGACTAACAGCAAAGTTCTATAAAGTGATGGCTAACGAATTGGCATCCTTTCTGAGAGAGGTAATGAATGAAACTATGCAAGGCCAAAAAATTCCTGATTCATGGAATGAAGCTAACATATCACTGATTCCGAAAGATGGACTGGACTTGACTAATGTTAAAAATTATAGGCCAATTTCGTTACTGAACAATGACTATAAAATATTTGCAAAAGTTTTGGCAGAGAGAATAAAAGGATGGCTGGTGGAATTTATTGCAGAGGAACAGGCAGGATTTCTACCTAACAGACAAATCAAAGACAATTTAAGGACAGTAAGAAATGCTATTGAATATTATGACAAGCATTGTGATAGGGAAGTTGGTTTCTTTTTCGTGGATGCAGAAAAAGCATTTGACAATCTGAACTGGGACTTTATGTTTGCCACTATGGAAAAGCTGCAAATGGGAGAAAGGTTCATACAAGCGGTCAGAGAAATTTACAGAGACCAAAGTGCAGCGATTGTAGTGAATGAGGATTTAACTAAAAAATTGAAAATAAGTAAAGGAACAAGACAGGGTTGCCCTCTGTCTCCATTGTTGTTTATTCTGGTTTTGGAAATATTGATGGTTCAAATACGAGAGGATGATACAATCCAAGGTATAAAAATAAAGGAATTTTCCTACAAGGTCAGAGCATTTGCGGATGACATAATGTTAATAGTAGAAGATCCAATTGAAAACATGCCAAAGGTAATAGAGAAAATAAAGCAGTTTGGGGATCTAGCTGGATTTTATGTGAATAAAAAGTCAAAAATACTATGCAAGAATATGACCAAACAGAAGCAACAAGAACTAATGGTGACAACGGACTGTGAGGTAACTAACAAAGTAAAGTATCTGGGTATTGAGCTGACTGCGAAAAATATAGATTTATTCAAAAACAACTATGATAAACTGTGGATACAAGTAGAGAGAGACTTGATAAAATGGAATAAATTGAATTTATCATCGTTGGGAAGAATAGCAGCAGTAAAGATGAATGTTTTACCACGAGTGATGTTCTTGCTGCAAACAATTCCAATTATTCGAGACTCAAAACAGTTTGATAAATGGCAAAGGAAAATTTCAGACTTTGTGTGGGCAGGCAAGAAACCACGCGTGAAAATGAAAGTATTACAGGATGCGAAGGAAAGAGGTGGCTTGCAACTGCCCAATATAAGACTATATTATGAAGCAATATGCCTGGTATGGTTAAAAGATTGGATAACGTTAAAAAATCGTAAATTGTTGGCCTTGGAGGGACATAAAAAAATATTTGGATGTCATGCATACATATGGTATGATAAAGTAAAAGCGGACTCGATGTTTTTGCACCATTATATTCGGAGAAGCCTCTTCACAATCTGGAAAAAATATAAGGTTTACATGGAAGATGGAATTCCTTCATGGGTGGTTCCGTATGAAGTAATAGATCCGAGAACTGTCGACAATGAGCAGCAACGTCTAACCTACAAGGAGATAACACAAGTACAACATTCAATGCTAAGAATAAAAACAGAAGAAGAGTTGTCTCCTTGTTATGGATGGTTTCAATATAGACAGATCAGAGATCTTTATAACTCGGACTGCTTAAAAGGAGGTATAAGAATGGAAAATTCCGAACTAGAAGAAGTGATGCTACAAGAAGGCAAGAAAGAAATATCTAAGATTTATAAACTACTTCTGAAATGGCATACGGAGGATGAAACAGTTAAAATCCAGATGGTGAAGTGGGCAATAAACTTTCATAAAGAAATAACAATGGAGGCGTGGGAACACCTGTGGAAAAATACACTGAAGATTTCAACTTGTACGAATATTAAAGAGAATGTATACAAAATGATTTACAGATGGTACTTAACACCAAAGAAAATTGCGCTAGGGAATACGAATATGTCAGACAAATGCTGGAAATGCAAAAAGCATGAAGGATCATTGTACCATATGTGGTGGACTTGTGAAGTAGCTAAGCAATATTGGGGAGATATAACTGAAGTAATTAATGAGATTTTACAAATTCAAATAAATAAGAACCCAGAATTGTTGCTACTGAACTTGGGGATGGAAGTTGTTCCAATGCAGTACAGAACATTGCTATTTTACATGACTACAGCGGCAAGACTTTTGTACGCGCAGAAGTGGAAAGTACAAGAAATACCAACCGTAGAAGATTGGATTTACAAATTGCTGTACATGGCAGAAATGGACAAAATGACAAGGAAGCTTAAAGATCTTGACCTAGGGCAATATATTGCTGATTGGGGAAAATTGAAACAATATTTAGAGAAAAAATGGGATGTGAAAGGAGAACTGTGGCAGTTTGAGAATTTCTAAAGGGCGGTGTTGTAAATGGAGGAGAGAAGTGACTTTACCATTAAGGGGGAAATTTAATTATAACAATCTAAGCTAATTTTATGATTAAGAAAATTTGATTTAGAATATATAGTTTAACAAAGGAAAAGTAAAATTGATACATTAGAAAATTTATATTATATACTATATATAATATATTATGATGTATGGTGTTAGTATATCACATTGCATACTATATTGGGATGTTATGATATGTTATATTATAATGCACGCTATGCTATATTGTATGCTATGCTATATTGTATGGAATAGCATATAACAAATACTATATTGATAGTATATTTGATAGAGAATATGCATAAAAGAACTAGAACATGTTTAGAGTAAGAGATATTATGATCTATGTGTTGCAGATAAATATATGTTATGTTATATTACAATGCATGCTATGCTATATTGGATGGTATAGTATATAACAAATACTATATTGATAGTATATTTGATAGAGTATATGCATAAAAGAATTAGAATATGCTTAGAGTAAGAGACATTATGATCTATGTGTTGCAGGAAAATATAAGTTAAATAGAATTAAGCAATAAAAGGGGGTAAGGGTTGGAAAGCTGTTGGAAGTCAATAGGGAGGGGGGAGGAAAAGGGTGGGGAATAGAGCTAATTAGATATGAAGGGAACGTATGTATCAAATTTGAAAATTCAAACTCACCAATAATTTTTTAAAAAAAAAAGATTTATCAGGCAGAGCATTTTCCATATAGTACAAATTTTGTGGAGAAGTGGTTTCCATTTTTTGAGTATCTAGAAAGTAACAGTTCTCATCCAGGTCTAAAGTTCTTTCAGGTTTTAGAATATGTTTAAAATATTTGTAAATTTCTGTATTTCATCACTTTGCAAACTTTTTCATAGTTATGTACTAGTTATCAACTCTCAGAAATTTTGTAATTATGAAAGTGTGACAGTTTGAAAATTTTGGAATGTTGTAATTTTGAAACTGGGAATTTTAAAAGTTTAAAATTTTGTAATTTGTTAGTTGTTAGTTGTATTTTACATTGTACAAATTCTATCTAATCATTGTATGGAGAATAAGTATTATCAATAAAATTAAAAAAAAAACAGTCTTCAGGAAAGGAGTGCAGTGTATCCACCTGCACAAGAAAACAACGTATCTCTACCCACACAATCCACCCAGATTGCAGCTTCTCATGGTCACTTTAGATTTTTAAAAAATCACGTTTATTTTGATAATCAAGATCATATTTTCAAGGCTTGCTGAAAAATCCCTCCCTTCCATGACAATCCTCCAATGCTGTTCCTGGGGATCTCCTATCCCCCCAGGGTCACATTTTGGGAGGCATTTTAGACTGCAGCAGGAGGGGAAGAGGCAGGGAGGACTATGCAGAGACATTTTAGATGAGATCCAGCCCACCGTTTCTTATTCTGACCCAAGATAGACTTTCAGTGCAATCCTAAAAAGAGTTATTCCAGTCTAAGCCCATTGGAGTCAATGGGCTTACACTGGAGGAACTTTGGTTAGGATTGCACTGTTTGTCTGAAAAGACTGCCTGGGATTTGCTTGCCTCTAATGGATATATACTGCATAAATACAGAGGATATATTTCTTCAGTCCTCAGCATAGTTCAATAAACTTATTAATCAACCTCTAGAAATGAGTTAAGTTGTTGAAACAGTCACAGCCTTTGTTCTATGTCAAGTTTGTTGGCTTTGCTGGCACATAGCTACAAGGCATGACAGATCAAAGTAATTAAAGTTCCAATCATTTACCTTTCTGTGTTCAGTGTCAAGTCAGCTAGCCTTCACCCTGTGTACATTGTATTTTAATATTTTTTAACATATTATAGCTGTTCCATTTGCTCTGCTGTAGTTAAGAATCTGACAGCTTTTCCATTATATACTTTGTATATGAAGGATTTATGTTCCTGCTTCAGAAAGAAATTTTGTTTGTTGTGAAATTGTTTCAAAACAATCCAGCAGTTTTTTGTCCCAGGAACAAAAAAGGAGATTAATTTTTCAAAAAATAAAGGTATAACTATAAAGTGACATAATTAAGTTATCCTACATAGAGTTACTCCCGTCTAAGTCCATTGAAATCAATGGGCTTAGACTGGAGTAATTCTGCTTAGAGTTATACTGTAAATCTAAAATATAAAAAGGGGAGATTTTTGTAGAGAAATAAGGTAGCTTATTTTTAAAAAAGGTTTCTTTTAATGTAGACCAGATGAAAAACTGTAGGTTCCAATCTGGTAATCCCTTTAGGGCTGTCTTTAGCAAATCAGAGCATATTAGAATAATATGTACCCTTTTGAATAACAGATAGAATGGTGTAATCCCAGACACCCTTATAAGGCAGTTGATTTCAATGGGTTTAGAAGAATGTAACTCTGCTTAGGATGGCACTGTAAGTTACCTTATGGCAGCTTCACAAATGATTTATTTGGCTTCATCAATGTGCAGAGCTCTTCACAGAGTACAAGGTGCCAAGTCACCCACCTGATGGACTTAAAAATCTAAAATTTGAGGAAAGGGCATAAAGGAAGGGGGAGCTGTGGGGAGGGCAAACAAGAAAAGTATATATTCATTTGCTTATCTCTTTTAGGATTAGTTTTAATCAAGGAGAGGAGTGTAGTAAGGGATAGGTTTTGTGAAGGGATTTGAAGGAAAAGATAGAGATGGTATCATTCAGATGTTGAGTGACAGCTCTGGGATGTATTTGAGGGAGTAGGAGACCAGGTAGAAGAACTGAAGGAAGCAAAGGTCATGGATTTGGATTGGGAAGAGTGAAGGGTTAAGGGTAGGAGCTGGACCATCGTAGGCTTTGAAGGCAAGGAGGAAGAAGCTGAGCTGGATCTGGGAAAAGGAAGCCTGTGTAAGAGTTTAAGGATGCTGTCACAATGTCAGAATGAGGAGAATGATTTTAGCAGCAGAAGTGAAGGGATGATGGTGCCAAAGCAGAAAGGAGGAGATTGTAGTTGAATTTAATTATTTATGTTATTTATAGTGCACAATTTTCGTTGATGGTTTCAGGTGGGTAGCCGGGTTGGTCTGTAGTAGAAGAGCAAGATTTGGATCCAGTAGCACCTTAAAGACCAACTAGATTTCCAGGTTACGAGGTTTCAAGAGTCAAAACTCCCTTTTTGAGTTCTGATGAAGGGAACTTTGACTCTTGAAAGCTCATTCTCTGGAAATCTGGCTGGTCTTTAAGGTGCTCCTGGACCTGAACCTTGCTCTTTCTCAGAGACTCAAATCAGATCACGCAGTGTTGCCTTTACTTAAAAGCGAAACACAAGGAAGGGCACAGTGGAACTCAAGGGCAAAAGAAGATCAGTGACCTCCCACGTGGGAAATTGACAATTAACAGCCTTTAGACAATTAAAGTGCACCATGCAAATGTCTACTGTAATTTTCAATGGTTAACACAGTATACAAGGAAAGTGCATGGTGCTCAACTATCAATAAATACAATAATAAATATACAATAAATAGAATATCTACAATACATATAGTTCACATCCAACAATATATAAACACAGTTCTGCTACACAATCATGTTTACCAGGGGATACTTCTCTATTCCCCATATTTTGCTGTGCACACCAAACTTGGCTAAATGTACTTAGGAGACTCAAGGATCCTTAGGTAAGTCTTATCTTTAACATCACATATGTATTGTTCCCTTGGTTGTCGTGACGCTTTTTCTTTTCCAGGTACAGGGAGGAACTAGCACAGTGGACACTCCACCGGAGAAGAGCCTCCTGTGACTGTTAGCCAAGTCTTTCACATGAAGTCCAAAGTCCACAAGCACTCAACAGGTTGCTATTTTCCTGTTTTGAAATTATCTTTTTCAAGAGTGTACAGAACCATCAGTTGTCTCCCTAAGTTACACAATCATGACAATTACCAACATGATCTCCTCCTACATAAGCTTTAACAAATCAATAAATATTTATCAATAATACTTGCAACTCTGTTGTCATATATTGTCTCATATTCCCAATAAACATCTTAATAGGTATTCCCAGATACACAGTCAGGGTAGAGACAACCCTGTGCTATCTATATACATAGATCTCATTCTTAATTAACGTGTCTGAAGCACTGTAAATTTAAAAGTGCATAGAACTCCGGCAGAAGAAGAGCTCATCCAACGTAACAATTCATAAATAACAGGAAAAATCTATCATTTGATTCAACCCCTTAGGACTCACTGTATCCAAATCAAAGATCCAAAATGATTCCCTTCTCAGTAGATCCCTCTGTAGATTATTTGGTCTGTCAGACTTCAACACTTGCAGCACAGAGAACCTGAACTCTCTTGGTTCCTTATGGCAATCCAAAAGTGTTGAACTAGAGGTGCCTCTAATGTTTTAGTTCTAATGCATGAAATGTGTTCTTGTAACCTTACTTTGACTGGTCAATCATATATACAACCTCTGCGTTGTTACAGGTTGAAAAGTACCACAGGGGGATAATCCGTCTGGTGGTGCTCACTCTAAACTCTTTGCCAGTTGCCACAAGATCACAGACATAGAACCTGCCACATCTAGAATGGCCCACAGAGTTCCTCCTACTGTCTGTCCTGGACTTAAATTCTGAATGAACCACAGTGTCTTTGAGGTTCCTGGTGCGTCTAAAACCCAATGGAAGGTACTGCATCACACCTGGAAATCTGACCCACAAGATGCCAGTGCCTCTTAGTAATTTTAGTGATATCCCTGAGTCAAACTGCAAGTATGAATTTCTGTCTGTTTTTTTATGGAACCGTCTAATGCTTATGGCATTCTAACTATTTCTATATGGGACCAAGTCAAGGAAATTGACACTGTTTCTACTGTACTGCCAAGTGTACTGTATATTTGGATTAATGGAATTTAACCAATTACCCAATAATTCCATTAATTCGTAGTCTTTATAGATAAAATACAAATCATCAACGTACCTCTTAAAAAGGAGGACATTGTGATAGAAGGGATTGATTTCCTTATTCATAATAAAGAGCTGCTTCTCTCTGATTATGTAAAGGTTAGCAATGCTAAGTGCTGCAAAGCGCCACCCCTTTGATCTGGAAAAAAATGATAATCAAAATGGAAGTAGTTCTTCTCTAAGATAATGTCCAGAAGATTCAACAAAAAAGAAACAGAGGGAACATTATTGATGGTCAAAGCCTCCTCCACCACCAACCGGGCATCTTCATATGGGATGGAGGTGTATAGTATGGTCACATTCATCATGACCAGCACTGTTTTAGGAGGAATAGGGACATTTTCTATCACCTTAACAAACTCCCTGGTATCTTGAATATAAGAAGATGTGTTTCTAACTAGAGGTTGTAGGAAATGGTCCAGGTACTGAGCGAACGGTTCCTAAATGGAACTGGAATCCGACTCTATGGGTCTACCATTTGGCGGGAAGCCTTCCTTATGAATTTTAGGAAGGAGATAAAATGTAGGGACTCTAGGGTATTTGTTGATAAGAAAACTATGGATGGCCGGCATAATATCTCCCACTCTCAATGCTTCATCTACTGTGACTTTTATAATTTTTTCTATATGAGTGGTTGGATCTCTAGATATAGGTTTGTAGCTAATGAGATCCTGTAGCTGCCGATGTACCTCAAATAGATAATCCTCGGTATTCAGTATCACTATCCCCCCCCCACTCTTTTCCGCAGGTTTTATGACTATATCAGAGTCCTCTACTAAACTTTTTAAAGCCATTCTCTCTAGTCTAGACATATTGTCCCACCTCTTATGGTTCGTGTTTTCAAGTACTGTTATATCTCTAATTCCTATCCTTTCAAATGATTCTATATTAACATTGTGGATGTTGTGGATAAATGATGACTTCCATCTAAAAGGTAGGACAGAAGAATGGTCCACATCCATGTCATTTACAAAAAATGTTTTTAATTTCAATAACCAAATTAATTTAAATATATCAATGCGGGTTTGCCAAGCATCATATCGGTGGGTGGGGACAAACCCCAAGCCTTTGTTAACAACTTGTTTCTCTATTCCACTCAAAGTCCTGTGTGATAAATTAAATATGAGATCTTCCTCTTTTCTTTGAGGGGTGGTAGCCCCGGCCTAAAAAATAGTCCCTATTGCCAAAGGGGATGTTTCTATTTCTAAGTGATCTGGTCGAGGTCCCCTCATCCCCGGAAGTATCTGGGTCTGAGGGGCTGGTGGTGTCAAAATCAGATAATTTCTCAATATTTTTGGCTCAGGAGACCCACTTATGTCTATTCATGGAGTCACCTTGGCTGTTCCACCATTGATAGACTGCTCCAGCTGCGTAGTCCCTACAATCCCTACGGTATGTCTTTATCTTATTATCCCTAAAGTTGGATTCAAATTCTTTCAGATCCTTCTTCATTTCCTTAAATTTAGTCTCAAATTCCTCAGCTACCACAGTCTCTTTAAGATTATTTGTAACTCTGGTAATTTCTTCCTCTAACCTCTCTGTTTCCTTTTTGCATGTTGCCACTAATAGTACCATCAGATCCATAGCACATTCATTAAGTATTGCTATCCACTTTAGTTTAAAATCTTCATCTTCTCTAAACATTCCTGAGGGTTTATTAATTCTCAATCCCCTGGGGGTTTACTTAGAAGATCATATTACTCTGTAGGGAACATTGTGCCCACGGCTAAACTTATCTCAACATGAATATTCTCATTCTGCGGTAGATATATGGTCCTTAGTATCATCCCACCAATAGTAAGGAAACTGTTATTAGGCATCAGATAAATGCATGTGGTAAATATATTGTGTATAATCATACCATGCCTCCTGTGCCCTTTAAATGGATTCACTGCCATCTGGTTTTGGTAGATCTCAAGATGGGCTCAAGATTTTGTGGTCTTCAACATCTTTGCAGTTAGTGCCACCATATTTTCCTTGTTTCCCATTAATTTACTACAACAGATCTTTCCAGAGCATAAACATTATTCTGATGCTGCATCACATCCAGTTTAAATACTGTTTTATTTTAAGCAACTAGGGAATATAACGAGGAATGACACTTCATTGCAGTGATGCATTTATATCATTCGGAAAAATTCAAAGAGAAAGACTACATGCAATAAGTGTACTCCTATGCCCAAAGGTTGTGATTGACAAGTTCCTTGATGCCATAAGTTAAATAAACCAAGTTGAAACGATCATTTGTTAGAAACAGAAGTTCAGTGCTTTGGACTTGTGTAGAAAGCTGATATTTGCCTGGTGCCAAGTGTGCTAGGCTTCTTGTGTGGTTTGTTTATACAAGACTTTTGTTGATAATTTTAATATGAGTTTAATATCTGATTATTGCTTTTATTATTTTTAAACTGCATAAAACTCATTGAACACCTCTGGTTGAGATTGTAGGATAGAAGTTATTAAATACAAATAAATTAAAATTAAATATAAATAAAATAAAATAAAGCATGTTTTTTCAACTATTGCAGCTTGTAAAAAAGATCCATAGTTCTGAATTTCCAGAATGATGAGATTTTTGTTAAAAGAATCTTTCACAGTTCAGACCATTTCTCGAACATGGGTTTGTGAATCAAACCATAACCTGTGATATACTTGAGGGCTCTTTTCTAGGTTTTATCCCACCATATTTCTAAGTTCATTGTCATTTTCATCTCTTTGCACAGAAGAATGCAGAGAAGACCCGGGTTTGAATCCACACTCTGCCATGGAAGCTTCCTGGGTGACCTTGGGCCAGTTACACACGTTGAACTTAACCTACTTCACAAGGTTGTTGTGAACATAAATGGAGCAGAGGAGAATGATATAAGCCACTTGGGGTCCCTGTTGGTAAAAAAGGCAGAGTATAAATGATGTTAATTAATTAATATACAATAGTGTATTCAGTTTAAAGAACATTCATTGTATTCCTTAATTATTATCTGTTTATAGTAAAACAATAGCACTACCTATTGTCATTTGGAGACACACACATGAAATGGTCTTCAACACACTTCAATCATTTTCAATGAAATCATATATCTCTCACTGTTACTTTTGCAATCCTGCAGTTTTGTTTCTATTGAGTATGCCAGAAATTACTAGATTTCCAGTGGGGAAACTTTTGCACATTCGTGAACTATGGAATGTTTTTCCTCAGGTCTTATTTTTCACTACACCTATATTTAAGAAAGGCTGTTTCATTTAAGTTTCTGAATCTCTAATATACTTGTTAAGATTGCACCCGTACAGAATCTGGCAGTTCATTATTAGTATGTAGATTACTCTGGGGGTATGTTAATGGTTGATAACACAGGCACTTTAGCAAGAGAGCAATATTTTGATAATAAAAGAACAATTAAAGAAATATAGAAATGAAATTCAGTACAGCTTGACAATGCTACAGATGGAAGCTTAAAGCACAAGCACTGCAGATATTCTCCAGTTTCCTCTGATTAGAGTGGCTGTGTGGTGCTATTAGAATGGTGAAATCTGTAAAAATCAGAAGTGTTCCTTAGGCAGAATGGTCGGTTTTCAGGTGTTCTTAAGAACATGCAGTATCTGTTTGGAGAAATTATCGAACACCTGTCCTGTCATACTATACTACTCATCAGTAACACAGTAACTGCATAGCAACAAAGCAATAGAACTTTACTGAAATAATGATATTATATTATTTTAAAACACTGATAGCGCCATTCTAAGCAGAATTACACCCTTCTCAGCCTATTCAATGGACAAGTGTAACTCTGCTTAGGATGGCACTGTAAAACTGTGTAGTGCCTTGAGACATGAAGTTTATTTTGTTGTATTTTTTACTATACTAACTTTATACCTTACCTTTCTCCCCAATGGGGACCTAAAGTGGCTTACATCATTCTCTTCTCCTCCATTTTTTTCCTCAATAACCATGTGAGGTAAGTTAGACTATGGGCCAAGCTACACATGACGAATGACACTTGAACGGCAAGTGTATTTCTCCCTGTTCACTTGCCCTCCACTCAATCCACTTGCCGTTCAAGTGTCATTCGTCATGTGTAGCTTGGCCCTGAGAGTATGCAACCTGTCCAAGGTCACTCAGCAAGGTTCCATGCCAGAGCAAGGAATCAAACCTGTGTCATCGTGATCCCAGTCCATCATTCTAGCCACTCATATATTTTCAAGACGTACTATGTTTCCTCATACCAAATTTTTGCTGTAAGATGTATACATGTTGCAACATTACTTGTGCACCAATAAATCAGCACTGCCCTGACCTGGATAGCCCCACAACCTCAATCTTGTCAGATTTCAGAAGCTAAACAGGGTTGGCCTTGGTTAATAAGTGGATGGGAGAGTTCCAGAGAAAACCAGGATTGCAGAGGGAGGCAATTTCAAACCACTTCTGTCAGCCCCTCCCCTTGAAAACCCCATCAGGAGTTGCCATAAGTCAGCTATGACATGATGGCACTTTCCACCACCCAATCAGCTTTATTTATTTATTTGCTGCCTGTCTTTCTCAGTTAGAGTCTCTCTACATGAGACATCTTACACGGGAATGCTCAAGTGTAGGGAGATGCAATGTTAGCTGGGAAGCATAGTTTAAAAAGACAGAGCTAAAGGCTCAGTCAATTTCACCTCTCTACATGAGGGCAGTTTTAAAAGACAGCCGTCAGAGATTGCTCCTCAGAGAGTTTGTAAATTAAACTAAGATTCCCATGATGCTATATGAACAGGCATATGTGAAATGCTGCCAATTTCATTGTACTGTACTATTTGAATGCACAGAAAGTAACTCCCCCAAACAGCCTCAAATTGCTCATAAACAGACAAACTGCTTGGTAAAAACTTGGCTCCTTGGTCTTAACTAGCCAGACCAGTGGGTTTTTGAGCATCCCTACTTAGCCTTCAGTAGTATCTGTGGAGGGAAAATAGTTCAAGAAGAGGAGGTGGACGGGCATATAAACTCACAGAGATATGGGATAGTAGTGGTATGGTATAGTATATGTTCACATTTGAGCCATGTTTTGCAAATGAAATCAAGCATATAAAAAGTGAGATGTGATTGCTTTGATTTCTTTAGCACCATTCTTTGCCACAGGAAAATCCAGTAAGTGGATGGGCAGTTTGTAGCCTCAGAGGAAGTTCAGAGCTTTAATGATTACACAAAGAACCAGTACAAGATTGCCTCAGTTTTTACTTGCTAATGCACGTCCCCACCTACATACTCCTTTGCATGTTTTGTTCAATATTATAACTGAATGTTAAAAATCGAGACTTTTTCCCTGAAGAAAAGAAACTTTACAGGCATATTTTATATTTTAAGAGAGCCAGTTCAGTACGACAGACAAGTTTTTGCAGGTCTCTCAGGACATGGCTAAATCCAGCAATCAAGCTTGTGTAGCCGGAACTCTTTTACAGTAATGGCCACGTATGGGAGCAATGTTTTTTTTTTTAAAGAAACTTGCTCCCACCACACACTTCTACAGACCGCAGAAACCAATCTCTGAAATAGTCCCTTCTGGGATTCTTACTCACCCTTACTGCATTTGGAAAGTGTTCCAATTTGCTCCTTACCTCCGGTGTATGCTTATTGGAAGAAGAATATAGGCTCATATAAATTCTACACACACATTTGCACTTTGCCCTTATTAGGTGTTACCTCATGGCTGTATATGAAACGGGTAATAAAATGCAACTCACGCCATGGAATTGCAGATGATTTTTCACAGCTACATGTCTTACACATTGTGAAGGTAGAATATGGAATTCCTGAAGACACACCAGAGATCTCAAAAAGGTGAGGCAGGATGCTCATTTGTTAAGAAATGGGACAAATAAAACCAGATCCATATAACACTATCGTCTGTAGAGAAGCTATTATTATAAAATACTTCACTCTACTCTGTATGTTGGTGTGCTAATACTGTTTATATATTAAATATTTAGACCTCAGTCCAAAATATTTATAAAGGAATATGAGGGTGTTATGAACAAAGGAAAACTGGAACAGTCAGATGTAAATTCTCTAAGAATGTTTGTCAATTGTTTCACTAGATATTTTGCTAATGAAACTAATGGCTACTTAAAATTTAAGGTAGTTCTCTGTATGGTCAAATGTACAAGCTACTTTCTCTTGATACTGTACTCAAGCAATTGAATAAAATATTTACAGAATGCCTTTCCACACATCATGGACACAGGTCAGTTTACATAAGTTTGCTTACACATGCACATAAAAATTAAAGCCATACAATCAACATCATCATCAATAAAACAGCAGCCAACATCCAAATTACAGTCCATGCAAACTGTAATAAAATCAAGCATCATAATTAGCCACAAAATTGGTAGGGATGTCTACCATGTGCAGACAAATTGCAGAGCACATAGAACATTTAAAACATACGGATTCGGTTTTGTTTTCTCAGCCATGCCGGACGCTCCTCTCGGCTGGTCCGGGAGGAAACGACCGGGCACCCTGACTGGGCGGCTGATCTGCAAGGATGAGCCCCCAGGACTCCCAGGGAGGGAGCCAGGGTCCGGGACGCTGCGGGAAGAACTCCCCGAAATCAATGCGGGGGGGGGAATTGCCCGTTTGTCCCTATGGAGGCCGGCAGACGTGCGCGGCGCCTCGAGTGCCACCGGGCAACGAGAAACGGCAAATAAAAGAAACAGGCGGAAGCCCGTAAACAAGCGAATCCCTTCTGTTCTACAAGCGTTCGTGAAGGAGAGGTTGATCTGAAGAAGACTCGTTCTTCCCCTTCGGTGAGTTCCAGAATTTTGTTGGTGCCCCCCCCCAAATGGCAGCAAAGAAGCAAAGTCCCGCTCTCGGTAAGTCAATCTCGGCTACCTTGAAGGGAGAGTCGCTCGAAGAGTTGGTGCGCAGGGCAGTGGTGGAAGCCATAAAACCCTTTGTTGACAAGCTGAACGAAACTAATCAAAGGGTGGGCTTAATGGAAAGCGAAGTGAAAACCATTAAGGAAGTAGCGGGGGGGGGGCAGAGAAGTCTGCTCTGGAAAGTGCGTCACTTGTGAAGGCTACAAAAAAGGAGCTGAAGTTGGTTGAGAACCAGCTGATCGGGCTACAGATGGAATGAACGCAGACAATTTTGCGTCTCCAAAACGTGAAAGAGGAGGAAAATGAGGATCTGTGGGAGGTGGTCTCGGAACTATTGGCGATACCCGCGAGGACGACTAAAGAAGAGGTTAAAAGCGCCATTTTGGAGGTCCGTCAGGCTTCTTCAAAATATGCAACAAAGCGACAGTTGCCTCGTGAGATCATTATTGACTTTTCATTTAAAAAGATTCGGGACACCATCCTATATAACTCATACAATGCGGATTTGGACTTTATGGGTTTGAAAGTCAAGATTTTGAAGGACGTTCCATTTCTAGTCCGGAAAAGGCATTTTAAGTATAAAAAGTTTGCAGCTCTTCTGAGGGACCATGGAATAAAGTACAAATGGTTATTCCCGGAAGGAATATGGTTTAGATATAAAGATTAGGCCTATAAGATATTATCAGAAGATCAACTAAAGGATTTTGAGGATAAAAACCCGGAATTCTGCTGCACCGAGAACGAAGAAAAGGAGAAGCCGGAGGGGGGGGGAGGAGGAGGAGAGCACCGCAACAGCGGTTGCACAGAGAGAATTGCGTCCGGGACCTAGAAGGGGGAGGAAAGTTTAATCAGAATTTGAAATGCTTATTCTCTGTATGATTAACCACTCCATCATTATCCTATGGAGCTATTTTTGTATTATGACAGTATGAAGGGAAAACATTGAAGTGTAGTGTTTAGTGTTTGTAGGTCATCCCCCCCTCTTCCTTTTCCATCCCCCTTTGTCCCTTCCCTTTCCCCTTTCCTTGTGATAGTCTTGTGTAGTGCTGTGTAGTGTTTTGTAGTTTGAAAAATAAAAAATTTATATATATATATATAAAAAAAAGAACATTTAAAACATACCACATGGCAAAATTATGGATCTCATCTGTTTCATTTATTTATCTTATTTTTATTTATTTAACTTATATACCACCTCTCCACCATATTTGGTGCTTGAGGAGGTTAATAGCATACATATAAAAACACTATTAAAAGAATATAAATACAAACGTTAAAATCAGGAACACAATATTAAAATAGGAATACAAACATTAAAACCCAGTAATATGGTAGAATACAAAAATTAAAACCCATACATCTTAAACAACAGTACTATCACTAAACTCTATTCATGCACATTATCTATAACTAGTTAATAAAGCCCGTTGTGAGAAAAAATACATTGCCACCTGCTCCACTCCTGATCCCCGCTGGGTGAAGGGAGGGGTGGGCTTGTCACCTGTTCCACGTCTGATCTCGGCTGGGTGAAGGGGGGTGAGCATTGCCTCCTGCTCTGTGCCTGATCCCAGCTTGAACTTCCCGCTGCAGCACACACTCTGGAGGGACAGGCTGCCTCACCTGGGCTTCTGTCTACAGCAGCGACCTCTGGACACGCACCTGGGTAGGAAGTGAGTAGTCTGAAACATGGTTTGCCTTTTATATAGTAGGATAAATAAATCATATGGAGTCAAACCAATAAAAATATCTGAATCAGCTTCTCAATGCCAGATGAAACATCTCTGCTTTGCAGGCCCTCTGGAATTCACCAAAGCCCAGAGGGAGCAAGTCTCCTCCGCTAATGCATTCCAGAGGGAGGGAGCACAACTGTAAAAGCCCTCCTTTTGGTTGAAGAGAGTGAAATGGCCTTAGGGCCAGAAACTACAAACAAGCCCTGAGTTGCGGACTGTAGGGCATGTGGGGGTTACACCAGGAAAGGGGGTCCTGTAGGTATGAGGATCCCAGACTGTTAAGAGCTTCAGAGGTTAAAACCAACCAATTTGATTTGGAAGTCAATTGGAAGCAAGTACAGTTTCTTCAAAATCAAAGTAATATGAGCTGCCCATGGTGTGCTAGTCAACAGCTGTATCAATTGAAGTCTCCAAAGCACCTTCAAAGGTAGCCCTACGTAGCGTGACTTACAGTAATCTAGACAAGAGGTAACTGCAGCATGACTCACCGTGGCAAGGTCAGATTGAGACAAATACCCAGCCCTCCTAGCAGATAGGTTGGGAGCAGGGCCAGTCAGGAAGGCTGGGTGAAGATTGGGAGCAGAGCCAGGGAGGTGGGGCAAGGAGAGGCCTTTAAATTCAGGTTTCTCTGAAGGCTGAGGAAGAATTGCAGGGAGAGGCACCTGGAGTGTGCTGTCACTCCCAGGGCAGGAGAAGGAACAAAGTGGTGCACCCCCTTTCCCTGTCCATGTGAGGCTGGAGGATACCTGCCTGGAGAGCTGGCAGGTTGATTGGCCATCAGGTGGGGGAGCCAGTGAGGGAGGAGCCTCACATTATAGAAGATGCACAGATCATAAGCAAAGTTACAGTCTTCTATGTCCATTGAAGTCAATGGGTTTAAGAAGGGTTTAGAAGGCCTCCTGATGAGTTCATGGCAGTAATGGAAGTCGAACCAGCAGAGCTTGGAGCCCAGCCACTTAACCACTATCTTACAGCAGCTCTCAAGAATCAAAGATTAAGGGAAATACATGCAGTAATGAATCAAAACCAAACACATCATGATTTCTTTTAATGTGCTATGTATTGAGCAGTTTCATAAATGTAGGGCTCCCAGTCACTCTACATTTAGAGTTCCATGTTCAGTGAACTTTCTTCTGTTCATTTGTACCAATGTACGTTCTCTACGCTGTACATGGCCTATTGGATGGGATCCAATATGCCCATGAATGGGACAGATTTAATTTAAAAGATTCATATTAGCTTCCTCCCAGTAGTTTCCAACATCCCTGCCACAACAGTATGTGGCATGGGAGCATCCAATAAGAAAGGGGCACATCAGAAATCTCTCTCCTACTGGTGAGGCTGAAACTCATGGGGCTGACTACAAGAGAGAGTGAGGGTGACTTCTCTGGCATCTCCCCTGTTGCTGCTGACTCCTGTGATCTATGGAATATTGTATTTGTGGGTCCTCCAACTCTTAGCAGAGTCTCTTCTAGACAATCTAAAAAAATATATTTTCCATGGATTTTCACCATTCATGGGAACTATTAGTCTCAATCCACCATTTCTTGTTGAGCAGAATACTAAGTACGGAAGACAGATTCTTGAAATCAAGACTCATGTGAGATTGTATTCAGCTGATTCACATTATTCACCTTTATTTTAACTACCTAGCTCCATCATTTCTTCCTACATTCAGAACATTAAGTTATTTAGATTTTTTAAGTGCTTTCCAAAATGATGCAAAGAAAAGGAAGTCGTAGACGTGTCTACAGCTCCCTGCCAAATCTATTGAACTTATAAAAATATGAGCTAACCTAAACCATTTCTAATTTTCTTCTTGTTTCCTTTTGGATTGCTCAGAAGTACTTCTTGACTTACTGATGTCAGTTCTAGGCATTCTTTTCTATGATTGTTTAAATTTTTAAATAATTTAAGTTACTGAAATTTCTTATTTTTGGCAACTATGGAACTCCTCTTTTATACTATACTAAGCTATACTACCCATGCTAATTCAGAAAACGTTTTTGGCCACAATCCATCCTTCTAATGCTTTAACATAAGCAGAGTTGCAGCCTTCCAAGTTCAGGGCCCAGATCTTAGAAGGGTGTAACTCTGCTTAGAATGACACTGCAAATGGCAAAATTCCATATTTTTGGTATTCAGGTCATTGAGTATCTTAAAATCATATTTTAGCACAATAAAATGTGGATATTTCTTTTAAAAGCTACATTGGTTTGCACTAAAATTTATTTTACAGATTTGTTGATGATGCCTCTGAAAATCATTGGATGCTTAGTTTAGTGCAAACAGATGAGCCACAATGGTAGAGCCTTAATCTTCTAGTCTGTCTTATTGCCCCCTCCCCCCAGGGAAGAAAGAGGAAGAAATGGTATTTGGGAACTAAAGGGCCATTTTATTTGGCAACATTAATATTCAACATTAATGCAAACAAAGCAAGGGCCTAACTAGTGGTATAGGTCAAGCCCTGGGGTCACCCTGGACTTCCACCTTAACCTCTCTTGGTAAGTCCCACTGCTGCGGGTGCAGGCCATCCATGTGCATGGCAGGGATTCAGCCGGCCAGGCAAAAAGGGTTCCCCCCTACAAGCTCCAACTACCCTCAGCCGCCAAACATGAGGGAAGGACTTGTACAGCAGAGTCTGCCCTCTCAGCTGGCAGCCATCAAACATGCCAGATGATCCTGATAGACCCCAATTCCCACAAAAGTGGGGATGTGCCAAGGATGCTCACCAGCCCACTCACTTAACCCAGATTTTGTCCTACCAATGACACCTATTTAAGGCTCCACCATAAGCCAATTATGACACCCATGTACACAATGCAAAGTAGGTGAAAAACACCTCTCCCTGTCAGCCAATTGAGAAATGCAGAAAACATTCCTACCAGGCCCTGGAAATCAGAGACTAAACCTGCACTGCTATAGGGTAGGTGGGTGGGCTGAGCATGAGGCAACTGCAAGAGCCTGAGGGGTGGAGCTGCCCCCGGCTTGAAGACCTGAATGGCCAGAAAGAGGCTTTCTGTCTCCTCCTCCGTTGGGCCAGCAAAGGACAGCCCCCAGCCTATGCAGCTGATGCCACTGGCCACAAAGGGGCCATATTAGAAAAACTATTAAATAGAAGAAATACATGTGTGTTCGAGGCTGAATGAATACATGTAGATATCAGCATGTTACCAACTTTACTCTATGAAGATGGTATTTATTCACTCATTCCTAATTATATTGTTGAAAATTGTCAAAATAGGATAGTCAGCCCTTGGCCAATAATCTCTGAGAGCACCAGTGGCAAAGACTGTTAGTGTGTCACTTCCTGTTTTGAAACAGTAAGTGATATCACGATGCTCTAGAAATTTCCAGATCTCTATGATTTTTACAATAGAGAAAAGATTCCTAGGGTGTCATGTTGAAGATTCCTAGAGTGTCATGAGGACCTCACATCCTATTCTGAAACAGGAAGAAGACCTGGCATTGATCAATGTTATTCCTACTCATTTCCCCCCCCCTCTACTCCATTTAGCAAGAGCAGATGCTTCCCCACCACAATTAGGTCAGTACTAATCCTATGACAAAAACAGACTCTTGTAATGCTGCTAAAGGTCTGGGCAGATGAATCCCACAGTAGATTTGGGGGTTCATGAACTGGCTCCACTGCAAGTTTGTCTCATTCTCAGACTCTCTTCCAAAGTCTGTGTGCGTGCATATGTATTGGCAAGTCACAACCAACTTATGGCGATCCCAGCAAGGGGATTTTAAAGCAAGAGAGAAGCAGAGGTGCTTTGCCATTGCTGCCTTCTTCCTTGGTGATCCCTCATCCAAGTACTGAGCCTGCTTAGCTTTCAAGATCTGACAAGATCAGGTCACATTATGCTGCTTTCCCTCCTAATCCAAAGCCTACAACCTTCTCATTAGGCCTTTACCAAGGTGTTCCTATGTTCCAGAACCATCCTTGGTGCATTGGAGAGAGACAACCCAAGGCCTCTACACAGCCTGTAGATAGTTCGGCACTTTCTGCCATCCTTCCTGCTCCCAAACACCCAAATGGTATCATCTAGCATAACAAAATGGCAAAAAGAAGTTACATGTTTTCTATTAATTACAGCTTTCGTTTTCTATATTTTATGCCTTGGTGGGAGACCAAGGCCTAAAAATTAATTTTCAGAAACTGCTTTTTAGAAAGCAGGCCAGTTTATTTTTCCAGGCAATGGATATAGAAGCACCTTTCTTTTGTGTTGTTGTGGAGGGGACACAAAGATGCACAATTCAGGCCTGAAGCAGGACTGTTGACAGCCATAAAGAGACTTTAAAAATAGCAATGGAAATACACATCAAAGTCACCATCTGAAAAGCAACTCCCATCACCATAAAACATCAGAGTGAGCAGGGGGAAAAAAGAATGCATGAGAAAGAGACTACAGGCATTGAAGACTACAAAAGTACTTTTAAGTGCTTGGTTTTTATCCAGCAAGAATATGAAAAAAAGAGACTTGAGAGCACTAGATCTGCCCAAAGGGTACTTCTGAAACAGCATCCAAGAGACTCAAAAAAGAAGTGAATCTGAAACCAACAAGTTAGAGGTGAACACATATTGCTACTTTTAACTTTACTGGCAGCCAAATATTGGTGAAAGGCTGAGTCACTAACTGCCTTGCAAAATCTCTGAGAAAAATGGTATCCACTCAGGAACTACCATTAATGGTCAGGCTCAGACCAAAGGCAGAACTGCTAGCTACATCTATTCTGTTAGGATAGCAAACGGGAAACTTGCCAAAGCTAATGAGTATCCTTGAGGGGTGCAGAAAGAGATAAGTATGAGAGTGTATGTGTTGGGTGTGTATATCTATAGACTGCTTTATAAATGTCAGCTTGAAGGCTGACAAAAATGAAAAAAAATCTACACAATCTTAAATAGCAAGGGGGCTTACTAACATTGTTGACTTTTGCAGACTGGAGTCTACTTCATCAGATACAGGAAGAAATTAAATAGTGATTTTTGTTGCAAGATTATACAGAGAGAAAGAGAAATACCAACACATGGCTACAGAGAAAAATTGGAAAACAGTGGAACAGCAAAGCTATGAAATACAAGGGGCGAAGTCTGTAATATTTCTGTGCAATATTCACATACATAAAAGAGGAGAGTGACCATTCTCAACAACAGAAATAGGTGATTACACATCTTCCTAGCTTTGCTGTCCTATGGTATAAGTAGGCTTGGATCCCAAGCCGCATGAATACTTACTCAAGAGGAAGGACTCTCGGTAAACCAATGATTTGGCCTTTTAGTTGTAGGTTGGATTGAATATACGGATGTGGGATTGCCCTTGAAAAATGTTCAGAAACTTCAGCTGGTTCAAAATGTTGCAGACAGATAATAACAACAACAAAACAACAATGTTCGATTTATATATTGCCCTTCAGGACAACTTAATACCCACTCAGAGTGGTTTACGAAGCTTATTACTATTATCCCCACAACAATCACCCTGTGAGATGGGTGGGGCTGAGAGAGCTCTGAGAAGCTGTGACTGACTCAAAGTCACCCAGGTGGCTTGAGCAGAGGAATGAGGAATCAAACCTGGCTCTCCAGATTAGTGTCCTGCCACTCTTAACTACTATACCAAACTGGGAAATGATGGTCTAGGCATATCTAGTCATAAATCTCTCCACTCTAACCTTTGGTTAACTCATAGGAGAAGGTGCACAAAATTACACCTTCTCCGCCTATCAGTGAAATGATAGAAAAAAGGAAGATACATTGGAAACAACTTCTTCCACACAACAATGAGGTCTCTCACCCTTATCCCGCAGAAGGTATGGGCAGGACTAGGTTTCCTGCAATTTTGATGTCATTTGGTTGAAAAACAACCACTCCAGCCCCCAGAAATAGACCCCAATAGGAATAATGGACACATTTTTTTCAGAATTCCAAAAAGAAAAGCCGGAAGCAATATTCTGAAATGGTATGGGTGAATGCAAATACATCAGAATACCAATATGGAACCCATTCCTGAAATCTGAATCCAAATAATACTTATTTTTGTGCAAATCCCTAGCAACAAGAGAGGAGACCTTTACAGAAACGGAGTCCCATTTATGGAATGCCTTTTCCAAGGCTTTTTTTGCATGGGCAATTTTTGCCACTTTTGGCCCCATACCCCTTCAAGTTCTCTTCCGAATTCCAGATGTTTAACCCCTCCTTCAGATTTCAATGTGGCGTTTCAAGGGTCCTCTTCCAAATTTTCTGCCTGTGCTATTTTCTGCAGAAAACCCAATGATGTATGGGCTCAAAAGCACCAAAAGTCACCCATGCAAAAAAGGCCCAAAAGTTATCGTTTCATTTTGTTAGGCACCTGGTTAATGTTACTAGTGATATATTCCTCCTTCATTTTTTAATTCTTCTAACATCTATCTGAAAAAGAGTTCTGATCAGCTCAAAAGTTTGCACAATGTTTAACATCATTTTGATTGGCCTAAGATAGCAATCCCGGCCCTGGCTAACAGCTGTTAAGGCCGGGGGCCACCTTTTGCTGCCCTGGAAGGAGAAGAGGCAGCGCTCCCCTTCCAGGACCCAAAGGGGGTGGCTGGAGCCAAGCACGTTTAGCATTTTCCACCCGGCTTCCCCCTTCAGTCGGCACCTGGTTTATCGGAGCATTCAGGAGCATTTCACTCTGAGCATCGAGGCCTGAATATTCATTGGTTGCCCAGCTGCCTTTGTCAGCTGGCCGGGCTGTGCTGGGTTGTTGTAGGCAGTGGTGGTAGTGGCACAGCAGCTTTGGGCACAGTGCAGTAGCCTCTGGCCTGGCTCTGCTCTTCTTATGCTGCTCTCCTCAGCGGCTTTTCGGGGTTGGGGTTGGCAGCAGCGGCATGGTGGCTTTGGGAGGAGGACAGCAGCCTCCAGCCCATCTCCGCTTTTCTGCACCGCTGTTCACGGCGGCTTTGGTTTGCCCCCCCCTTCACTCCCTAAAGGGGGTTGTCAGGTGGCTTTTCGCTGCTTCTGGTGCCACTTTGTCCTGTGCCTTTTGAAAAGTGGTTTCCAAGTGGGCTCCTCCCCCAGTTTTGTCCTCATCTGAGGATGACTCTGATGGCCCAGACATGCAGGAGATATTGGAGCGCCTTGCAGCATTGGAAGAGGGGTAGAGAGCACCTTGCCCTTTACATGAGGGTTCTAACAGGCCTCAGTCCACCAGGGCAGCAGCTAGGCAAGCCTTTCAAGCTGAAGTGCTAAAATGTATTTCTGCCCTTGAAGGTTCAGCTCGCCCTGCGTGGGAAAGAGCTTACAGTGTCTCAGAGGGAACCAAATCCGTGGCCACAGGAGTCAGCATGACAGTGGAACAGGATGGATCTCAGCCCAGCTGGTCGCAGTTGCGGTGGACATCCCTGAAGGTGATGGTAAGTCAGCTGTGCCTCAGCAGGTGGCCGCCTGGCATTGGGGCACTTGGGGAGTGGGCTCTCCCCCAGGTCCCACTACGTCTATGGCTTACGCTGCCCCGGGTCTTAGTACGTCTATGGCTTGTACTGGCTTCTTCTGCTGGTCTGCACAGCCCTTGGGGCAGTGAGCGCCATTGGACCCCTATGGGGGCAGTGCATGGACTTTCACAAGGGCAGTATGCTGGGTGTATGTGGCTGCAGTGGAGTCAACCGGTTTGGCCTGTTGGTGCAGCTGGGTCTTTTCCTGCACAACAGGTTCCAGCTGCACAGACAGCTTGGTTTGGGGGTCCTGGCTTTAGTTGAACCAGACAAGCCCAAACTTCATCTCCTTATGGGGTGTTTCCGTTTAGGGCCCTCCCCTATGGTTATACCACCTTACCTTTAGGGGACCACTTCACCCCAGCCACTCAGGGAAAAAAATTGAAAAGGGAATATGTTGATGTCTTCACCCTTCTCTTCAGAGAACTGGAGAAGAAGGACAAGGAAGTCTTAGACAAAAGGAAAAAGGAAAGGCTGAAATGCTGGCAGGTGGCCCGGACTTAGCTTAACTGGCTTCCTGGGTTCTTTATATATGCCAGTGTGCTGGCTAGGGCACAGCCTTGGAGGGCAGCCTTGCTCATACAGACATGGATATCATTTATAAAGGCTATTCGGACTTCAGCGGTGCTGCATGACTGCAGCACGATGATGAGTTTCGTGTGCGGGATGCCATGAACCCTAACCTACCCTCGGACCAGATACATCAGTAGCTATGGTTGCAGGTGATGTCACCTGCAAAGCCCAATCCTGGGGACAGGTCAGACAGTGGCAACCTTATGCACAAGGCTTCGACTTCTGGCACCCGTGCCTCCATGGGGCAGCCGGTTCAGACATGGCTGCTTTGCTAGGAGTTTGCCTCCCAAGAAATGTATGCCAGGAAGTCTTGCTCTTATGAACACGAGTGCCCCATGTGTGCTGACTCCCACACATTCATGATGTGCCCCAAGTCCAAGTGAAAAGGGAATGGCAAGTGCTCATGGGGGGGGGGGCAATCAACATCAGGTTGGAAAAGGGTCCCAGCCCAATAAAAATGAAAACTCTCAGTGACTTACTGAAGGATTATCCACGCAAGGAGGATGCTGCATATTTGTTGTCTGGCTTCAAGTTTGGGTTCAGTGCCGCAGGGCCCCTTTCATGTAATCGAACCTTAAGTTGGTTGTTAGCATGGAAGGGGTGGTCAGGGATAAGATAGCTAAGGATTGTGCAGCAGGAAGGGTGCTTGGCCTGTTTCCTTTCCCACAAGTGCCCCATTTGAGTGTTTCCCCATTGGGGGTGGTGCCTAAGAAAGCGGCAGGTGAATACAGCCTCATACACCATCTCTCATATCCCAGGGGGGCCTCAGTTAACAATGCTACTTCCAATAATCTGTGCATGGTTCACTACATGTCCTTTGACCAGGCAATGCACATGGTCCAGCGATTTGGCGTGGAGGCTAAGATGGCCAAATACAACATCAAGTCTGCATTTCGCTTTCTCCCCATGCACCCACACGATTTTGAGCTTCTAGGTTTCGCCTTCAAGGGTCAGTTTTACATGGATCAGGCCCTGCCCCTGGGCTGTTTGGTGTCTTGCTCTGTCTTTGAATGCTTTAGCTGATTTCTGGAATGGGCCCTGCAGCATCGCCTGGGCTGCCATGATACCATGCATGACCTTGATGATTTTCTTTTTGTGGGTCTGGTGGGCTCTGTGCAATGTGCCTGGCTGTTAGGGGGCTACATTGAGCTGGCCCAGAAGTTGAGGGTTCCTGGAGGACACCAATTGGGTCCCAGCTTGGCCTGAGTCAGTGGGCTATGGTGAAGTGACAGGGCCGTCATGGCCTGCACTGGCCAGGCCTGCTTCCACTGCTGTTTGAGGGGAGGAGTGGCCGTCTGCCTCATACCCTTGTCATTCACCTGGGAGGTAATGACTTGGGCTTGGTGAAGGGCAAGGTCCTGTCACTACAGGCACAGGCAGACTTTCAGTTGATAGGCAAGTACTGGCCTGGTGTCCTGATTATGTGGTCTGATATATTACCCAGGAGGGTTTGGCGGGAGGCTTTATATCCTAAAGGGATTGAGGGTGCTCGCTGTAAGGACAATAAGGCTTTACATAGGGCTTTGGGGACTGGATTGGGGGTTTATTTGCCCCATCCATGTATAAGGGCTGAATTTGTCAACCTCTGTGGAGGTGATGGGGTTCATCTCTTCTATAAGGGCAACAATATTTTTCAAACTGATTTGTGGCTGGGGCTTATGGAGGCTCTGCACCACCTGTGGGGCACCGAGGCATAAGCTGAGGCTTGGCCTTGGCGGTGGCAGGTTAGAGTTGGGGAAATGATAGCAGGCTGGTGAGCACCCTTGGTATATCCCCATTGGTGGGGAACTGGGGTCTCTCAGGAGTGGCTGCGGCTCCATGGCCCAGCTGCGAGGGCAGACTGCCTGATGGGACCTCCCGGACAAGTCCTTCCATCAGGCTGTATGGCCTGGAGTGTTTGGAGCTTTATGGGGGGAACTATTCACCTGGCCGGCTAGGCCCAAGCCATTTCTCATGGATGGCTCTCACCTGGGGCAGTGGGTCTCACCCAGACAGGTACACGGAGGAGGTCCCATGGTGACAGCTGGCTTGACCTGTACCGCTAGTTAGTCCCTTGTTGCCGCTGTTAAATGTTATGTTGTTGCTTTGATAAAGTAGCCCTTAGTACCCAAGCCTATGTCTGCCTCTTACTTCCGACTAGGGTAGCAATAAAATTTACTACACAGATTTTGTGTGGGCCAATATGGCTGATTACAACTGTTGTCATTTACATTATTGGTTGACTTCCTCCCCTATCTCCTTCTGTTGTCCTTATCTAACTGAAACTGTGTCAACAATTTACCAGAATATAGAGGCATAATAACCCTTTGTCCTTATATCTAAAGGCCATTAATTTTCCAGCATATATTAGCTACAATAACTTTATTAAACAAAGGATATATTCTGGTTAGACTGATTAGTTAACATTCTAAAATGTTTTTAGACACTGAAATACTTTTGTAAAACCTGAAAACGTGTTTGCTTCTGTCAAGAGGCATTCGTTGAGGTCTGCTACTTGCTCTAGAATATTTACAGTGCAATCCTGAGCAGAGTTACTCCAGTGTAAGCCCATTGATTTCAGTAGGCTTAGATTGGCGTAATTCTGCTTAGGATTGCACTCTGAGTCTAATAATGAGGCAGATAATATGCATACAGCCCAGATAAGGGCAGCAAAGAGGACACAGATGCAGACATTTTGCATTATTTGTTATTTATTTATTTAGAATTTTCTATCTACAAACCTTTCTTAGTAAATCAACTCTATCTGCAAATAATGAATTACTTAACAATGTGTTTATTTTGGATATGATTCAGTTAAAGATTTAAGCACTTTCCCACAGACACCAGTGGGTCTGCTCTTTGGATGGATCACATTCCTAAAGTTTGATCCTATGGAAAATTTCTATTAACTGAATGGGGGTAATTTTTGCCATCCCCCCCCCCACCCGCACTGCAAAATTCCATCCTCTCTCATTCAAGGATCTCCTTCTACCAGCAGCAACATTTCCAGGATCATTTGGAGATGCTGAACGAGGGGAAAGCTATGTGTTTTTACAAGTTTACCTACTTCTCTGTTACCACTTGAAAAAGTAAGTATGGTGTTGTAAATGGTTTTCATAAAGGAGAAGAAAAATTGCCAAAAAAGTTTTGGCAGGATGCATGCCACAAAAGTAATAGCAGAATGGAGAAAAACTCCTTTGGACAACACAGTTTTTTTGTGGTGGGCACCCAATCACATGTATTTGGCACATAATCAATATAATCTTTTCAATGTACAGGCATATGAAATATAATACTGTGACCAGATCCAAAACTTAATTTCTTTGTTTCAATGAAATACAGTATTTCAAACTTGTCTTGTGTTTCTGAGCACATTTTAACAGCTGCAATACTTTAAACTGGAGATGGCAACACTTCAATGATGGGTGGAGTGTGCTGCCTTTAAACCCACTGAATCTCTCAAGATGAAGGGCATTGTTTAAATATGAGATTATGACAAAATGTACAATTCTCTACAAATGTAGTAATGTCTATCTTGAAGTCTGCCTATGCAATGATGGCTCTAATCTGCAATTCAAAAATACCTCCAGATGGTCATTTATAGAAAAAGCAAATGTATAATATTGTATACCTCCCCCTTCCCTGGTTTTCCTCTGGATACAGTGAATACAAGACAAATCTGTAAGTATAAAATGTTTCTCTCCCAGTGAACATCCTGTGAATTCATAAATATTTACATTTTGCAAGTTATAATTATGTTGTACTGGGGGAGGGAGAGAAACATGGTGGGGGGAACTACATGGAAATATATAAAAAGAACATTTAAAAATTACAAATCTGCATTATTCTGAAAACAGTACTTACTGTGTGTTTTGTTGTTTGATGTCAAACCATAGGACAGTTTCCTTCACTTCCTGCAAAACTAGGTAAAAATTATACATGCGTATTTGGGGGAAAATCCATCTCAGAATTGATTGCTTATTATACTTGCTATTATTAGTACTAAATTAGTATGTATAAAACTGACATTCTAGGCATTTGCTATGTGCTGAAAGAGAAGTTTGTACTGCTACAGGGATAATCCCCCTTAAGAAACTGACAAACACAATTATCGAAGTGCTGCAAAGTACATATTTTCTCTACAATTACCTTAAACAGTATCTACTTTTTTTTGTATTAGCCTGGTGCAGCAGTTTGCACCTCATTGGTTAATTTTAGCTTCAATAGCCTTTAAAAGGGAATCTTAATTCTTACAGTGCAGTCCTGAGGCTGCAGAGGCAGAGGTGGCCAGCCACCAGCGCAACAGGGGCATCTCTTGTCAGTTCCCCAAAGGGGATCCACATAGGTCAGGGACTGGTCAAATGCTTCCAAAACAGGGCTGCACAGGCCACAACTGCACCAGTGTCCTCAGCCACTGCACTGTCATGCCCAGAACACGCCACAGGGGCACAAAAGGAAGGCCATAATGGACAGGGGACAGACAGCCAACCATGGGGTAACAGCCATGGACATCAGGCCGCAGGAACCCAATCTCAAGCATGAGCCAGCTCCCATAAAACAGAAAAAAGGGAGTGGCACAAAACAGAAAGGGGAAGGGACACCACCAAGCTCTGCACCAGGCTTATTCAGAAGTACACTCCATGCCTAGCAATGGGACTGGCCCCGCAGCATCAGCAAATGGAGCACGGGACTGGCCATGGGTGCCTGGCAGTAACCAACAGGAGTGCTTCCCTGCATCACAGTCTGAAAGTTGCTCCAAATCCACAGCCCCACTGGCAATTGCACTGGTTGCAGCATTCAGGGCCAAGCCAGGGTGCACCATCACCCTGGCAGCCTCCTCCACCCCCCACAGCCCCACTCCACCTTGTCTAAAGTTATTGAGTTCACCTGCTGAGACATCTCATCTACAACCACTTCCCCTGGGGAGTCCCTGATACTCAAGATATGGAGGATAACCAACCAAGCCATCACAGCCCATCTTAAAGGGGTGAGAGTACAAAGATGTTCCACAGCCCCTGGCTCAGAGCAGGTGTACACTGGACATACCTTGCTTCAGGCAAGAACATCCATGCCACGTCCGCTGGGTCAGGGCTGTGCAGTTGGGCAATGTGCTGCTGCTGTGGCTGCTCTGAATCACTGTGACTGTGAGAGAAAATCAGGGTGTGCCCTTGTGATTGCAAAGGGGCATCCCCATAGGGGAAACCAGCTCGTTCAGGCTTCGGCTTCCTCCAACTATCTGCTCTCATGGTTACTTGGTATGCCCATTACCCAAGTGGGTGTGAGCCTCCACTGTGGTGCCAGATGCTAAGTCCCACAGTCACGGGGCTGACTGACAGAGACCTGAGTGACTTGGTTGTGCACTGCCTGGGGTTTATATTGCCCACCTGGATACATAATTGGCTGGGAGGGTGTGTGTGTGTTCACCTAAAGGCCAATGGGTGTGGGGCACAGCACTTGTCCACAACTTATGGTTCTCAAGGCATTGAGTGCATGGCATTTGGTGTGTGTGTGTGGGGGGGGGGTTGCTTTCACCAACCTCAATGGGCGGCTGTGGCTATACCCTGATTTTTGCTGGTGTACTTCTCCACCAGTTCCAGCGGGCATTCTCAAGCTGTAATGGCTTAGGGGAGCCAAGTAACCTCTCCCATGCCCCTGGGCCCACCCCTCCCGTGCCAGTACAAGTGGTTGTGCTGGTGTGTGGTTGCAGTGGGGCTGCAGCGGTATACAGGACCAGCACAGTAGCACCAAGGATGTATGCTGGCACATCTCCCTATTGTGCTGGCAAAGATCCCAACCCCCAATTGTGTTGTTAATGTCTCTCTTGTGCATCTTACATAACAGGAGACTGACAGTGCAATCCTATGTAGAGTTACTGTAGTCTAAATCCATTGAACTTAGACTGGAGTAACTCTGTATAGGATTGCACTGCTAGCTCAACTAGCCACTGATCAATTACTAGCTAGAATTTTCCAAGTGTGTGAAAGCAGAAGTGTTCCAAGTTGTGTGAAGAAATTTTAGCCCATGATGGTTTCATTTCTAAAAGCACATTCTTCTTTAGACATTTTCATTCATTCCTGCCCAATTTCCCATCCTTACTACAGCTGTTGCGGTTTTCTCACATTCAAGTCCCATGATCACTAACACAGACAGTTTTGCTCGTGAAAGGGGACATCTCCTTCCTTTCTCACCAGCAGAAAAGTTGGTTGGATCCAAAACATATTGTTGGTTATGTTACAAAGTAGAGAATTCTGCAGTATTTTTTAATTAGTGTATTAAATATTTTGTGTGTACAGGGTGCCTTAGTATGCAATTAGTATTTCAGCTATTTTTTTTAAAGAACTTTGTTTCTCATGAGGACTAGAAATTTGAAAAACCTGATTTTCTAGTACAATGCCTCTTTGAAAGGACTCTGTGAAGTATGAAAATCTCAAGATACGAAAATCCAAGGAAACTGGTGATCCTTGGCTGCCTAATAGAATGCCATACATTCATTTCAAGGCTCGTTCCTGCTAATTTTAACTTCCAAGGCTCTCCTCCTTCAAGGCAATCTCTGTGTATAGGCTTTATACATATTTGCCACACAGGTATGCTTATACAGTGCCATATATAGAAACATCTTAAATATTCTAATCTTTGCTGTTGACAGTGCTTATGTAGAAATGACCTACAATCATCTGATCAACTTTCAGAATTACTTACTAGGTATAATCAAATATATTCTCATCTCTTATTTGAACAAATCATAGAGAAATTGAATACATTTTTTATGAACACTAGCAATGTGTTCTCTTCTCTGATAATTTTGACATTAAAATTCCATTTTAATAATCCCATCCTTCAGGCTTTGCAGACTCTTAAGGTATTAAAGCAAAAATTATCCTAAGCAGTTAGATTATAATGTATTTAAAGATTAGACATTTCATGTTGAATATTAACTGCTCCACTTCCCAGAGGGTGGAAAAAAACTATGCTGGCCTTTTTTTTGGGGGGGGAATATATTTTATATATTTGATATGTTAACTGTGTAAGATTTAAATCATTTCCCCAGATTTGAAGTAGTACATGGGTATTTTGTTTAAACAAAAATTTAAATGCATTCATGGATATGTAAATGTTAATTATGCCCCTTTTTGTGGTTGATATCAATAGATGCTTCTAAATACTTTTCCTTTTGGCTGACTCTGCTTTACCACTTCATGACAACTGTAAATTTGGGATCTAGGATAAGCACAGAAGTACTGGAATGTTTACTGATCTTCCTTTACACCCTTCAATGAATCCTGGTCTATCTCCCAAATTTCAGGAGCATGGGCAAAGGAGTTAGGGACTGTGATGAGAAGTGGGGGCTTGGGAAACCCTAGAGCAGATGCAGAACACCATATCCAGCGCTTTGGATTCTGGTCTACATATGCAGTAAGGAGTAAATATAAATATTTTGTCTAAATTAAACAGCTACAGCTTAACTTTTCACTGTTTACCTTCTGTGTGGCCTTCTTACATCATATGTAATTTTTGAGGACAGAATGCCCATTTTCTGATTTAAGATGCTTTCAAATATGCACCACCAAACCATAACTGTTCGTTGTTGTGGTTACCATGCGATCCCACATGGGCACTGTGCAGGCAGAGTTCTAAAGCTCTTTGAAGTGTGCACAAGGCACTCCTTGCTCAATGCTTTACTGTCCGATTCATCAGACTCTTGAGATTGAGAGCCAAACTACAAGTGACGCCTTACACAGGTTGGACACTTGTCAGCTTCCCTCAAGTTTTGATGGGAAATGTAGGCGCCCTGGTTTTACAGCTTGGCTGTCCATTACAGCTGCAAGACCAGGATGCCTACATTTCCCATCAAAACTTGAGGGAAGCCGACTAGTGTCCAACCTATGTAAGACATCACTTGTAGTTTGGCTCTGAGCTGCTGCATTGGAACATCCTGCCTTAGAAATGGTTTTTTTGGTTGTCTCCATTCTTAAGACCTCCTCTCCCTGGCTACATTATCCTAGGAAATTGCATTCTGTGCTTTCTATGTCAGAAGGGGAGGCAATCAGTCCCAAAGCAGCCACTGTGGTTTTCACAGGATGCATCATTTACTATTTTCCTGAGACTCCTCCTCGCCGAAGGGACTCATGCTTATTATCCATCCTGTGAACAAAGGCAGGATTATGTCCATTCCTTAGCTAGTTCCCCATCGCCATTCTTATCCATATAGCTGGTCTTACCCTCTTTATGGACCCCCTTTCCATAGGGCCTAAAGAGACCACTCACCCTGAGATGACCATGCTTACCAGGAGTCAAACTCAGTTACTATTGACCAAGAAGGGCCACAAGCTAGTTGCAGTTGTGAGGAAAGTGTGCCTCTTCTACCTTGACCTTCAGAACTGCAAACTGCCAAGTGATCATGGGCTGCTATCCATTATTCCTCTGGGAAAAGACCTGTCCTTTGCTAGATTGTATCCTAGAAGAAAAATGTAGGTTGATGATGGCTAAGGTCCAATTAAAGAGCCCCATGGCGCAGAGTGGTAAGCTGCAGTACTGCAGCCCAAGCTCTGCTCATGACCTGAGTTTGATCCCAGCAGAAGCCGGGTTCAAGTAGCCAGCTCAAGGTTGACTCAGCCTTCTATCCTTCCGAGCTCAGTAAAATGAGTACCCAGTTTCCTGGGATTAAAGTGTAGATGATTGCGGAAGGCAATGGCAAACCAAAAAATCTGCCAAGAAAATGTCATGATGTGATGCCCCCCATGGGTCAGTAATGACTTGATGCTTGCACAAGGGACTACCTTTACCTTTACCCAGAGCTTTTTTTCAGCTGGAATGCAGTGGAATGGAGTTCCGGCCCCTCTTGAAAATGGTCACATGGCTGGTGGCCCCGCCCCCTGATCTCCAGACATAGGGGAATTTAGATTGCCCTCTGCACCACTTCAGTGGTGCGGAGGGCAATCTAAACTCCCTTCTGTCTGGAGATCAGGGGGCGGGGCCACCGGCCATGTGACCATTTTCGCCAAGGGTGATATAAAGTTTAAAACTCCCCCCTCCTTGTTCTAGCTGACCTAAAGTGACATCATTGCATGGTCCTGGGAACTTGCATGTACTTTGCACATGCGCTTGTGGTACCAGGGGCACCACCTCCCGCCAGGAGTTGCCCCCGGTGCTGGCAAACCCCTGAGTTCTACCACCTCTTTTCCCAGAAAAAAAGCTCTGCCTTTACCTAAAGTCCCATTAGAGGCTTCTGAGTTCTCAAAACAGCAAATGACTTCTATCAAGCATTCAGCTTGCATGTCTGCAGCTATTTCACACAGGATTCATTTTGGCTGTGCTTGACAGCCAAATGAAACCAGGGAAGGGAAGAGAACCCTCCCTTTAATGGGCTTGAATTGTTCAGTTCCAAAACTTATGAAGTGCTAAAAATACATAAAAAATAGATAAGGAGCAAAATCTTCAGGAGTGACCTCCCCTAGCTTTTTTAAAAACAGCAGGCATATTCTTGTAAGGTTCTGCCAGGTAGATTTCAATGACTTCACTGCATGAGTTAAAGCTTTATTGATAATCTACTAGTGCAGCCATCCATTATAGGTTCATTGCCAGGGGAAAAGCCTCCGGTCTATACTGAATTCTAAGTACAGCCCAGTTCCCACCCCCACCCCCCTTAGCTGCCAGCCTGGTCTAGGTTCCCACTTCCCATCCCCCAATAGCTACAGTGTATATGTAAGCAAAAGCAAAGCAACTAAGTATGAGAGCAAAGAGGATGTTCTAAAACGTTCAGGAGTTCCAAGGTTATATATCCATGACAATGGTTCTTCTTCTCAGGATACAGGCAGATAATCTCAGGAGGGGCCCCCTCCTCTATATACTTTCACAGGAACAGCCACAGCTGTCTCTAACATAAGAGCACAATGTCGATTAGAGTTCAGTCCTTGGCCCAGGCTCTTCCACTTTCAGGTAAGGGGGTTGCCAAACCCCTGAAGTATGGCAGAAGATGCCAAGACCCTGACAATTCTAGACATTCTTAGTCTTACTAGCAGGATAGGGGCTATCAGCAGTACCAATCTCATGTGGGCTACCGTCCCATTTTATAAACCTTATGCTCAGTCTCTTCCCCCAATGAAGAGTTTCAGTTCTCAAAGAGGTAGATCTAGACTTCAATCCCTTAAGGCTGCCTTTCCTGCAAAGCAGGGTCTTTGGCAGCCAACCAGCCTCCTGGATCATCATTACTCAAGGGAGTTGTTTCTCAGTTCCTTTCCTGAAAGACTGTCACCTCTGACTGTTGGATCCTGTCTATTGTTTCAAAAGACACCCTGAGTTGTGTCTGGTCCTCAACACTTAAAACCATTATGCCTCCAGGTCAATTTCAACAAGTCAAATCTGGAATCATCGGAGCACACCCTTTTAATAGAGACAGTACTCGACTGTTTCAAAGCCAGACTTTTCGCCCCTCAGGTTGGAATTCAGGCCATCTATATGTTCATTTGGAAATTCCATTACAGTTTCTTCTAGTCTGTACTTAGGGTTGCCAGGCCCCCTTACCCTTCTGGGGGGAGGGGGGGCCAGGGTATCCCTTCACAGTGGTTCCAGCTTGTTCCTTGCATGTGGTCCCATGCTGGCACAATGACATCACTTCTGGGATGTGATGTCATCACAAAAGGTGGGGAGCAAGCACATGCTTCTCAGTGGGCCCGTTTGGGCCCAAATTAGCCCACTACAAAGCATGCAAGTGCTCTTGGAATGGTGCAATGATGTCAATGACATCATCATGACAGCCCCAGGAGTGCACCCATGAGGTCCATTTCCTGCCTTCGCCCCCTGACAGCCAGGTAAGCAGTGGGGGGGCACAAAAGGTGGGAACAGGGAAATGGAATCCCTACCTGTACTTCTCCAAAGATTGTTAGGCCTAATGGTCTCCTATGCAAAATTGTGTACAAGGAATCTCCTGCTTTCATTTGTCAGGACCTTCAACCCATTCTTGCACAACCAAAACAGGAAGCTCAGTGTGCCTCAAAACGAGATCGACTCCCTTGACTGACGAGATGGAACAATATCTGTTAAGGGATACCAAATTTCAGATATCCATCTTGGAGCTAACTTTGACTGTGGATGTGTCTCTTGTGGGCTGACATGTGCATTATGACCATATCATCTTCAGTGGAACCTGTCACCTCAGGAGATCTTTCTACATATAAATATTTTGGAACTCAAGGTCATGTGCTAATGTCCCGAAAATCTTAAATGGGGGGAAGTTATACAGGTAATCATGGGCAATACCACAGCCATGTTCTCTTGAAACAAGCAGGGCAGAACAGCCCCAGTCTTTGTGCTGGGAAGCCACAATAATCTGGGAATGGTACATGGCCAAACACTCCATAATGAAAGCTGGTAACATTGCACATTCCCTGAATTGCCTGTTTACCAGACTTAAAGAACCATAGTGGATGCTTCCTGAACAACTTGCATATGTGTTGAATGCTTCTTTCTTACCTCAGCAGAACAAAAAAAAATAGAAAAGGTTTCTTCCTGGTCCATTTTTCAATGGATAGTTTCCTTAATTCACTGTTACAGCTTGGGTGGCATTGATTGTCCACTGCAGGTTTATGCTCATTCCACCATGGCCCAAGAAGTCTCCACAGCTCTCAGATGCAGTTTTTCTATTGAGTCCATCTGCAAGCCAGCTACCTAGTCTGTTTCCTCTACTTGTCTGAAGCTCTACTCAGTGGATGTTGATGCTGCAAGAAAGACAGAGGTTGGAAAAGCACTCATCCAAAGTTTATTCAACTTACACCCACCACCCTCATTTATTTATTTATTTAAAATCTCTCTCTCCTACCTTGCACTCAACACAGCAAACAAGCAGGGCCAGTGCCAAGTTTTCTCGTGCCCAAGGCCAGATAACTGCACCCGGGAGCAGCTTCAGGGGTGTTGCTGCCACCATGTGCATATGCACAAAGCGCGCGTGTGCACCTTGACTGCATGATGATGTCACTGCACGTGTCATCATCATGTAGGGTGTGCTGCTGTGATACGGCCACCCCATTGGCTCAGCAGGCAGCTGGGACGGCACACAGGTGCCTCCCAGCCCTCCTGCTTAGTTGCCACACACCACCCCAGCCACCTGCCATGCCTGGCTGACCCACAGCTGTGTACTGGTGGCAGTGGTGGCGGCAGCACAGGGCAACTGAGTGGGAGGGCTGGGAGGCTGCCTGCTCAGTTGCCCCATGCTGCTGCCACCAGCACGCGCTCCTGGCCGGGTACCTGCGGGCCAGGCATGGCAGGCGGCAGGGGACGGCACATGGGTGGCTTCCCAGCCCTCCCATTCAGCTGCCCGCACTGCCGCCGCCAGCCCCACAGCATGCCCCCACCCCTGGTCAGTGCTCGAGGCGGCTGCTGGCACTGCCTCAATGGACATGCCGGTCCTGCAAACAAGATAGGAATCAAATTGCAAAGACATAATAATCTAAGTAATAAAATCAAAAGAGATTAAAATACAAAATTTACCAACTTAAAAAGTATTTAAATTTCAAACCCACAAGAGATAAAATACATGGGATCAGCCAACTCATAGCCAAATCTGCTAAAAAAATTCACCAACCGTCGATAACTTGTAAACGGGGAAGGTAGTTCTTTGCCGGTAGTTGAAATATTTAGACAATAGATAATGATAGATAAGGGATTTTTATTGTTAAATATAGTTTAATAGAAGAGATAGCAGATAGACTGCAATTTAAATAGGGGGGTTTGGAAAACTGTTGGAAGTCTATTATAAAAGGGGGGGGGGATAGGTGGGGGAACTGAAATGGGATGGAGATGTTAATTGAATGTTATGAGTGATATATGTTAACCCATCCAATAAAAACTTTATTAAAAAAAATCACCAACTGTCGTTTACCCTCTGCCATAGGACTGCTTTACATTCCTTCCTAAGTGTAGCAAGTGAAGGCTTGCTCCTCATCCATTCTGGCAGGCATTCTGTAATGCTGATTCCCACCAAGAAAAAGACCCATGATCTTGCTGTGGCTGTATAAACAGTTCTAAGGGTCAGCACTTTAAGGCTGGCTGAAGAATGTAATTGGAACAGAGGATTATACTGGGAGATGTGGTTTGATAAGTATGAGAGCCATAAACCTTAAAGGGCTTTAAAGGTATAACCAGTTTTTTTAATTGGGCCCTGAACCAAATAGGTAACCAGTGCAGTTGATCAAGAGTGAAGTGTTCTGACCAGCTGCTGACTCCATAGAAGATCCCTTCTGCTGCATTTTGTACCAACTGGAGCTTCCAAGACATCCTCAAAGATAGCCCATGGTTGAGCACATTACAGTAGTCCAATCTGGAGGTTACATTAGCATAGGTCAACACAGGCAGGTCAGCAGGATCCAGCTAAAGAGCAAGTTTGTGAGCCAGATGTAATTGGAAGAATGTGCTCCTGGCTACAGCCCTAGGTCGAGGCAAGGTCCAGGGGCTCCTCCAAGCTCTTAAATTGATGTACCATGGAAACCTTGTCCCCATCTAGATGGGATAGATTAACATTCTACTTTCCCAACCAACATCATCTCTGCCTTGTCTGGATTAATCTTCAGGTTTTTTACCCTCAACCACTTGACCACAGCCTTGAGTCACTGGTACAGGACCCTCACAGCTGCTTTAGGAGGCCTGAACAAGATATAAAGCTGGGTGTCATCAGCATGGTGGTGACAACCCACTCCAAAGCTCCTGGCAATCTCAACCAATGCTCTTACATAGAGATTAGAGAATGGACCCTTGGGGGTTTCCCCATAAATCAGATCCCAGCTTCTTGGCTCTGCCTCTCCAGTGGTAGTTCTCCCCCACCCCCCCAGCCAATAAGAAATGAATAAAACTAATAGAGGGTGATCCCTTTTATTCCAAACATGGATTGCTTCCAGTCCACCAAAACATCATGCTTAACTGTATCAAATTCCATTGATAGATCTAAACAGCATCAGCAGTGATAGATAGCCTTTATGCAATTGTAAGTGAAGATCACCAACCAAGTGCTGTTTCAGTTCTGAATCCTAGACTAATGCCAGATTGAAACAGGTCAAGGGCAGCTGTTTCATCCAAAAATGCCCATGATTGCTTTGGGACATCTTGCTTAATCACCCAGCCCATAAAGGAGATATTAGTCACAGGTCAATAATTCCCCACATCTGTCTTATCTAAAGATGACTTAAGAAGTTTCCTTTAGCTGCAAAGGAAATACTCCTTGTAAGAGGTCATATTAATAGGTTTCAACACCAAAGGTTTCAGCACCTTCTACTGGCAGAATTTCAATAGCCAGGATGGGCATGGATCCAGTATAAAGCAACGTCTGTCCAGGAAAACCAGCGTGAAGCTATCCTTCAAGGGGTAGAGTGAGCCAAGAAGGAACTCAGTCAGTAGCACCCCACAAATCAGCATTCTGGGTTGATATTACATCCTCTACAAAGTCTGTTTAGGTTCTCAAAAGGCTCCAGAGCCATTTGGAAACCTATTAGGGCTATCAGTCTCTTGGGTCAGACTATCCTAATGGGTTTTCCACCCTTGCAGAGAGAACTAGGCATCAAAACCTTCATCCTCAGCTAGAGGTTAGTTAAATTACCATTCTTCCATATGGAACTACACCCTGGCAACAAAGATGAAAACATGGTTGAACTGTTCCTAAAGTCCATCAAGTGGTCACCTATGCAGGCTCACCCTCCAGTCTTGATCTGGTCTCTTTCATTCTAGCTTCTATGTATTTCCAGTGGCAGGAACTAAGGGAAGGGAGTTCCTCTTTCTCCCCTTTATCTTCTGAGGTGGACAGGAAAGCACTGAGAGGGTAGGGAGGAGCACCTTGCAAGCTCCTCAAAAAGCTTTAGAGCTCACCACAGAAGCTAGTACACCTGCAGTGTGCATGTGTGACTGCACAGATGACTGCTTGAGGACCATCAGTTACAGATAGCAACAGCCAGGGATTTTTTCTGGGAAAAGAGGTGGAGGAACTCAGTGGGTTGCCCTCAGAGAAAATGGTCACATGGCTGGTGGCCCCACCCCCTGATCTCCAGACAGAGGGGAGTTTAGATTGCCCTCCGTGCCGCTCAGCGGCACGGAGGTCAATCTAAACTCCCCTCTGTCTGGAGATCGGGGGGGGGGGCACCAGCCATGTGACCATTTTCAAGAGGTTCCGGAACTTCGTTCCCCCACGTTCCCCCTGAAACAGCCATGTTTGTTTTTAAACTGACCATTTAACTGATAGGAAAATTTCCTAGTGGCCAAAAGGCCACTGGTGGCCAGCACCAGCCAGGAGCAAAATTCCAGTATTTCTGCCAATGCCACCTGACTATGGTAATTGGAGTCAGCTCATCAACTGTTTTCTTTGTTGTTCTTGAACTATTCATTTCTGTTGCTTAAATCAAATTAAACCAAGTTTTTTTTTTATGTCGGTAACTAATATATAGTGATGGTTATTGGTTCTGGTATATTCACATACTACTCCATTTATCTAGCCTGTTTTCTGTTTTCCAGCTATAATATTACTTCTGTAAATTGCCATCTCTTTATTTCCCATCCTCTAAAATCCAGACCTTTTTCATATACTTTCATTGAAACCTGCTTTCTTCTTTACTGAGCCACAAGTCCATGCTTTAATCCTATGTTATTCTGTCATCTGACTCCAGATCTGCTAGCATCTTTGACTCTTAGCCTACATTTAGGAAGTGTCCCACCTGGTGGAACTCTCTGTCTTTGGAGACCTGGATGCAGTGGGAATTACTATCGTTCGATTCCACCAGGCTTATGGGGGTTGAGGTGGGAGGGCTCTCCAACCAGCCTCCCCCCAGTGGGAGGAGGGGACATGCGGTCTCCCGTTTTAGGTTGCCAACAGGTGGATGGCCACCCTGCCCCACGGGCCCTGATATTTGGAGAACTGGGGATGCACTGTGTGCCCTGCATTATAATGACATTTTAACACAATGTCACTGCTACCATCGTTTTATCTTTATGCACATTACCATGTTGTACTCTGCTCTGAGCCTGCTCTGTCGGCAGAGTGGACTAAAAGCACGGGTAAGGAACACGTGACACCGCTCCTCAAAGATGAGTTTGAGAGAATTTGTATATTATATAAATGAAGCGTGGTTTGGTTCCTTGCCCTTGAGGAAGTCTTGGGACGAAAACTGAAAAGCAAGCTGGCCCTAGTTTGGGCAGGGCACAGATGGGCTTGGACTGTCTTCATCTCTAGTTCCATACTTTGTTTCTGCATGAGAAGAATACAAATGTATGAACTTTATCCACATGCATAGACTTTCTCACCTGATTTTTCATGTCTTCAGTGGAGCTTCATTCCTCGACTTGGTCTTGAGAGATTTGAAAAGACAGCATTTTTGAAGATTTATATGCTGCCAGTCGGGTGGACAAGTGTTTGTTATGTGTTTTCATGGTTATTTATCATTGTATATGTATTTACAAATGGATGTTTTACAGTTTTGTATTCATTTTTCTATGAATTTTCCATGAATTGATATTGTATTTATGTTGTCTTGGCACTTTGCATGAGCACATAGTCACTTTACGAGTAAATATTTATCAACATTTTCATAGAGGTTCATTTACTCCTGATTGTTCTTCTTTGGATTTTTGAAATAAAGGGTGGCCTTTCAGTAAAGAGGGGGTGTTTTCGTCACCCCCCCCCCCCAAACTCACAGGCTTTGGGATATGTGTGACAGTGGTTCCTAGGTTTAAATCCATATTCCTGAAGAAGTGCTCCAATCCAGTGAAAAAGGGTAAAATAAAAACTGTTGCTGAATTAGAGTCAGATGTAAGAGGTTCTGGTCTGAGGGTAGATGAATTTTTTGTTTCCTGGAATTTTCTGCAACCCATGATTGAAGCCCTGAGATCCACGAAGGGGATGGTAATAAAAGCACATCACTTTCTGAATTGCAGTCCTTTGAGTGTGAGGTGAAGGGTATAGCACAGCCTCTGGACTGTACTAGACCCTCCTAATATCCAACAGTTTCTTACCAGCAAGAAGGATTATTTTATTCTTTCATCCCTTGCTGGATCGCAGTAAATTGGGGAAGCCATTCTTCATGATTCAGCTATCCATTCCAGAGTCTTGGCAGTGCTGAATAAAATTATGAGGCTCACTGCCCAAACTCAGAATTTCTATCCATCCTTAGCTAACGGAGCTGTGGTGGGGTGAGGTCTGAATTAGGAGCAGGATATCCTTAGGGAACAATGAGAAGGGAATGAAAGAAGAGATGTTCCAAGTTTCTGCCAAGTGCAGAAACAAGTTGTAGTGGTTAAGATTTTAAAAAGCTGCAGACCTAGCCTATGTAGTGCAGAAGGTGGTCTCCGGTTGCTTAATGTGACCACACCCATTCCATAAAAGACAAAAGGTTTCTGTTTCCCAGATGTCCCCACCCTAGATTAATAATAGCCTAGCTGCAAAGCCAAGAACAACGACCTTGTGATGTTTCTACAGAGCTAGAAACAATAGTAAATCAACTGAATTTGTTTATAAGAATAGTTATGTTTCTCTTAATAGAGTGATCTGTATTCCAGCCTTATTAAGATGTTCTTTGGCATCACACTGCTGTATGCAATCATTGCTTAACAGATGCGGTAGTTCTTGAAAAACATTGCATTAGCACATGTGACAAAATGGAAGTACGCCTTTGTATACAAATGTATCAGTAGCCTTGACTGAAACAGAAGGCAATGTTGCTTCTCTAAAAACCAGTCTGTAAGTTACAATTGCCATGTGGGTGCTTCCTGAAATAATCTCCATGTGTCAGCTACAACAGGTAGCCATGAGCAAGTTAGCACAGGAATCTCTCCCATCAAAGGGAGAGTTCCCATACCACTCCCATCCCCTAGCTTTAATGTCCAGCAATGGAATGGAGATTTTTCACATTTATTTACTTACTTCATTTATAGTCCTTCTTTCTCCCTGCTGTGGAAGGTGCATTACAACATTTTAAAAAATGCAATAAAAATAATATAATACATACAACGATGAACAATGCAATAAAACTGCTTAATTTTTTCCCACAAACATTAAATCTACAGACCTACCCCCTGCAATTGTGTATTATAAAAAAGACCTCTTGAGCAGTTCCATTTTATACATTCTGTCAAATGCTAAAAATGTGGGAGTCATCCTGACTTTGTTAGGCAGGCTGTTCCGTCAGCTGGGAGCCACAACAGAGAATGCATGGGTATGAGCAGCTGTTGAACTTACCCTTCATCAGCACTGTGACTCTTTACAAAGTATTTTCCTGACAAAAACTCTCAAATACTTTCTGATTTGTATGCTGGTTTTAACATAACTGAGACACTAGAAAGGTCCAGTAAACTGCCTGATCCATTTATGGTGCAGTTACCCCAACGGATGTCAAAAGACCTTGGAATCAATGAAGGCCACCACTTGTACTCTGGATCCTTGTCCTTTCTGGTTACTGAAATCACATAAGGATCACATCAATAATGACTTGATGTCCATCATAAATCAGGCCACATTTTCTCAGTCACTGAAAGAAGCAACCATCTGCCTATTACTTTAAAAACTTTTACTAGAAAAAAAGATGTGGCCAATTATCTCCCAGTCTCTAATTTGCCCTTCTTCAGCAAGATGATGGAAAAGGCTGTGGCAGAACAACTGCTGGCCTTCTGTGATGTCATAGCTGCCATTTTATTTGCTCTCTTTATTCCCCCCCCAAAAAATGAACAATAGTTATTATGATTGCTTCTGTTGCTGATACTCCCAGGGCACAGTGTAGTCCAACAACATGTGTGAGGGAGAAGGGGAAAATTAGGCATGTTTGTAACTGGCCCAAGGTGACCCAGCAACCTTCATGGCAAAGTAGGGATTCAAACCTGGATTTGCCAGATCTTAGTTCAACATTCCAACACTACACCATGCTGGCTCTCTAGTGGCTCTGTATGCTTTGATATCTGTGCATGTGCATATTTTGTCTCTCTTTCACCATATCTGGTGTCATTCTTTCCTGCCCTGCATCTGCAATGTTGGACTCTCCTTTTCACTTATACCCTGAAAATCTTGTTGGTCCTTAAGCTGCCACTGGACTTAAATCCTGCTGTTCTCCTTCTCACTGTGTACAACCATATTTTGAAAATCATGAGCAAGAATAGTGGAAAAAGACTCCCAACTGTCATCTCTTCAGGACAGGTTGTACCGTTTTATTTTGCACTCACATGTAAATATTAAGGAAAAACACACCAACTTTGGCTAAATAGTGATCTAGGCTCATTTGTTCAGCATATAGTAGAAACTACCTACTCTAGCTTATGGAATGTGTGCAGGTCAACATTCCTATCTTCGCTTATATTTTCATGATTATACTTTTAATTATTCTTTGCCTTAGTAACCATACCTTTGATGTGGTATGTTATTTTAACTACACCTGAGGGTAGATCTTAGAGGTTGAGAGTAGAGGTGGGCACGGACTGGAAAAACCCCATGGACCATTGGCCCATGGTCCGTCGAATTTCACGGACCACAGACCACGAACTTTTCACGGACCCACCCCATTTACAGACTGGTTTGTCAGTCCATGGTCCAACACTTCTGGGGGCCCTAGGACCATCTCCTTCACATTCACAGATGCCAACTCACTGCAAGACCTGAGCAGGCTTTCCTCCAGCCACCCTCCAAGTTTGGCCAAGATTGCATTTCGGAGGTCCGAGTTACATATCCCCAAAACGGCCACCCGTTTTGGGAAACTTGCAGTAGATATGCAAGACTTGCATTGGCTTGCAGCACCAAAAAGTTGCAATGAAGCAAAATCAAACAGAAAAGGGTGGGGGAAGAGCCCCCACACTGACTATACAGACACCATCCCAGCCATTGCCTAGGGATTAATTCTTGCTCCTTGCTTGCATAGAGAAGAATGGGAGCTCTCTGGTTGGCAGCCAGAGCTGCCTATCAAGGTTTTGAGGGCTAGGATTGGTGTGTTCCAAGGGTTTCAGAAGGTCTGTGAAAGTCCATTTCATTGCCTAGGGAATTGATAGATTGGTGCCAGGATGACTGGACTCACAGACCACGGACAGGCCCAAATGGTCCAAAGTTCATGAAAAATGTAAGTCCCACAACCCACGTGTTCACAAACCACGAACCGGGCTGGACCATGTCAAATTTAGGTCCATTTCGTGGACTGTGCCTACCTCTAGTTGAGAATGGTATTTATATCTGCCTGGTGGATGGAAGATTGTACTGTTGACTAGTCTTATTGTTGCTCTTTGTTTGTTGTAGTGTGGATTTTAAATGTCTTTCATTAGTATTCATGTTTATGCCTATTTTGAGTAAGTTAACATTTTTATATCAGCTCATGAATTGTCAAAATGGTTCCTTTGAGGTTGATTAAATTCTGTTAATTCTCCAATAGAAAGCTGTACTTTGGGAGAGCTATGAGATCCTTGTTACTCCCAGCAACCAGGGACAGCCTTTCCATTGGACCCTGGTATGCACAGGAAAGATTCCAGTATAAAAGTTCACCTGGAGGTATTGTTTGCACTTTGAACAAGCTCAGAGGGAAGCCTTTAGAAGCCTGGGGACAACCTTGATTTAGCCATCTGGCTAAACTTCTGGATTATTCATAAACTCTAGACCCCTTTCAGTCTGGCTTCAGGCTGGGCTATGGACAGAGACAGCACTAGTGGCTCTAGTTAATGATCTCTTTTTGAATGTGGACAAGGGCCATGCTTCTCTGCTACTCTTACTGCATCTATCAGCAGTGTTTGACATTGTGGGCCATGCCAGTTTGCTGAGGCAGTTTGAAGCAGAAATAGGGATTGATGGTGTTGTCTTGGATTGGTTTAAATCATTCTTTATCAGCAGATCTCAGTGGGTTGCTCTTGGAGACTGTCATCAGTGTGGGACTTGTCTTATACAGTTAGTCAATGCTCAGTCTTATCCTACATGTTATTCAACCTCTATATAAAGTCCTTAGGAGAAGCCGCTCGTGGGTTTAGAACAGCTGCCATCAATATGCTGATGTCATCCAGCTCTATATTTCCTTAACTAAATCACTTGATGATGTTATTATCTTGATCCAGTGTCTTAGTGCTGTAGTTGAATGATTAATGGTGAATGTTGGATGTTGAAACTGAATCCTGACAAGACAGAGATAATGGTGGTTGGGAAGGCAAAAGTCTTGAGGGACATGGTCCTTCCCACCATTGATGGGGTCCAGAGGATGCTCACAGACTCACTGAAGAGTCTAAGACTTATACTGGATCCAATGCTATTATTGGAGAAGCAAGTCATTTATGTCATTTATAGTCCGCCTTTCTCACTGAGACTCAAGGTGGATTACATAGTATGAGCCATCAGTATCAAGTACATTTCAATACAATACCATAAGGTAAACATATATAAATTTAAAGACATAGCATTAGCAAGGATCCAAGGCAGTAGAAAATACTGAAGCAAAACATAATCCATTCTAGGACTAACATTAGACAACATGGAGCGCTGGTTGTACAAAGGAGTACATATTTAAAGCAGCAGCTTCTTTTAGGCCAGAAGGTGGCATCCTACCTTTACTCCACTGGCCTGGCCATGCTACAATTACCTCAACTGTACCTCAGCCAACTGTAATGTATTCTACATGCATAGGCCCTTAAAGACAGCTTGGAAACTACAGTTAGTGCAGAATGTTGCCTCCCAGTTGCCTCCCAGTTACTATAGGTCATGAGGCAGGACATGTCACACCTATCCTGCAGACACTTCATTGGTTACCAATCAGTTACCAGCTTCAATTCAAGATTCTGGTTAGCACCTGAACGACCTTGGACCCACATATCTGTGGGACTGCCTGTTCCTCTGCAACAGGTTTGCTCATCTGAGCAAAGCCTTCAAAAGTTGCCACCTTGCAAAGGGGTAAGATCAGTAGCCTCACCTACATTCTCAGTGGTGGCTCCCACTTTGTGATGAAGCCTGCCCGAGGAGGACAAGAAGGCTCTTAGACTTTACTCAGTCTTCATAATGTGAAAAACATAATGCTGAAAAATGAATTTCAAAATTGAAATTAGAACTGTAGCAGAATTCATTAATAGCCTTTATAAAGGAAGAGCCCATTGTGGCAATTATTGTAGGTATCACCTGTTTTAACTGCATTGTCTTTACCTTGTAATCCACTTTCTATTTCGTTTACTGTATACCTGCCTTAGATAATGCGTTGTTTGCACTGATCCCTAATTCTTTTTTTTTAATAATAAATTTTTATTGGATGGGTCAATATATAGTCAAATTAAGATACAAATATAATCCATTTCAATTCCCATGAATATATTTCCCCACCCCCTCCCTTCCCCCCTTTTCAATGTTGACTTCCAACAGCACTCCAACCCCCCATTATTAATAACACATTATTTCTATACTAAAATTGTTCTTATCTTGTTATTAGTAAAGATCTTAACTATATCTTATCTTACTTAGTATCATTAAAACCCCTCAAAAGACCGTAATTGTCCCTTAACATCCCATTTCTTTTCCATATATGTTTTCAACTTTTTCCAATCTTCCAAAAATGCTTTTGGATCTTGATCCTTCAGGTTTCTTGTTAGTTTGTCCATTTCAGCCATGGTCCCTAATTCTGTAATCCTAGTCCTATTACATTTTGTTCATTAGTTGTCTCATGTTATCTGATTTAAGGTTGTAAAGAGAAATTCTTTTAATTCCCCTTTACCTAGTGTCTCCCTGAAATCCAACAATCTTTTTCTATTCCTGTTTTTAGAAATTTGGAAATAGTATCTAATCAATTCCTTTTTGATCAAAGAGAAATTTGAAGAAAGGAGGGGCAGGAAGGGAGGTTCTGCAAAGTTTCAGAGTTTCACCCCGTAGATGCTCAGAGGCAAACGATGTCTTCCTATCTTCCTTCTAGACCACTACCTTCGGGTGTAAATAACTGCAAGGGCTGAAGTTACGAAAAGGTCACTTGATTTCTCTTTGAAGAGAAATGAAAGATGAATGAAAGAGAAATCCTGCTCTTAAAAGGGAAAGAAGAGAATAAGAGGAATCAATAGCTGTATTTTAAAAAGTGAATTTCTGAAAAAGAAATTCCTCACCCCATAACAAACCTAGTTTTATTGCACTGTTTATATCCTGTAATTTGCTTTGAGGTTCAGCAACAAAGGTAGACTATAAATAAAGCAAATAATCCTACTATATAAAATGCAAACCATGTTTCAGACACCTCACTTCCTACCCTGGTGTGCCTCCAGAAGGAACAGGTGGCAATGTCCACCCCCTTTCACTCTGCCAGAATCAGGCATGGAGCAGGTTGCAACGCCCACCCCCCTTCACCCAGCTGGACGCAGTTGCGAAGCAGGAAGCAATGCCTGCCCCCTTCACCTGGCTGGGATCAGTAGCGGAGCAAGTGGCAATGTCAGCCCTCCCGTCTGGGAGCAGTCAGGACGGGAGCCGTTGCCCGACCTGAGTGAAGTAGATTTCACTCAGGTCCTCTCGCCATGGTAGAGTCTGATGGTGTGCATCTTACCAGCTGGGGGCAAGACATATGGTTGCAAGATATTCATGCTGGGTTGCTTTGTTGGTTGCAGCGAGAGAGCTTTGGCGGGGAGCCTTTTAGTGGCTCCGGTGGCGGTTTGGGCATTGGGCACTGATCCCTTGGGCGGGAAAAAGGGCCTGTGGGCACTGTTTTCCCATAGAAGGGATCCCCATAAGGGGTCTTGGACCAGGCTTGGTAGCGGTAAGCCCAGCTCGGGGGCTGACAGAACAAGCCTGCGTTCAGGTGACGGGGGCCCACGCAGAGGCTACCGCCCAGTGTGGCTTCCTCATACGTCATCCTGTGGTGTCCCCTTCTCAGCAGATGGGCTGACAGGGTAGAGAGGCATCGGTGGGCAGGCGGGTCTGCCGATGTGGGATCCGTGCCCTACGCCGCCAAGGCTCTTTGTTACGCTGTAATCAATAAAGTTGTGGCCTAATTTATCCAAAATAAGCTTCAGTGTGTTACTCTGCTTTATAAATCTGGACCGTATCAAGCTGGGCACACAAGCCCCGGCCCTGAACTTACCTGGGCCGGTGTTTGCGGGCCCGCATGACCGGAAGAAGAAAGCAGGAGCGGCCTCATCGTCGGCCCCGGGAACAAATGCACCCGCAGCTCAGGCAGGGAGCGTGCAGTGATTGAATCCCAGCCGGCCAATCACAGCAGCCGGCTGGGAGCAGTCAGGATGGGAGCCGTTGCCCGACCTGAGTGAAATAGACTTCACTCAGGTCCTCTCGCCCTTTACTTAGCAAGGGGCCGGCCTCCCTAGGATGCAGTTGCTCCTGAACAGCGATCCCAGTTGGTTTGCTGCTCGGGAGGCGACGCGTGCCTTGCACTTTAGCGCGGCAGCAGAGTCACGCCTCGAGCTCCCGCGTTCGGAGAGCGTGCGAGGGGATTTCTTCCTTCTGAGCGTTGCGACGGGATTTCTTCCTTCCGAGGCTAGAGCCGCCACGGTAGAGTCGGCTGCTCCCCCCCCCCCCGGAGCAGGGGAAGCTGTTGGCTGGGGCTAGAATGCCCATGAACGTGAGTAAGGGCCGTGGAGCCCTCAAAGGTTCTAAGCACCGCCAGCAGCGGAAGGGGGAGAGGGGACAGCCTGATAAAGGGGGCAATCCCAAGGGAGGAAAGTCCAGCGGCTTTGCAAGAGGGCGGAGTACGACTCGCCGCACGGGGCCTGCCAGGGCGGGAGAGGGGTCCCAGGTCGGTGAGGCCAGGGGGAGGCCTACTACCAGACTGGTGACCAGGGCCATAAGGCGTACTCATGTTGCTGGGGCCGTCAAACTTCTCAGGGACCAGGCAGCAAGGCCCAGTGCGGTGGCCGAGGCCTCTACCGTGCCGCCCCACCCAAGCCGGGAGACCAGCCCCGCCAGCTCCTCAAGGGGGAGAAGGCCAGGGGCCATAAGGAGGAGTACAGGGCACAGGGCATGCAGTAAAGCCCCTGCAGTTCAGCTTCACTCTGGGCGTGGGAACGATGATGCTAGTCCCTTTGTAAGTAGGCTGCGGGCCAAACAAGGCCCTTCTATGCAAGGTTTGTCAAGGGCACTTCAAAGCCTGACAGAGCGGGTGGATCTGTTGGGGGCCCCTGCATCAGGAACAGAGGCTGGCAGCCCGCCTCTGGAGGATGAAGAGTCCCCTGGTGAGGGGCCCAGCTCCAGGGAGGTCCAGTTACATGTGTCCCGGAGGGGGAGAACACCCAGGTCGCTTTCTAGCAGTGGGTCCTCCAGCCCGGAGGTCAGGGAGCGTACTGTCGCCAAACGCAAGAAAAAGAAGAGGCGCACGAGGAGAGTGTCTAAGCGGCGGGGAGATTCGGATTCCTCTGACACATCAAGTGAGTCCTCCTTGAGCGACGGGGGGAGGGGCTCGGATGGGGATTATTGGGGGACGGCTGCTATGGTGCCTCCTATTCCAGGTTGGGCTGCATGGCGGTGGTCAAAGAGGCGGGCCGGGTTGGGGGGACCTGAATCAGTCTGGGCGGCGGAAGCCTCAGAGCCAGTGGGATCCCCTCCAGTAAGCGGGGGCGATGATGAGGACTCTCCCGGAGCACACCTGTCCCGCAAAATGCGCAGACGCATTCTGGATGGCTATTATGTTGATATATTTTCTCTGATCCGCCCAGAAGCAGAGGATGGTTTTTCCCGCCCGCCTTACAGGCGGAGGAAGGGGAAGGAGAAAAAGGTCGACGTAGACCGGTCATTTGCCAATTGGCTGGAGGGCTTTACTGTATTCATGGGGGTTGTACAGTTGGCCTGCCCAGAACGGGGATGGCACCTCTCATGTCATTTGGCCACCGTGCTCAGGGCTCGGGCTTTGGCTGGGGAAACAGCTGCCCTTGATTATGACAGAGCCTTTCACAAGAGGGCTTCTCACAGTGCTAGGAGGAGGTGGGACTTGATAAGTCAGAAATTATGGCTGTGGCTGGTTGGTCCACACATGAGGGGTAGGGGTGATCTGGCTCGCCCAGGGAGATGGGGCTCCAGGCGGGACAGGAAGATGGTTTGCTGGGAATTCAACCTGGGCAAGTGTCAACGGGCACGTTGTAAATTTGATCACTTGTGTGAATCATGCCTTGGTCCACACGCTCGAGCCTCGTGTCCACGCCAAGGGGGTAGTCAATTGCCCTTTCGAGGGGGCGGCCAGCCAATGCGGGTGGCAAGGAAGAGAGAGGCTTCGCCGGCACCGGCGGCATCACCCAGCCTGCTGGGGGGAACCAGCAGTAGGACAGCCTTGACCTCGGATATCGCCCCCTCTCCCATCCGGAGAGATGCCCTCTGCCATCTCCTGGAATGTTACCCAGACAGGGCGGGGGCAGCATTTTTGTGGGAAGGTTTTACGGCGGGGTTTCGCATCCCCTTCACGGGCCCTAGGGTAGCCACTATTTCGGGCAATCTTAGGTCAGCCAAAGATATGCCTGAGATCGTTGCGGCTAAGCTAAAAAAGGAAGTGGGGTCTGGCAGGGTTGCAGGCCCCTTTGCAACACCACCGCTGCCCAACCTACGTGTCTCTCCATTGGGGGTGGTCCCCAAGAAGGCAGCGGGTGAATACCGCCTTATTCATCATCTGTCCTACCCCAGAGGCGCGTTAGTTAATGATTTTATCCCTCGGGAGTTGTGCTCTGTAGGTTATGCCTCCCTTGACCATGCGGTCCGCCTGGTCCATTCATGCGGTACAGGGGCTCTAATGGCAGAGTGTGACATACAGTCAGCGTTTCGTTTGTTACCGGTTCATCCGGACGATTTTTGCTTGCTTGGGTTCATCTTTCAGGGTGCCTGGTATGTTGACAAGGCCATGCCCATGGGTTACTCGGTAGCCTGCGCAGCCTTTGAAGCTTTTAGCACATTCATAGAATGGGTGGCCAAAGATCGTTTAAACTGCCCCCAAGTCACGCACTACCTGGACGATTTTTTCCTGGTGGGGCCACCCACTGGTCCCGCTTGCCAGGAGAGGCTGGCTGGGTTCAAGGCCCTGGCAGCGGAGCTGGGGGTACCTCTTGCCAAAAGCAAAACTGAGGGCCCCACATCCCGAATTACTTACCTGGGGATTGAATTGGATTCTCTGGAATGCTGCTCCAGACTCCCCCAAGCCAAGCTGCAGGCCTTGTGACATCTGATTCAGTCAATGCTCGGCTGACGGAAGGTTACGTTAAAGGAGCTTCAGTCCCTACTGGGTCACCTCAACTTTGCCTGCAGGGTGGTTTCCCCGGGTCGCCCCTTTTGTGCACGGATTGCGAGAGCCACCTCTGGGGTCTCTTCTCCCCGTCATCATGTCAGGATCACGAAAGGCATCATGGAAGATCTCAGGATGTGGCTGACCTTTTTGTCAACTTACAATGGGGTTTCCTTCTGGCAGGTAACTAGCGGTATTGCCGCTGACCTGCAGGTTCATTCTGACGCTGCGGGGAGTGGTGGCTTCGGCGTTTCCCTGGGGGGGGGTCGCTGGTGCGCCCAACTCTGGCCTGGTAGTTCGAGCAGGGCTGGTTTGCTCAGGGATCTCACCTTCCTTGAGTTTTTTCCTATTCTGGTGACAGTCACCATATGGGTGGAGCAATTTAAAAACAAGAAAGTGGTGTTCTGGTGCGACAACATGGCAGTACTCAAGGTTTTGAACAAGCAGTCATCGTGCTCTGAGCGGGTCATGCACCTGGTTCGCAGGTTTGTCCTGGTGTGTCTCATTAATAATATCTCCTTTTCTGTGAAGCACATAGCAGGTACTGATAACAGCATTGCCGACGCATTGTCTCGCTTCCAGACAGAGCGGTTCTTTGCCTTGGCGCCAGAAGCCCGACGAGAGCCGGACCCATTCCCGGAGGACCTGTGGAACCTTGGGAGCGCTCCATAGTGCAGGGAGTATTGTCATCTCTTGCTCCTTCCTCTGTGCGGTCTTACAGTAGGGCCCTATCTACTTTTTTGTCTGTATCCTGGCATTGGGGGGGTTCTGGCTGCCTTCCCACTTCGGGGGGCATGGTCCTTCGGTACTTAGCCCATATGAGGGAGAGGGGGCTAGCCCCTAGGACTATGAAAGGGCATTTAGCGGCCATTTCATTCTTTAGCAAAGCTAGGGGGTTCCCAGATCCTTGTAATCTGTTTGCAGCTCGTAAGGCCATAGAGGGATGGAGGCGGTTGGCACCCCCACCGCTGGATTCCAGGCGTCCCATTACTTACCGTATCCTGGGGCGACTATTGAGCCACCTGTCGACCATATGTCACTTTAGTTATGAGGCACAGCTCTTCGAGGCCGCTTTTACGCTGGCCTTCTTCGGCGCCTTCCGGGTCGGGGAGCTGGTGGCAGGCTCTCGTCGGGAGGCCCCGGGTCGGGCGTTAGCTCGTGGGGATGTTTCGCTGGGGACTTCGGGGGTGTCTATTCAGTTGCGGCACTCTAAGACAGATCAGCGGGGCCGGGGGGTCAGTTTCATGCTGAGGGGTTCCACGTCCGGTCCATGTCCTCTTCGGGCATTGACTGCTTACTTGGCACTGCGCCCTGCGAGGGAAGGTTTCCTGTTCATTCACCAGGATGGCACCCCCTTGTCATGCTTCCAATTTGTCAGCGTGTTGCGGACTGCCTTGGCTTCTGCTGTCTTTCCTGCACAGGAATTCGGCGCTCATTCCTTTAGAATAGGAGCCGCCACAGTGGCTTCTCAGATTGGCCTTTCCTCAGATCGGGTACGGGCCATTGGCAGATGGGCGTCCGGCTGTTACAAGACGTACATGCGGCCGGACTTGGTTATTAATCCCTCTTCTTTTTAGTCTCTGCAGGTCGTGCCAAGCGGGTGTGGATCATGGGCCACAGCATTCTGTACTGGGCAGCTCGTTATGTGATGACGTCCGGCTGGGGATGCGATCTTGGCCTCGACCATTTGATCAACATAGGCTGGTATGGTGCGAGAGGAATGAAGTGGAAAGCCTTGCTGCCTTGCTTCCTACGGCTTGTTAAGAAGGTGGGACCGCCGGAGGCAGTGGTGTTACAGCTTGGGGAGAATGACTTGCCAGGGTGAAAGAAGCTGGACGTGCTGCAGGACATGTTGACGGATTTGGGAGTCTTAGGAGAGAGTTATTTGCACATGACTGTTTTATGGTCCGACCTGTTGGAACGTCGGATTTGGCGGGGGGCTAGGAACAGCAAGGTTGATTTAGCTCGGAGACGGCTGTCCAAAACGGTGGGAAGATTCGTCTTGTCAACGGGGGGATTGGTCGTTGCCCACCCGGACGTCTTTTTTCGAGTGGCGGCCCTTTATCGATCTGATGGTGTGCATCTTACCAGCTGGGGGCAAGACATATGGTTGCAAGATATTCATGCTGGGTTGCTTTGTTGGTTGCAGCGAGAGAGCTTTGGCGGGGAGCCTTTTAGTGGCTCCGGTGGCGGTTTGGGCGTTGGGCACTGATCCCTTGGGCGGGAAAAAGGGCCTGTGGGCACTGTTTTCCCATAGAAGGGATCCCCATAAGGGGTCTTGGACCAGGCTTGGTAGCGGTAAGCCCAGCTCGGGGGCTGACAGAACAAGCCTGCGTTCAGGTGACGGGGGCCCACGCAGAGGCTACCGCCCAGTGTGGCTTCCTCATACGTCATCCTGTGGTGTCCCCTTCTCAGCAGGCGGGCTGACAGGGTAGAGAGGCATCGGTGGGCAGGCGGGTCTGCCGATGTGGGATCCGTGCCCTACGCCACCAAGGCTCTTTGTTACGCTGTAATCAATAAAGTTGTGGCCTAATTTATCCAAAATAAGCTTCAGTGTGTTACTCTGCTTTATAAATCTGGACCGTATCAAGCTGGGCACACAAGCCCCGGCCCTGAACTTACCTGGGCCGGCGTTTGCGGGCCCGCATGACCGGAAGAAGAAAGCAGGAGCGGCCTCATCGTCGGCCCCGGGAACAAATGCACCCGCAGCTCAGGCAGGGAGCGTGCAGTGATTGAATCCCAGCCGGCCAATCACAGCAGCCGGCTGGGAGCAGTCAGGATGGGAGCCGTTGCCCGACCTGAGTGAAATAGACTTCACTCAGGTCCTCTCGCCCTTTACTTAGCAAGGGGCCGGCCTCCCTAGGACGCAGTTGCTCCTGAACAGTGATCCCCACCCACCCTCTGCAGGATTGATTGGGCTGTTAGTTATGGTTACAAAGTTATGTGAGACGTTGTTGGCAAGGTTGCTGTGTTAGTATATTGTCACTTGGGTATGCTGATGGTTCTCTGTGGAGAATGTTAATGTGTTTACTTGTCACAACTTTATGGGGGCGGTTTGGGCGTTGGGCACCGATCCCTTGGGCGGGAAAAAGGGCCTGTGGGCACTGTTTTCCCATAGAAGGGATCCCCATAAGGGGTCTTGGACCAGGCTTGGTAACGGTAAGCCCAGCTCGGGGGCTGACAGAACAAGCTTGCGTTCAGGTGACGGGGGACCACACAGAGGCTACCGCCCAGTGTGGCTTCCTCATACGTCATCCTGTGGTGTCCCCTTCTCAGCAGGCGGGCTGACAGGGTAGAGAGGCATTGGTGGGCAGGCGGGTCTGCCGATGTGGGATCCGTGCCCTACGCCGCCAAGGCTCTTTGTTACGCTGTAATCAATAAAGTTGTGGCCTAATTTATCCAAAATAAGCTTCAGTGTGTTATTCTGCTTTATAAACCCGGACCGTATCAAGCTGGGCACGCAAAAGTGAACAACTGCCTGTACATGTGCATTCTCAATGGGGCCCCCACCTTATGGAACTGCCTACCTTAAGAGGTCAAGAATGGTCCCACTCTCCTGGCTTTCCACAACTATGCAAAACTGAATCATTCAAGAGGGCTTTTTACTCATTTCGGACGGTTGTACTGTAAGGAAGTGGTCTCAAAGAGATGCATCAGTAAAGAGATAGGGAATATAGACTTGACTTCTGTGTACTATCTGTTGCTTTAAGTGTGATCCTACTGGGTCATTCTAAGCTGTTTAACTTGTATGTCTTAGAATTGTTTATCCTCTGTTTCAGCATTTCTTCAACTCTGTATTGGATTTCTGCAGGTTTTAAATCCTTGCAAATTTGCATTATATACCTTATTATACATCAACTATTGAAATGTCCTTGAAATTAACTGTACTAATTCACACTATAAATCTGCCTTGAGTCTCAGTGAGAAAAGTGGACAATAAATAAATAAATAGATAAAAACTAATGCCACAGCAACCAATGGCTGCTCAGTCATGAGTGATTCATGATGACATCTGTGACAAATGGTTGAGTGAGAACTGAGAAATCCTTTTTAGTCCCAAAACAGGGCCAAACAAGGGGGGAAGGGGGAAAGGAAGCACAACCCAACAAAACTAAAAGGCTGAGAAAACTGTGGGTGAAGACATACATTTAAAAAAATGTCACTAGTAATATTATAAAAATATATTGAAATATAATATATATATATATATTAAAAACTCTTTAGTCACCTCAGCAACATGACATTACTTTGTGGGTGATATGATGTCATCACGTAGACCAGTACTGTAGAATTCACCACAAACTTTATGGTATTACCTGAGAGTTTCTGGTGAATCCTAGAGTATTGAACTGATGCAATGATAACACTCTGGGTTGCCTTGATAATGATGTCATGCTATTAGAGCAATAGTAGTTTTCACTGCATCCTCTCTCCACTGCTTTACTGAGTGGCAGCAGGGGTTAGGGGTTGCCCCTGGGATGTCTTCTGCTATAGTGGGAAACCAGGCAGCTTTAATCCCTTTTCATTGATTTCAATAAATACTGCAATCAGTGTTGGAAGTAAGTTTGAAGCACTTAAAATGGTAATCCGTATTCTGGAGTGTATTCATTTCATGTCTGTCCTCCAAATGTTCAAATTCAACAGTGCCCCTCACTTTCTGAGATATATGAGCCTCCTAAGTGTTGATCTCTATCTCTGAAACAATTTGCTGCAGGTCTGTGATGAAAAACCTACTGTTGAGATAAAATATTATTTCAAAGATAAACACAAGTCAGAAAAAAGTTTCCCCTAAGTTGACTAGACTGGGAAACTAGAGCAAATAGACATTTGCGCCGTTTGATTCTTGTTCAAATTCATGTCCACTTTTTGAAAGGGACAAGCCACACAAGAGGCTAAGGATTTATGACTAGATGTCTACTTTTTTGGTCGTACAGATGGTAAACGGACAGAAACTAGCTAGTTTATGAGTACATAATGAGTCCATGCAAAGATGTTTTGAACCAGGAATAATCCGGCTCAGAACTTACAAATAAACTAGCACACTGATGTTCTGCTCGATTAAGAGGCAGCATTAGCAGTGTGTACTCAGATATACCTGAACTGAAAATAAACTGAAAATTAGTTGTTTCGGGTTGGGTTGGGGATATCCAAAATGACCCCAAACCACCCCAAATTCCAGGAGTAATGAAATTTAATCTCCCAGAATTTTGAGAGTGTTTGGGGTTTCAGGGACCAGGAACCAAGAAGAAGAGAGAAGAAGCTGATCCACCAAACCGCTGTTTTGTGGCTTTGCTCTTTCTCTAAATTTTAAAGGGCCATTATTTTTTGTGGGAAGATCTGGGCCAATTCCAGACGGCCCTCTGCATCCCGAAACGTTGCGCATCGTCGCGCGGAAAACACGAAATATCACATTTTCTCACGCAAGTTTTGTGCGAGGTCGCGCAACGACGCGCGACATATCGGGATGCGGAGGGCCGTCTGGAATCGGCCCTGGTCTCTAAAATCAGAACCCAGTCTACTCCCATAGAAAATAACAGCCTTTTAAAATTTAAAGGGACTGAAGATTCTGCTACTAGATGATCAGGTAGACCTGGCCTCTGAGGCTAGGTGTACAACCCGTAGCAAATAATGGCCCTATTTCCTAAGGAGAGACCTGGCAGTAGACCTGACCTCTAGGGGTGTGCAAGCCAAAAATTTTCGGCTATAGCCGAAAGTAGAAAGCCGAAAGAAGATTCTCTATCGTTAAAGCCGAAAGCCGAAACAAGAATCTCTTTCGGCTTTCGGGATTCTTTCGGCATTCTTTCGGCATTCTTTCGGCATTCTTTCGGCTTTTTTCTATGGGAAAATGCCTCCGTCTTCCAGGACGCCTGGAGGAGGCATTTTCCCACCGAATAAGCCCAAAATTGGTGGGGACCTTCCTCTAACCCTTCTCTAACAACCACCCAAGTTTCAGACAGATTGAACTTTGGGGGGCCATGTTATGGCCCCCCAAAGCAGGTCCCCCCATCCTCCCATAAGAAAGCGAAGGAGCAGCATATTGTTAGCATGCTGCTGCTGATCTTTCTTCATTATTTCCTATGGGGAAAAAATGAAGAGGCAGGCTTCCTTTGCCAGGGGTGGCATTTTGCATGCAAAATGCCCCCCAGCCCTCCGGGGCCCTTCTCCCACCCCTCCTCCCACCCCCCACCAAGGCTCAGCCTGCTCCCACTTGGGGGGGCCATTTCATGGCCTCCCCAAGTAGGTGCTCTAATCTCTACCACTGACAGCTGGGGGAGGCTTGTGTTGCCAGGGGTGGCATTTTGCATGCAAAATGCCCCCAACCCTCTGGGGCCCTTCTCCCACCCCTCCTCCCACCCCCCACCAAGGCTCAGACTGCTCCTACTTGGGGGGGGGGCATTTCATGGCCTCCCCAAGTAGGTCCTCTCAGCCCCTAAAGTCCACCCCTTACAGCCCCACACAAACCCAATTCCCCCCCAGCTGCCACACACAGACCCAAATCCCCACATTAGCCCCTCACAGACCCAAATCCACCCCTGCCTGCCCCACACCCATAACCCCAGGAACAGGCTGGCAAAGGCCAGCCCTCTCCCTTTGTTCCCTATGCTGGGAACTTCTAAACTCTCTTTCCCTGGGCAATTCTGCACAGCCCAGGGGTGCCACAATGGTGGGCACACTTCTGAGTGCCAGCTGGTCCCTGTGAAAGAGCACCTGAACCACAGACACCCTCCCTCAAATTCCCCCACCACCTACAGAGATGGCTGGCCAGCCAGCCCCATTGTTCCCTATGATGGGAACCAACTGCACAACAAAGAATAAAACAAGAACACAAAATAAAGTTTTAATTTTTTTTTCTCCCTTCCAAAGTACAAGTAGGCAAAGCATTATGACACATTACACCAGCAGTCCCCCACACAGAAAAATAACACAACTCACTTAACATCAGAGAATCACAAAGCATGATTCCTGTCAAAAACACTTTATTTCTTGAACAGCTTTAGGTTACACAGCAGGGGGGAACACCAAAGGGCATGGCAGCACTATCTTACACAAAAATAACACAACTCACTTAACATCAGAGAATCACAAAGCACAATTCCTGTCAAAAACACTTTATTTCTTGAACAGCTTTAGGTTACACAGCAGGGGGGAACACCAAAGGGCATGGCAGCACTATCTTACACAAAAATAACACAACTCACTTAACATCAGAGAATCACAAAAACACAATTCCTGGCAAAAACACTTTATTTCTTGAACAGCTTTAGGTTACACAGTAGGAGGGCACAACAGGGCATGATAGCAATGTACTACAAAAAATAATACAACCCACTTCACCGTTTTTGACAGCAATTGTGTTTGTGTGATTCTCTGATGTGAAGTGAGTTGTGTTATTTTTGTGTAGTACACTGCTTTCCTGCTCTGTGGTGCCTTCCTACTGTGTAACCTAAAGCAGTTACAGAAATAAAGTGCTTTTGACAGCAATTTTTTGGGGTGATTCTTTAATGTGAAGTGAGTTGTGTTATTTTTGTGTAAGATACTGCTTCCATGCCCTTTGGTGTTCCCCCCCCCCCCCTGCTGTGTAGCCTAAAGCTGTTCAAGAAATAAAGTGTTTTTGACAGGAATTGTGCTTTTGTGATTCTCTGATGTTAAGTGAGTTGTGTTATTTTTGTGTAAGATAGTGCTGCCATGCCCTTTGGTGTTCCCCCCTGCTGTGTAACCTAAAGCTGTTCAAGAAATAAAGTGTTTTTGACAGGAATCGTGTTTTGTGATTCTCTGATGTTAAGTGAGTTTTGTTTTAATTTTTCTGTGTGGGGGACTGCTGGTGTAATGTGTCATAATGCTTTGCCTACTTGTACTTTGGAAGGGAGAAAATAATTTTTTTAAAACTTTATTTTGTGTTGTTCTTGTTTTATTCTTTGTTGTGCAGTTGGTTCCCATCATAGGGGCTGGCTGGCCAACCATCTCTGTAGGTGGTGGGGGAATTTGAGGGAGGGTGTCTGTGGTTCAGGTGCTCTTTCACAGGGACCAGCTGGCACTCAGAAGTGTGCCCACCATTGTGGCACCCCTGGGCTGTGCAGAATTGCCCAGGGAAAGAGAGTTTAGAAGTTCCCAGCATAGGGAACAAAGGGAGAGGGCTGGCCTTTGCCAGCCTGTTCCTGGGGTTATGGGTGTGGGGCAGGCGGGGGTGGATTTGGGTCTGTGAGGGGCTAATGTGGGGATTTGGGTCTGTGTGTGGCAGCTGGGGGGGAATTGGGTTTGTGTGGGGCTGTAAGGGGTGGACTTTAGGGGCTGAGAGGACCTACTTGGGGAGGCCATGAAATGCCCCCCCAAGTGGGAGCAGTCTGAGCCTTGGTGGGGGGTGGGAGGAGGGGTGGGAGGAGGGCCCCAGAGGGTTGGGGGGCATTTTGCATGCAAAATGCCACCCCTGGCAACACAAGCCTCCCCCAGCTGTCAGTGGTAGAGATTAGAGCACCTACTTGGGGAGGCCATGAAATGGCCCCCCCAAGTGGGAGCAGGCTGAGCCTTGGTGGGGGGTGGGAGGAGGGGTGGGAGAAGGGCCCCGGAGGGCTGGGGGGCATTTTGCATGCAAAATGCCACCCCTGGCAAAGGAAGCCTGCCTCTTCATTTTTTCCCCATAGGAAATAATGAAGAAAGATGAGCAGCAGCATGCTAACAATATGCTGCTCCTTCGCTTTCTTATGGGAGGATGGGGGGACCTGCTTTTGGGGGCCATAACATGGCCCCCAAAGTTCAATCTGTCTGAAACTTGGGTGGTTGTTAGAGAAGGGTTAGAGGAAGGTCCCCACCAATTTTGGGCTTATTCGGTGGGAAAATGCCTCCCCCAGACGTCCGGGAAGACGGAGGCATTTTCCCATTGAAAAGCCGAAAGAAAGCCGAAAGAATCCCGAAACGTTTCGGCTTTTTTCTTTCGGCTACCCGATACGTTTCGGCATTCCCCGAAACGTTTCGGCATTCCCCAAAAGAAGCCGAAACACTTTTGTTTCGGCATTCTTTCGGCATTCTGAATGCCGAAACGCACATCCCTACTGACCTCTCTACCATCCATAGGAAATAAGGGGCCCGTTATTTCCTGTGGCAATAGACCTAGCCTGAGAGGCAAGGTCTACCAAATCAGCTGCTAGTATCATTCCCTTTAGATTTTAATGTGTCATTATTTGTATGGGGGTAGACATGGCCTCCAATTTCAGAGATCCAGTCTTTCCACAGAAAATAACAGCGCTTTTGTCCGGCAACGCCGGCCTTTTGTCCACCCTCACCACCAGCCCTGCAGCAGCAGGCACCCTCTTTAGGCCCTGCAGCACAGCCTCTGGCAGTACCTCAGTTGCAGGAGCCCCTCCAGGCCTCTCTCACCCTTAGGCCAGTTGCAGCCAATGCCCAGGCACCACTCTGGGGAACAGCCTGCAGCCACTCAGCAGACTCACCTGTCTCCTGCAGTTGCCCAGATGGCTCCACTTCATCCAGACTCACAGGAGGTTGCCATCAGCACAAGTCAGGCAGGTGCAGGCCCCAAGATGCCAGGGGAGCCACTGGGGAAGGTCCAGAAGCAGCAGGGGTGTGCCAGGCAGAGAGCAGACCAAATGCCCCACCCTAGGCGGGGATGGAGTGGGTGGGGCCAGGAGACTACAGAGTCTACCCAGCCTTCCTATCAGATAGGCTGGAAGCAGGGCCAATCAGGGAGATGGGGTGACGATTGGGGACAGAGCCAGGGAGGTGGGGCCAGGGGAGGCCTTTAAATTCAGGTTCCTGTGAAGGCCGGGGAGGATTTTGCAGGGAGAGACAGCTGGAGCGTGCTGCTACTCCCAGGGCAGGAGAAGGAACAAGGTGGTGCAACCCCCTTCCCTGCCCATCTGAGGCAGGAGGACACCTGCCTGGAGAGCTAGTAGGATGGCAGGCCTTCAGGAGAGGGCGCCAGTGAGGGAGGATCCTCACACCTTTAATTAATTAATTTATTTATACCACCAAACAGCAGTTTGGCAAGGCCAGCTCCCTCTCTTTCCCTCCCTCTTTCCCTGCTCCTGCTGTCTCAGGGGAGGAGCAGTGGAATGGGGATGGATTAATAAAATGCTCCCCAATTTTAGGGACCTGGAAAAAATCCCAAAACAGTAAGGATTCAGGATTATGAAAATGATGCCCTCTCCAAATCTATTTTAAAAAAATAGGTACACCACTAGGCAACATACTTAATATCTGGAAATGAGAGATATTAAGTATGTTGCCTAGTGGTTATTTTCCATAACAAAAACAATATAATACAAGGTATTGTGTGCCTCAGTGATGATGTCAAGGAAAATGCTAAGCATACTTGGCAGCCACACTTTGACCACATGGATGCAGCATCACTGCTGTGATGGTCAGATTTTTAATGGTTATTTAAAAAGAGGTAGCATGCTGCGTAGTTTGACCGGTGCAGTCTATACTCCAACCTTCTATTAACAGACTAAACTTAAATAGCCTAGTAAATGCAGTTACTATATATATCAGGGAAACAGATTTTTTTTTTAAAAAAAAACTTTTATTCACTACCTGGAATAGGAGAAATAAGTAGGCTTAGAACTATTTACAGATAACATACAGCTTTTTCCATTCTCATTAAGCTATAATGCTTCAGATGATAACCCTGCGGTGCACAGAACACTTCACAGCCAAGCTTGTTATCTTGAAGTAAATATTGGCCTTCCTTCAGTCTCAGGATTCTCACAGTGAAAATGTGACTTCCTCTTAGAAACTACAAATCACTGGCCAGTTTCCCATAGGAACTTGGCCCTGAGACAGCCACATTCTCTTCCCAAACCATTCAGTATGCTAGCCTACTTTCCCACAAAAGTCAGGCTCCTGAGAAAGGTTCTCTCCCACGTATTGCTTTGGAGACACAGACCTTGGCTGCTTCCACACACATTGGATAATCCACTTTCAATATTCTTTAGTGAACATTTGGAACACATTTTCCATGTGTGGAACAAAAAATCCACTTCCAAAGGATTCCTAAAGTGCATTGAAAGTGCATTATTCAACGTGTGTGGAAATGGCCCTTGTCTCCACATATTAACTGGTTTAGCATGCTTATACACAAGGTAGACTCTGAGACAGGATAACTCGTCTCTTTCTCTCTTAAGGTTCAGACTCTGTCTGATCTCAGCTGATAGTGTAACAGCTTTTTCTCCCTCACTCGTCCCTCCCGTCTTGCGTCTTTAGCCATTCATGGGCCCTGATTGGTTGTTAGCTGCTCTATACAGGCCTACAGGTGACGGATGACTGACTGAAAAGGGCAGAACTTTGCCATCCATCACAACCACCTAGTATGTTCAATTGAATTTTGCCCAAGTGTCCTGGCAAATTGCTTGAATTCCTTGACCATGCCCTTAAGCATTCAGTACCCTAGCTAATATTTTATATGTATGTATGTGCTATCAAGCAGCAACAGACTTATGGAGACCACGGCAAGAGGCTTTCAAGAGACGAGAGCTCAGACGTGGCTTGCCATTGCCTTCTTCTGAGAGTCTTCCTTGATGGTCACCATCCGAGCACCGACTCTGTATAGCTTCCAAGATCTGAAGAGACTGGGCTATACCATATCATTCCACATCCTGTACTCAGCTAATATTTTACATAAGTTTTTAACATAAATCCAAAAGAATCAGTGCTTGGAGTTCTTATCACCTTAGTGGTACATGATAATTATTTCTTTCTATTATGGATTAAAATAGTTCACACAGCCAATTAATGATATTGAATAAATAAAACCATAAAGGAACCCAGATCAGTCATAGTTATGTGATAATTATGCTGGTAATAAATGAGTAACTAGTCTTGTCACAGAAGGTTCCTTTCAGCTGCCTCTTCTGTGGCATCATATTCATGTCCCTCCTTTTTTCAAAAGTCTTCATTATTTATTTTTTGTCTCCCCCTCCTTTTCCTCCGTCACATGTCTACCTTCATCTTTTTCACCACTCAAGGTCCTCATCTAAAACTTCCTTTCCTTTTCCAAACATGCCACACCACTTTGTGCACTTATATTGAATTCTATAAGCTCACAGCAGTGGGGTTTGCCCCCATTCTAGATCCATTTATGTATTTATTTATTTGTACCTGACTTCAATCTGTAATGGGAACCCAAGGCAGCTCACAATGTCCTCACCTTCCACCATTTTATCTGTACAGCAACACAGTGATGTGCGTTAGGGTATGAGAAAGAGTAATTAGGCCATGGTAATCTATGGTTGTGAAGCAGTGCCTAGCAAGTGGTGGAAGGGCTGTTGGGGGAGTACAATGCTGGTTGAAGTGTCACATAGCTGTTGATAAAAAAAATGAAAGTGACATAGGCTGCTCTTGGAATTGCTGGAAACTCTATTGTAAAAACAGTGTTTCCAGTGATTCCTAGAGTTACTCTGTGTCACTTCTGTTTTTTTACTGGAAGTGATGAGACACTGCATGCAACACTATGAGTTTTTAAATGTTTTTCTCCTGCCACAGTTCAGAGCAGCAGCAGGCAATAGCAGTTGGGGACAGAGACATGGGACCCCTACAATCACCCACTGAGCTTCCATGTCAGCATGGGGCTTTTAACCCAGGTCTCTCATATCCTACCTAGTCTGACACTCTAACCTTTATGTCACATATTTTATTATGTTCTCAAAAATATTGCTTCAATTGATGCTGCTTGGCCAGATTCTGAACAGAAGCCAGTGGTACAGCAGTGTCCAGAAGTCAATGTGCTGTGTGGCTTAATAATAAATCTCATTGCCCATCTCACTGATATAAGAATGTGGCTCAATTATTTTTGAGTATGATTTCCCATTTTTATGATTTAACAACAACAACAACAACAACATTCGATTTATATACTGCCCTTCAGGATTACTTAACTCCCACTCAGAGCAATTTACAAAGTATATCATTAATTATCCCCACAACAATCACCCTGTGAGGTGGGTGTGGCTGTGATTGACCCAAGGTCACCCAGCTGGCTTCAAGTGGGCTGTCTTCATAAGACAGTGTATGCACAGCTCCAAAAGGAACCATTTCATGTCTGCATATCCCCACTGCTTCCTCACAATTTATTTATTTAGACCACAGTCCACCCAATCTCAACTCCTAGCAGAGCCAAGCATGATACAATTTGACAGACTGCAATATGCAGCCACAAATCACAAGTATTCAAAAGCTTTTGGTAGGTTTCGAGCAATATCTTCATTCTTTGCGCTTTTTGCATGGCATCATTTTCAACTCATCTGTCACAGAAAGACTGTAAACTTTTTTTGAAAAAAGTTTGGGTTATTATAATATTTCTGCATTTATATTCCATCACATCAGTATTAAAGGCTTTTGGTTACAGTGCTTCTGGGGATAAAAAGCTAAAATGCCTTTGCTCACAGGTGCATTAAATCCTATTAAAGAATCTTCCTTATAGCACATACCTCATTACTGCATACAAAGGCTTGGATTATAAAAAATGAAGGTGAAGTGTACAAAGTAAGATTCGATATTACTTGGTGTGCATATGCTGAAGTCATTAGGTTTTACACGGTGCTCGAATGATAGTGGGTTTCACATTCCCATTGAGTCGCTTTCAGTAGTCAATGCTTCTGGGTCAAGTAGTCTGACATGGGGGTGACGCATCTCAATACAGGGGATGAGAAAACTTCTTTAAGCAGCTTTACACAATGACAAGTGCACTTCCCTCCACAGCTTTATTATGCAATATAAGCATCAGGTCATAGAACAGTCCACAGTGTAGGGATCAAATAGAACTAAACTTTAAAAAAAAAGATTTAAGGCTAAATTAGGTGATTTAAACATTTTCCTTTAAGCTTATACAAAATCCTCTAGCTATAAAATCCTGCATAATACTCTCCTGGATTTATGTGTAGCTGGCATATAAATTTTAACTACTTCATAGCTGGAAGTTGCTTTCAAGTAGGAAAAAAAAGCCACATTGGCAGCTCACACAAACTGCTCAGGTGGCTGTTTTAGTTAATTAACCTTCAGCAGCCAAATAAAAGAGGGGGGAAAGGCCCTTAATACGTGGCAAGTTCCAAGTAGGCGACTTAAAGTTTGCCTGTTCTTTGGCATGCGTGGAGCTAAATAAATTTGGTAGCGTAAGTGCAAGCAGTTAACAAACTAGAGAGAGAGAGAGAGAGAGAGAGAGAGAGAGACCGTGAATTGGCTTGTAACTCACCCCAGATACAATGTTTTTTTTTAAGCCAGATATTCTCATATCCTATCCATTATTCAAACAGCTTCTTCTGTTCCTGGGTGTCAGATGGGGAACTGATGAGTGTGTTCTGGTGAAGACAGTAAGCGGATGTTAACTTCCCACTGAGAGAATTTCTCCAGGTCGAATAGAAAACGTTCTACTAATCATCCACCCCATGAAAGAGCCAGCTGCGGCCCGTAGTAGGATTATCATTCTCATAGACCTCTTACCGAGCTTTTAGCTAAATGAAAAATCTGCCATAGCCTAGGGAGAAGGCATCGAGCAGATAAGAAAGAACAGTGTTTGCTAAGAAGCTGTGCGGGTGCAAATAGAACAGGTTTTTCTGTGATGTAAAAATCATAAGGAAACCATTAGGTTAAAAAAAAAAAGATCAATGTATTTACACGTTTCATTTGCAGCAGTTTTATGGGCTCATTAATTTAACATTTCTCTTCTACCTTCTTTCCTAAGGGTGTCTTGTGATTTGTTATTCCATCCTGTGCTTTTCTTTCTGTGGCAACACTTGGTTACATACTGTAAATTGCCATTTTGTGAAAATAATAAAGTTTTTTTAAAAAAATAATAATATAGGGAGGACTCTTTTTGGTATCTTTATCTGCTTCATCGATTGCCCCAAAGATAACTGAGTTAAATTGATTTCAGAAGAATGCTCAGCCATCTCTAATAAAAAAAAGAAGACAGTCAGGTGTATTTTAGCAATTTTCAATTTGAATCACTGGGAGCCCAAATCAGGGAGCCAAGGGAAAACATTCATATAGTCATTCATATAGATTTTTGACATACATTTCCCTGCAGATTCCAACATATATTATTTTAATATATTTTAATAAGTTGTCAGGACCGTTACAATATTTGCATGCCAGTTTATATCTAAAACCGCAATTACAAGTTGTAAAAAAAATGCCATGCAATCTCCTGATTAAGCAAAGTACCTGGTTCTGTCACTTATCCATTTCTTTTTGATTAATTATTTTATAGGTTTAATTTTGGTGATGATTTTAGATTAAAATTAATGGTCAGGTGGTGCCAGTAGATAAGCAGAGAGCAATTGCAAGGAGGTCAAAGCTGGCTTTTAGTTTAATATTTTGCTCATGAAACTACTTAATACACTATTTTGGTGATACTCTTATTTCCTTAATAGTGCTAATCTAATTACTGTAGTATGTAAAAACAGACAAAGGAGGTGTACAGATGATTTATGAAGAGGCGAGTTGACCTTTTCTGGCTGAAATACCTTTGTTGGTGTCACTGGTACAATCAAATTCTAGTGGAATTGATGACAACTATGGCTGACATTTATATTTTCAATAACTAATGGAATAACCCAAACAATTTATTCAGGATTAATGTTGAAAGAAGATTGATAATGCTCTCAGTCTTTAAATCTTAAAAATCCGCCCGTTTTTGTGATTGTGTTCTAGATTCCTTTATACTTAGTTAACCACATAGCCCTCAAATTACAAACTATGTCTTCTGCTTTTAGAACTTCATAGGGAGGTCTAAGAAGACAATCTGGAACAGAGAAATGGTTGGTGGCCCCTACCCTGTGGAATGGCCTGACTGAGGAGGTCAGGAGAGCCCCCACCCTCCTGGCTTTCCACAAACAATGCAAAACTGAATTATTCAAAAAGGCCTTTTTCTCAGCAAAGAGGGTGGCATTGTAGGAAAGGAATCACAGATGTTTCGCTAATGAGTTAGAAACAATAGATTTCACCATTATGTTATCTTACATATTAACAGTTGCTTTAAATATGTATTCCTATATCCTACCTGTGCTTTATGTTGTTCAATGTAAGTCCTAGAATTGATTATGTTCTGTTTCAGCAATTCCTCAACCCCATACTGGATCCTTGCTAATACTATATCTTTGTAAACTTATATTCTTTTACCCCATGACATTGTTTATGGAAATGTTCTTGACACTGTATGGAAATGCCTGCCCTTGTCCTTGCCACTAATTGTACTAATCTCACACAATGTAGTCTGCCTTGAGTCTCAGTGAGAAAGGCCGAATATAGTAACATAAATAAAATAAAAAATAGAGAGAAGGCTAACTAGTTTCATAGGGATGCATAATTAACACCCAAGAATGCACCAATTAGTTTATCAACAAAGGAACTGAAATGTTTACTCATGAAATCATTGACTATATTTTTTCTCAGTCAAGCAAACAGTTTGGATTGGAAGTGCTCCTTGTCAAGATTTTTTGCCAGATGCAGAAGGGAAGACATCTGGATGGGCAATTGTTCCCCTTCATTCCATACCCCATGATATTGCCTATATTGATGAAGCTGCATGGTTAAATCAATGACTTCTGGAGTTACATGGTAAATACTTATATGAGAGCAGAAGCTTGATTGCTGCATGTTTCTAGCATACTCTTGAAATGGCAACTATAGAGAGAGAAATCAACCAACTGAATTGCTGTTCATATTTAGAGAATGTAAAGGTAGGTTCTGGTATAGATTGAAAATATTGAAGGAGATGCATGTGCATTGCTTGAGGTTGGAATATTAGTGTCAGAATTCCATATAACATAAGGAATGATTGGATGAAGACACATACACTTTCTAAACAGTGACTCAAGTGATTTTGACCTGCATTCACTAGTATAAGAAAGAAGATTACATCTTTGATAAAGAGTATGGGAAAATTACAAGACTTGGAGAGGAAAACACATGGTTTAGAATTAATTGGAATACTAAACTAACATTGCAGACCTAAACAGAGTTACTCCATTCTATGCCTGTTGACTTATATGGCCTTAGACTGGAGTAACTCTTCTTAGGATTGCACTGCACATCATATTAACAAAGGCCCATGTTTTTGTTATAAAGACTTTTATTATTTTGTTTTAAAGATTACTTTCCCCTTTTTATCTCAGAAATGTCATATTATTACAAACCGCTTACAAAATCATATTTTAAAAGTTTAAGGTTTGTGCTTAAATATGTTTTTAGGCCATCCCATATGCAAAGAAAAAATCTTATAAAAAAGCCACAATCTCAATTTATTTATTCATTTAAGTTAAAAACATGTATAGCCTACTATAACTAAAAAGTTTTTACCATCTGTCAGTAATTTAAAAAGTTAAAGAAAAATGCAGCTTTCAGACTGATGAACTTAAGCAGTGCGAAGAATGCAAAATCTATGCATGTAAGAATGTGTAATAAAAGCCAGGATGTGGATGCAACCAACAAATTGTGAATAATAGGATCTCATGTAGATAGTTTCCAATGGATAGCTGTGTTGGTCTACTCTGTAGTCAAAGAGTGATATTTGGGTCTAGTAGTACCAGTCAGTTGGTTTTTAAGTTGCTACTGCACCAGGAACCCCTGTGAATCTGGTGGATCTAGAATAGATTATTCCATGGACATACATTGCTTTAAAACATGAAGATACAATTGACTGAAACATGTCTCCAATAGATTTTAGCCATCCTTAATCAATATCAAGCATCTGTGTAGATATAAACTATTTTGTTTAAAGATATTATTTTAATGCCGGCCGTTTCCACATGGTCTATAAATAGCGCGAGACTCACGGAAGGCTGCCGGCTTCCTCGCACGATTTTTAACACCATCTGACTACAAAATGCCATAAATCAGCGTTTGTGGTGTTTTGTAAACAGATGGTGTCAAAAATGGCGCGAGGAAGCCGGAAGCCTTCCGTGAGTCTCGCGCTACTTATAGACAGTGTGGAAATGGCCGCCGTTACATTTGGCATGCTTTAAATGAACAATATAAGAACAGGGTTTCATGTATTTCTTCAAGATCCTGGCCTGCACTCTACTTCTTTTTCTGGCTCTGTTAAATATTGCTTTTGTGCGAATGCCCACTTCTTTTTTTAACCCATATTCTCTCTGCAATTCATATCTCACAGGGTTTACCAGGCCATATATCTAAATTAAAATTTGTTATTAATCTAATTGATTGTTTGGTACTAAATGCATATTCAAGAGCTTTCCAAACCTCTTAGACCCCTGTGGTTCAATATCAATCTTAAAATATTAAAAGCATCTTGTGGAAAATTAGAAAGCAGATGAGACACTTTGGGATTGGAAAGACTTGAGATCTCTTCTCATTTTAAAGTAACATGGACACAATTATTAGAAGTTGAAAATACTTCATTTTGCCCTATGATGCCATGGGAGATTTATACTAACACTACTAGTTGAGATGAGACTTAAGTACTCCCAGAAGGTAGTTTCTTCAAGAACACAACTTATGTTATTAATAAGTCATATCAGAACAGTTATATCTGACAGTTCACACAGAGCCCAATGATATGAGTAAGTCCACAGGTATCTTACAGTTCTCTGCATAGGGGTTCCATGATTGCAAGTAAATCTGAACAGGATAAATCTATCTTGGGAACAGGTCATGATTACTGAGCCAAGAGGTCATTTGGGCACAGCAATAAACAGAAGTGGAGTTTGCAACATCTAAATCACCTCCATTATATATATTATAAGAACATTATAAGAACTATTCTCAAAAACTCCTGGGAGCGTTGTCCAAATAAAAGAAATTAGGCCTGATTTTTGAAGCAATAATATGGGAGAAGATGTTTCAAAGATGCAGAGCCAGTGCTGGGGTCATGCTTCTTGTTCCCACAATGTCATCTGAAGAGGAGTTGGCACCTGGGGAATCTGTAGTGCCCACCCTGCTGATGGGGAAACTGCTGAACGGAAGAGTTTATATTGCAAAAAAGCAGTTCCTAAGATATGCTACATCTAGAGGCATTTAGAGAGTCAAAATTTAAAAAAACAAACAGCACCTTGGACTGTTGCCAGAAACTAAGGGCAGGAGTGGGTCACAGAAGCCATTCACTTAGCAGCCTACAGCCACCACTGTTAAGTCCCACTGAAGGGAGAGACAGGCTTGGCACTCTGATTGGAGGTCTTTAGAAGGCAACAACAACTAGGGTGGTTTCCACAGTGCTGAGGGGAGAGTTCCATCTGGGGTACATACAAGAGTTGGCAATGACATGATTGGTTAGTAAATGGGTGCTGCTCTCTGCTCAGGAAACATGCACCTATACAGTGCTGCAGGAAGTGTCCTTGTGCTCCTGGTTGCCTCTTGATGCTCTCCAGTGTTAAATCTCCTTCCCCTTTCATTGGCGCTCAGGTAGTGGTAGCCATAGTGCAGTCATCACACAATCTGCCCTAAGGGACAAATTAGAAATCTGCTGCTTAAAAATGACAACTACGTGTTTAAGCTGCCTTTGACCATGTATAAAACTGAGTTAAATAGAATATACAGGAGGTCAAACATCACAGTGTTCTCCTTGCCTGTTCTACATTGCACAATCTACATTGTTGACTGCTAGAAGGGGGCAGGGAAATGCTGAAGAACACAGGTAAGGTCTACTAAGCATTACGAAGAGGGGAAGTGGACATATGGCTACCATATGGGTGGGCTTAAGATGGGTATTTTATATTTCAAGTCAAAGGATGGTCTGGTGGTTTTTGCACATATTGGAGCTTCTGAACATTTCTCAAGGCAAGCCCCATGAACTGCTCATTACAGTAGTTGGACCTGGAGATTTTTTTTAAAGCATGGAAATGTTTGAAAGTGCCACATCTGCACTCTCTAGGAAAATGTCATACTTCCCTAAATAAGTGCAGGTGATAGGGTCTGTAACTATTCAGGAAAAACAAAAGAGCATCTAAGCTATGTCTAGAAACCCAGATACAAAAAAATAACAAAAAGGGCAGGGAGGAAAAGACATTGATAAAAGGCTCAATTTGTTGTAACACTTATAATGGACTGAAGGAGGCATTATGTTGACTCAAACAGGTCTAATTGTGCTTGATGCAAAAAGATCTCTGGTTGCTCTGGTTGCTCCAAAATAAACTCTACTGGGACAAAGAAGCAATGCCTGCTCTTGATTTTTTAAAAAAATCTAAAAGCTAGCAATTATTTAGACCTGTCTCTAATACTAATTGGGACACACAGGTCCCTTGTAAAGCAAAGAAAACCATATACCAACACTAGGTGTTAGTTTTTTACGCAAAATTGGACAGTGAAATGGACGCAAACAGATGAGGATTGGAGTTAGAGAGGAACTTGGTTATTGCATAAACCTTCAAAGGTTACAAAACTCATATATTTTCATAGAACCGAAGAAGATGCAAGTGATAACCACCACTGGATCAAGCTTGGTGAGATACATGTTTGGCAGAAGTTGGGGAAGAAGTTGGGTCTCTACCAGAGACCCCAGAGAGCTGATGCTGGTCACAGTGGACAATACTGAGGAAGATGGATCCAATGGTCTGCTTTGGTATGTGTCTAATGTTAAGAACATAATACAAAAGGAATAGCTATTTAAAATGAATTACAATGAAAGGAATCTAATCAATATTACTATCCTGCTTGTTGACCAAGGAACTCAGGATAGTGCTCATGGAGTTATTTCCTTTGATACAACTTGAAGTAAGTGACACTGAACCTAATGAATAAAGATTTGGAATAAGCCTTCTTGACCCAGGATAATGTTCTGTCTACTACACCAGATTGCCCCCTCAGTCGGAATGAAAGGCAGACACAGTATTTGGGTTCTAAAATGGGCTGCTTTATTAAAATTACAACAATTAAATACAAACTATGGCAAGGGCCTAACTAGCAGTACACTTCAGGCCCTGGGGTCACTCCTGGACCCTGCCCTGACCTGTCTGGGCGAGACACCCACTGCCCTGGGTGCGAGCCATCCATGGTATGGCTGGGACCCGGCCTGGCAAGGCAAAGTGGTTCACCTCTTTAAAGCTCCCCCACCCAGCTGTACAGCAGCGGGGGGAGACTGGCTTGTCCAGGGGTTCCTGACCAGGACGTCTGTCCTCACAACTGGGCTGTACAGCAGCCAGCTGCTCCTGCCAGACTCCAATTCCCCACCAATGGGGAGATGCCAATGTGCTTACCAGCCCACTCAAATTTTCCCCTAACTTAAATCCTGCCACCACAGAGGCCAAGCCTCTGCTTAGGCCTCAGCGCCCCACAAATGGCTTAAAGCCCAACCTAAACCCTTGCCGCAGGTCATTCAAAAATATACTATTGCCTCTCATAGAGAGGTGCAAACCATCCCCTCAGTAGAGGTCTACAAACTCGGCCCGAGTTTGCAGATGGGGCAAATAAATCCCCAACTCCCCTGTCATAGCCTTGAATAGGGCTCTGTTGGCCATTCACCCAGCCCATTCTAAAGTGTTGTGGTCCAATGCATCCTGACACACCTGGCACAGAAGCATGGCAGACCAAAAAATCACGATGCTGAGCCAACATTTGCTATTCTTCAGCAAGTCATCCCGTACCTGTCAAGACAGGGCCATGCCCTTCATCAAACCCAGGTCGTTACCTCCCAAATGAACAACCAGGATGTGTGAGCCAAGGTCATTACCAACATGAGGCGGAGGTCCACACCTCCCATCAAACCATCAGGCCACTATTTGCCTTGGTGGTGCAAGCCTGTGTGAACCTGTAAGGAAATGGCCATGCCCTGTAAGCCAAGGTCAACACCACGTGGTGAATGACCGGGATATGAGGTGGAGGTGCGGACCTCCCCTCAAACCATTAGGCCACTACTTGCCTGGGCACTGGAAGCCTATGTGAGCCTGTAAGGACAAGGCCATGCCCTGTGAGACAAGGTCAACACCACACGGCGAATGACCAGGACATGAGGCAGAGGACCACACCTCCCCTCAAACTATCAGGCCACTACTTGCCTGGGCGCTGCAAGCCTGTGTGAGCCTGTAAGGAAAGAGCCATGTCCTGTGAGCCAAGGTCATTACCACACAGTGAATGACCAACGTGAGGTGGAGAACTTAAATGACCAAGAGGCGAGGCAGAGAGTTACATCTCCCTTCTAGTCACCAGGCCACTCAGGCAAAGTTGCCATGCCTCCCTCCACCTAAACAGGTGTACAGCAGTATTGAAAGCCCATTGAGTGCTGGGTAAAATTGCAAACTAGATTGCCCTGTACACCTCTGCTTTTCAAGTTGGGGGGTGGGAATCCTGGGAATCCAGGCAAGGGATCCACCAGCCTCAAGGGCAAGCTAACTAGGGCCGCCATCAAAAGACCTTCAAGCGGGCATTGAAGAAGGCCTAAAGCACACCAACTAGCAAAAGGCCTCCCTCCATAAAGTGACTCCGTTAAAGGAGTTGAGAAACCCCCATACTTGGAGGTCCTCCCGCATGTCTGCTGTAATCCTAAAACTGAGATATGGAAACTGTGGGATAATCATGGCCTTGTTAAAGCTGTGGGTGAGTGTTACATGCCCCCTCAAGAAAAGAGCTGAAGCAGCCAAAAGCCACACCTGAAACAGAGCGCCTGGTTGGCAGAGCCCTGCCCGTGTAGGGATGGTCCTTGAATGACAATCCAAAAGCAAAGAGTCTGCAGGCAGGACCCAGAGGAGGCAAAATGCCAACTCAGTGTCACCTTTCTGTGCCAACTGCACACAGCTGATAACCTGATGGCCCAGTCAAAGCATGTGTCTGCACAGGCATCATTTACTGGGCTTCTCTGGGTGGGAAGGGTGATGAATGGAATGAACTACAGCAGGCTGTCTGGTACCTGACCAAAAAGTGGGGGAGACCAGGCAGAAAGAAGGGAGCTTCCCATCCATAGGAACATTCTTCCCCAAAACAAGGCATTGGTACGTTTGGGAGATGCTCCATGCTGCTGAGGTACCTTCAGTTGTATAGAGCTGGGTCCCCGTACCAGACTACTGCTGGGCTTCCCACAGACACACCAGCACCTGGCACCCATACTTAGCCACCTAAGGCAGGATATGGTGGAGTGAAGCCATCCCTGAGGGACCTGGATAGGCATGACATAGCCAGTCCATGCTTCAATTAAAGGTGTGTGCGTGTGTGCTGATAAGAACTTGAGTGGACAGCACCTGAGCTACCCCACCATATAAGACCGTTCACATTACCAGTGGGCAGTAATCCTGAGATGTGCTAGCCAGGCCATGTTGGGCGAAAAGAGCCATGGGGTGAGGAGGCAGGGACTGAGCCACAAGGCCCCCAGTGGCCAAGCATACCCCAGCCAGGGCCAAATGGACCTACCATCATTGACCACCAGATACCTGCCATAGATATCGCCTCACAGCCATGTACTCTATAATCTGGAATCTGCTTCCCTCACCACCAGCATGGCAGATGCTTCCATTACCTCCTTATAAGGTGGCTGCACCGCCACTGCTATTGGCCCAGACTCCAACAACCAGCCTCCTTCAGCCATATCCATGTTGTTTTTCACAGTTCCCAGACTCATCATTGCCAGGGGTACTGAACAATCCTCCCAGGCCAAATGGACCTAACTTTGTCAATCGGTTCCACTGCCATGCAACCGGACTGGATTAAGGCAGACTAGCTCAGATCAGTTACCATCCATCAGTTGCACTAAACTGTCAGAAAGGACAGATAACATATTAGACTTTTGTGCCCTATGTGACAACTTTGCAGTTTTCAGCACTCCCCCCGCCCCCGAAGATTCCCCACTTAGCTTCCTCTTCTGGGCCTGGGCCTTTCCTGGCATCTAGATGTGCCACTAGGTCCCTGATGACACTAGTACTCAGCAGAGGAATAAACTTGCCTCAGGGATCTCCTGGTTGTGTGGGGCACATACATGCTTCCCCTTTCTTTGGAGAAGCTTTGGATAGCTTTCTTTAGTGGCAGTCCACCATGCTCTTACAGCAACCTACAATGCCTGACACCTAGTAACTATGATGATTGTCCTCCAACATCAGTTTGTTCTGTTTCTTATAAATGAAATGTTATTCATCAAATCCCACACACTGCCAATCAAACGGTTAACTTCTTCTCACCCTTCAGTGCCTCTTTTTCTTTGCATAAAAACCCAGTGCTTGCTAAAACAGATGCAATAACACAATATGCCATTGGTGGCATGAGTGAGAAAGCAATAATGTGTGCCACCAGCCCAGGTGTGAAGCAATCTGCCCCTCAGATGGCTGCAATCCACCCCTGTTGCTGTAAGTACTCTCTCCAAATAAAGTAAAACAATGGGGTGGGGGAGGCCTAGATAGACTGGAGGTCTGTGGGGGCTGGGCCTAACCCTGCCTCAGCCCTCCTGACTGATAGACACTGATAGCCCAGTATTTCCTTCATCTCTTCGGTCTCTTCATCATCCTCAAAGGATGAGTTTGCAGGTAGCTGCACAAGCCCCACCAAAATGAGTGCTACTGTTAGTAAGCAGGAGGCCAATCAGACCACACAAATGCCACACTCAAAATGGCCACTCTTGGAGCTGCGCATATTGTAGATGCCTTCATAACATGGCTGCAATGCCAGGAGGCTAAGAAGGTCACTGGATGCCACTCTCAAAATGGCTGTACCCAACTGAATAAACTGCCAAGCCCTCCTTCAAAATGGCCCCTGTTGCCTGAAGGCCTTAGGCTGAGCTATTGCTGATGGAAATACTCCCTCTCAAGAAAGTGTAAACGGCAGGGGAGGGGAAAGCCTAGATGGGGGGAGGGGGACTACTAGAATCCACCCTGCTAGGCCAGTAGCAATAAAGTATGAATTAATCCACCCCTCAGGTGGCTGCAACTCACCCTTGTGGCCTACAGCAAAGTCTATTGCTGCTGCTGCTGCTGCTGCTGCTGCTGGAAGTATTCTCAACAAAGTAAAACGGTATTGGGGGGAAAGGAGCCTAGGTAGGCCAGAGGCCTCAAGTGCTGGGTATAATCCTGCTTTATCCCTCCTGACTGATAGATAACAGGCCCCAAATGTAAATAAGGAGAAAAAAGTCTCTGCCAAACCAGTGAGCCTGGCGCTGGGCCCTGGCTCTCCTCTTGAAGTTTGAAGGTAGCAAGCAGGGCGATATCACAGCTTCTCCAAGGCAGCTGCTGCTGCCTATCCCTGAGGGCCTTTAGTAAAACCAGCCTCAGAGGAGAGGCCAGCTTGAGATGAGCTCTGCTCAGACCAAGCACGAGGCACAACTGAAGGCAATGGGGCGGAGAAGCCAGCTAAGGCTACAGACTCCACTCCCAATACTAAGCCCTGGATGCCAGGGTGTGCCTTCTGCTTTCCTCCTTCCAAGGAGGCAAAGAGCAGCCACCGGCCTGAGTAGCTGTTGCCACTGGCCAGGGTGGCCGAATTGCCATTACAGTATAGATTTGGATGCTGGACCAGCAAAAGTCAGTTGCATATGGAAGCATGCAGGTACGTGTGCATAGAGACCTGTGGATCGAAGCCTTTGTGTATTGATCCTTAAGACTTGACAAAACATAAAAATGTCCCCCTTTGTTAAGCCTTTCTAAAAGGGGTGAGTTTGCCAAATGTTTGTCCAAGGAGATCATGAAAGCTTATTCCTGGAACCAATTGTTTCAACAAATTGTTATCTCCTATATAAATAAGAATAAACAGACCAGCATTAACATCCCTTGCAGTATAACTTACTGAAAATAGTTTGTCAGAGTGCCAGCTAGCATTCAATGGTGGCAAAGAACCAAGATTGAAGCACCCAACAACAAAACTGTATATGCTGTTAGAAGTAATTTTTCAGTTGATGAGTTAAAAACAGCTAAATCAGTTCAAAAACAAGGAGCAGCCAAATAGGCTTTGCAAAATCCTCACTCTTCCAAGAAATGTCTGGGATTGCATATTAGTTATAGAGAACATTATTTGGTAGTCATAAACTTGAATTGTGCCTTCAAAGAGGGTGATAATAGAATAAAGGCACAGATAATGATTTCTAGCCATGCTTTTAACTACTGGTCAATTTGAAGAGGGCTAGTTTTAACTATGTAATGGGAAAAACAATGGCATAGTAATGTTAATTTTGCAAACTTGCTTATTTTTTCTGGATATAATGACGAAATATCTCCCAAATGTTAGTGCTGTATGGTTTATTTTACATTTTAAGTTTCTCAATAACCTTCATTCTTTCTTTTCTTTTGGTCTGATGCTGGGAAAGATATGGGTCACAAGCCAATAGAGGGAATGCCTAATGCCTATTGATTTCAACTGGATTTTGTCCAATGGCTTAATTTACTGCTAAAAATCAATTCTCTTTATTTGTAAGGGCCATTGCTTCTAGTTGATATGGCAATTGTAATTCATAAGGTATAACATTAACACAGCACCATCTGATAAACTCACGTACCTATTAATAACATCTCTCTCAAAATAACACAGCACTCCCCACTGATGATAATTTGTATAAATGTGCATGCTGTTAACTGCTTCATAAGAAAGCATGAGCATCCTAGCCCTTGGCAGACACCTTCAAGGCTGGCTCTTCCAAACGGCTGTTTAGTGTCAAGGAGGACACCAACATATCACTGGAGCTTGACTTTCTTTTATCCTCTGGCAGTGCAGAACCAGGTAACAGCCACAGCCCGAACTCCTTGTCATTTCACTGACCCACACCACAGCTAGCCAAGTTCAATCCAAGCACCCATGGTCCTGCTCACACTGCAGAAATTTGGCATGCTGTCACTGGGAAAAGGCCATAGACAGTATATCTACATGGGATGATAAAATCTCTTGAACTGGTCCTGAACACTCCATAAAACTTATTAATATATATTATATTCTTCTTTCTTTATCTGATTAATTATAATGAACATAAAGACTTCAGTATTTACTGAAGAATAAACTGTGTGCTACTCTTATTGGAAAGCATCTCAAAATGGCTGCAGCCCATCTCTGCTGCTGTTCCTCAGAATTGCTTTCCTCTATGCACCCATTTATGGAGCACTGTGATTCGTCCTATCATTGCAATGATTGTCTTGCTTAAAACCAACAGTTTTGTTGTCAAATGGATTACGACACGAGAAGAAAGGAAAAAGACAAATATTTTCTGAAGTTACTTTAAAAACTTGCCAATGACATTATTTCCTACACTGATTTTCTTGGGAAAGTTATCCATCCATGCATCCATCCAGGCAACTTAGGCTGGGTTTGTGTAATTGGTTCTAAGTCATGCAACAAGATTCCATGACAGAGTTGGGGTTTGAACCGTGTTTTCCCAGATCCAATGGCCTGAATTGCTCAGTTTAGCCTGAGCTTGTCAGAACTGGGAAGTTAAGCAGGGATGGCCATGGTCAGTACTTGGATGGGTGATCACCAAGGAAGATTAGTGTCACTATGCAGAAGGCAATGGCAAATCAACTTTGCTCATCTTTCGCCTGGAACACCCTGAGGATGGGACCATGATGAGAAGCTTGTGGCTTGAGGGCATGTTCTTCTTTTTCTCCCAGACCCTAGTCCGACACTCCAACTGCTGCACCATGCCAGGCTGCCAGCAGTTGCAACTGTTCAAGGGTGGGTTTTTTGCAAGATTAACCCCAAAATTAACCCCAAACTTAAAGTTTTTTTAAAAAATAGGCTGGCTCTACACAGAGTGCTTCATCCACAAATATCAGTAAGATAAAAAGTTCTGGACACAAGATTGCATGTACTGCAATTTTATTTCCATGCTTCTTAATTTTGCCATTTACACTATGAGAATCTTTACGGACTGATTTCATTTGTAATTTTTAAGATAATACAAATGAAGTTCTACAAAGTTCCACAATCTGAAGTCCAAAGTAGCGAAGCTGATTTAGTCAACTCATTGTGTTATGTCTCAGTTCTGTATCAAAGTATCATGATGTTCTAACCAAATAAAGTACTACTACAAAAAGCCGCTGTCAGTTTCACCATTCCTGAAACCATTCTATTCAATCACTAGTAAACCAGACGTCAGGTAATGCTCCTAAGGAAGGCTGCCTTCCTTAACCTTTCGGCTTTTTGACCGTCTTTGATAAAGAACTGAAACGGGACCTATAGTGAATTGGTCAGCCCGTTAGATGGTTTCCTTTCCATCCTGTACACCTTGACTTACAACTGGCATTGATGGACTTACTTTATGCACCTTATATCAAGAATTGTTTACAAAAAGCAATATTGAATGTTGTTAAATGACTGTTCATCAATTATATTGAATGCACTAGCACTTTATGTATAGGTCTGAAGGTGGGAAGATTGCGTGTACTGGTATGTTGATGGTAAATTGTGCACAGATGAAATAAGAACAAGTTAATTATTTGTAATTGTTGTAGTAGTACTTTATTTTGTTAGAACATCATGATACTTTGATACATTATTGCTTCTCTTGATTCTGTACGTCTCAGTTCCGTGCAACTCTTGAAAAGTATAGAAAACTAGGGGTGCACAATTTTAATTTTGCCTTTTTAGATGTGGATCTAATTAAACCTCTTGGCTCCCATAGATCTAATGATAATGTATGAAGTTTGGAACCTCTTAGGATACTTACCTGCAACAACAAGTTTTGCCTTTCATTCATTCATTTCATTCATAAAGTCACGGATACTTGTGGCATCCCCAATCACAAATTTGACTGTCCCAAAGATTCATGTGTAAAATGAGGGAGACAGGTCCGTGCTCAGTGCTACAATATGTAGAAAGTCCCAGGTTCTCTCCTGGCATCTACCATCAAAGAATCTCAAGTAGAAACTGCTGAGAGACTTTCTCTGCTTGAGACTCTGGAAAGCTATTGCTTAGATGACCCAATAGTCTGACTCCGTAATAGGCAGCTTCCTGCATTCCTAAGTCAAAACTAACCTATACCATCGCACTATTCCAGCAAGCTACAGTAGGTATACAATATCATGGTATGCTTAATCAAACACTTAAAATTCTTAATGTATTAAAAAATTCAATGACTATTACAGCTCAAGAGCAACTAATAAAATTAACTATAATTGTGACAACAATACTCAATAGTGAGTATCATCTCAAGCTCTCTCAGCCGAGCAATAGTGAGTGTAGTGAATAAAATGCCAAAATAACTTGAAATCACAATATAATGTATTAGTTCTCTTAGGTCTGATTCAGGCCACATTCCGTTCCACCTTTTTTAAAATCCTTCTTGTCACACCTCATTCTCTAAGGGAGCACACAGGCTCAAGGAAGTCACAAACACTCGAAATTCATACAGTATAATTCATCAGTGTATTTATATATGTGTCATAAAGTCCCAAACCTACATAACCAATGAAGCCCAAATGTTTGGCTGATGAAAAATTCCAAAGTAGGGACCAATGTCCAATATTATCTCCCGCTAGTGCGGGGTAAGTTCACAATTGCTGGCATCCACAATTTGTTGGTGGTAGCAGCAGTGACACAGTTCACCGAAGGTTGCAGCAACCGTGTTCACTGAGGTCAATAGCAACAGCAATGAGTTACACCGGTCTCTTTATCCTTTCACTCATTTCAAATATAGTTTCTTCTTCAGGCCATTAATTATCAACATCTTATTTCCACAGGTTAGACCTCCAACTCGCAAAAGGCAGTGATACAATGGGACGAGTGTTATTATCCCTTTTTTATTTTAAAATGAGATAGTGGAAGTTTATGTACCACTTTTGCACCTTTGAAGTTGGTATTCATCAAAATAGGTAGCTGAAGCTGGTAGCGATTGTTGGTGTATATTCAGAAATTAATTACTTTAACTTCTTACTTGGTCTTTAGGAAGTTGTCCTGATCATTGAAACTGACTTGATCTTTCCATAAATGGAGATGTAATTACATACTCTCCACTCCACATCTTTGGCTGCTGCTGGTATGGGTGAGAAAACGCAGCATGTGTTGAATTCCCAACATGTGTAAGTGTTCCTACAAGTTATGTGAAGAAGGAAGGAACTCTATTAAATACAATATATTATGAAACAACTGAGTGCTGACAGCTTGCCTGACACAGTACAAGCACCAACAGAACAATATTCAACATTCGCTTTGCACACTGAATGAATCCATGACTCCAAATTGAAAACGAACTGCGGCATATAGCTTGTAGTTTGATTATTCACTGGTGAATACTTGATTTGGTGTGCACACATTGCTTTACATTAAGAAGCTTATTTTTACTTACTTTTTGAAAACACATGGTCTCAAGAATCACACATGTCTAAAAATATGTGAAAATGTGATACCACAGCTGCAATGGTTGTGTTAACATACTTAATGGATAGATGATGTGTGAACCATAGAAATGTTCTCAGTAGGTCTTCCCTTACTCTCCTTCAGTTTTAAGAAGTCATAGAAATTACTCTGACAATGCTGCATTTTTTAAAACTCTTCTTTTACTTGTAGTACAAATACCACAACGTGAGAGTCAGAAGTATCTTGTAATATAGTCATTCCTGACACCTATTGTCAGTGTTACAAAGAATATGAGTAACAACTCTTACTCACATGGCAAAGAATAGCTAATGAATCCTAAATCACAGGCCAACATTATACATTTAATTGCCACCGCAGATGGAAAGAAGAGACAGACACAAGTGCTGGGACCTAATGGGCCATATTTATTTGGCAACAACATATCATTGAACAGCAGGGGCCTAACTAGCGGTACAGGTCAGGCCCTGGGGTCACCCTGGACCTCCACCCTGACCTGTCTGGGCAAGCCCTGCTGCCCTGGGTGCGAGCCATCCACATGCATGGCTGGGACCCAGCCGCCCAGGGAAATGGTTCCCCACTCCAAGCCTATAGCACCTTGCCGTATAGCAGGAGGGCCGTACTTGTCTAGGGGATCCACATGGCAGTCTTCCCTCTCAGCTGGCAGCCATAAAGCAATACCATTGATCCTGACAGACCCCAATTCCCCTCTAAATGGGGATGTGCCAAGGGTGCTCACTGGCCCGCTCGTTTCTCCCCCTCCTAATCCTGCCACTACTAGGGCTAAGGCTCTGCTTAAGCCCTTGTGCCCCACAGGTGGCCTACTGCCAACCAAAGCCCTTGCTGCAGTTTATCTAAGTGTATATTGTTGCCCTTCATCGATAGGTGAACCCCATCCCCTCTGTAGAGGTCAGCAAATTTGGCCCTGATTTGCGGGTGGGGCAGATAAATCCCTAACCCACCCTCTAATGCCTTAAATAGGGCTCTACTGGCCTCACACCTAGCCCTTTGGATCAAGACACCAGGCCACCACTTGTCCATCACTGCAAGTCTAAGTGCACCTGCAAAGACTAGAACCAAGGTCATTACCACCCAGGTGAATGGCCACACATGAGATGGATGACTGAACCTCCCCTCAAACCATCAGGCCACTACTTGCCTGGGTGGTGCAAGCCTGTGTGAGCTTGTAAGAAAAGGGCCATGCCCTGTAAGCCACAGTCATTACCAGGTGGTGAATGACCAACATGAGGCAGAAGACTACACCTCCCCGCAAACCGTCAGGCCACTACTTGCCTGGGCACTGCAAGCCTGTGTGACTCAAGGTCAGAACGTAAGGCAGAGGTCCGCACCTCCCCTCAAACCATCAGGCCACTACTTACCTGGGCAGTGCAAGCCTGCTTGAGCCTGTAAAGAAAGGGCCATGCCCTGTGAGCCAAGGTCATTACCAGGCAGTGAATGACCAACATAAGGCGGAAGACTACACCTCCCCTAAAACCATCAGCCATCACTTGCCTGGGTAGTGCAAGCCTGTGTGAGCATGTAAGGAAAGGGCCATGCCCTGTGAGCCACGGTCATTACCACTCGGTGAATGACTAGAAAGTGAGGCAGAGGGCCGTACCTCCCCTCAAACCATCAGTCCTCTACTTGCCTGAGCATTAAAGCCTGTGTGAGCCACGGTCATTACCACTCGGTGAATGACCAAAACGTGAGACAGAGGACCTCACCTACCCTCAAACCATTAGGCAACTACTTGCCTGGGTATGGCAAGCCTGTGTGAGCCTGCAAGGAAATGTCCATGCCCTGTAAGACAAGGTCCTACCACCCAGTTGAATGACCTGAACATGAGGCAGAGGTCGCTCCTAACCTCTAGCTCATGAGGCCACCTTGCCTATGTGTGCAAGTCTGCTTAAGCCTATATCAGAAGGGCCATGCCACACATCCAAGGTCATTACTGCACAGATGAAAGACCAGAATGTGAGTTGGTGGTCTGCTCCTCCCCTCAAGCACACCAAGCCACCTTGCCTGTGCATGCATGTCTTTGGGGCCTGTAATGGAAGGGCCGTGCCCTGGAGAAGCCCAGCCCATTACCCCCAGGTGAATTACCAGGAGTGAGGCAAAGGACCCTGCCTCCTACCAAACAGTAGCAGCAGCCTGTCCATCACCAGCCCAGTGGCTAAGTGCAAAGCTGCCAGACCCTTCCTTAAGGGCTTGGGCCATCACCGCGCTAACCCTCAGGATCTAATTTCCATGCCAACCATTAACATTGTGCAACCCCCCCAAATCACCTGGGCGTACTAAGAGGTTTACTGGTAAACCTAAAGGTGCCTAAGCCACATGATGGCTGCCACTGGATATGAGGCAAGCCCCTTAACATTCCGCTCCCCATATCTGAGGGAAAGATGCACCAGCTCAGCCATAACTTCTAAAGTGCAACCTGCACCCCAGCAAGAAACTGCTGGCCAGTTGGTCATTGGTTTACTACATGCTGGGGCAATGGCACCCGGTTGCCAAGCAACCATAGCCCTCCCCACAAGCATAGCTCAGAGGAAATCCAAGGGACAAGCTGCACCATTCCATCTGCTGGCAAGACCAGGCATTGCCTTGAAACATAAACATCAGGACCAGTCTTGAGGACCTGTCTCAAAATCCTATTCCACTTGGATGAAAGAGGGTTAGGTATGATAGGTATGCTGATAGACAGCAGACCCCAAATGTAAATAAGAAAAAAGTCCCTGCCAAACCACTGAGCCTGGCACTGGGCCCTGGCTCCCATCCTGGAGTTTGAAGGTCTCAAGCAGGGGGAATAGCACAGCTTCTCCAAGGCAGCTTCTCCAGTAGCTGCCTAGACCTGAGGGTCTTCAATAAAACCAGCCTCAGAGGAGCTCGGCTTGAACCATGCTCTGCTCAGGCCCAGGGCCGGCTCCAGCATCGCCGGCACGCGAGGCAGCTTAATGCTGCCTCTGTGTGTGTGTGTGTGTGCGTGCGCACATGAATGCACACACAGGAAGCCTTCCTGCCCTCCCATTCAGTTGCTCTACAGGCTAGGCGCAGCTGGCCGCCAGCGCCTTAGCACCCTTAGCCGGCGCCTTAGCGCCCTGTGGCGGTTGCCTCACTGGCCTCAATGGATGTGCTGGCCCTGCTCAGGCCGAGCTCAAACTGCAGGGGAGCAGGGGAGGAGCCACCTTATAAGGCTCTTAGCTCTACCCCCGCCTTAATCCCCGATTGGCTGAGAAATTGTCTGTCAGCTCTTCTTCCTGCGGGATGGCAAAAGGCAGCCCCCGGCCTTAAGCAGCTACACTGCTGGCTGGGTCGGTCGAATTCACAGTTTTTCATTCATTTTATCAGGCTGCAGGAATCAGTTTCCCCTTCCATAAACATGAAAGATGTAACATTAGGGTAGGAATATTAAAGTCCATGCACTGATATGGGATCCTTAAACTAAACTACAAAGAAACATGCAGCTGGCTATGTTGTTTTACTTTGGTTTTAACTGGAAATGTTTTAAAACTATTATTTTAAGCCACTTTGAACCACATGGAAAAGCAGGGTATAAATGTTTTAATAAATAAAAATGCAAATATGTAAAATGAATATATTTGTAGGTGTGTTGAATATCTCCAGCATTTATGCACTCTCTAGGTCTCAGCAATTCAAACTGAATTTCCTTATTCCACTTTGTCCAATATCCACTGTGAAGACAATGATAGTAATCATGCATAAGACAAAGTGATGAGTCCAGCATCATTTAATTGATCCAGAGACTTCATTATCTTGATAAACAGCCTAATGAAAAAATAAGGCCAATGGTCACACTTTCACTTTGAGTGACTGGCGGGACTCACAAGTTCATTCAGCTCTACATATACTGTGTTTTTCTCACAGCAGCCTTATGTCTTCAAGGTATTTGAATGGGTAATGTGCAGTATGTAGTGTTTTTGTAATTATTTGCACCATTGCATTAACAAATACATCAGAATGAAAATCAAGAGGGAGGGCATCCAGAGACTTCTACTGAATCCCAGCTGCAGATAAGTATATGGTTATAAGCAGGAAAGCTTGCATATTTGGACACACCAATCAGTTGTTGCCGCAGTACAGAAATATTCCCTTAATAGGTATGACAAAGCACCAGTATCGGACCAACTTTTTTTGTATTTCCACTTCAAACAGTAAATCCGACTGAATTTACCTAATACTTCAATAATCCAATTATAACACTTTACTAGCACAAATCATCAGCCTATAAGCCGCAGAGCCTTTCAAATTAGGACTGTGTCACACTGCTCACCAAAGATTCCCTTCAGACTCTGGCAGTGGACATTCCCCAAAGTTCAGGAGGTTTCAGAGTCACTGCCATGAGCCTATCGGGTAAACAAGAATTAGCCCATAGATGCTGTCATCAGCGTGACATGCTAGACAAATCCATCCAGGGACCAACAGGACAGAACTCTTGGTTCTAGCAAAAGTGTGCCGATCAGAAATGTACAGTTTGAAGATCAGCTTTGGCAACTGCAAAGGTATCGACATGAGCCCATTTGCACTAAACACTGTGCAATCTAAAACACAAATAGCCAATGTGTTATTCAATATGGTATGATTTAGTGTGCATAAGCAGAGTTTCATTTATCTTTACATAGTCATATGACTTCCCTTTAGTCCCTTAAACCATAAATCTACACTTGGTGATGGCAGTTCCTGCATATCAATCTACTTCCATTTTTTTCCTACATGTAGTATTTATTTAATGGATCAAGGGGACTATCCTTCAAACAAAATGGGATATTTTATTCACAATTAGGTCATTAATATGTCAGTAAACTTACTTTCCTTCAAAGAATGGGAAAATAAATCTTAAATGAGATTTACATTTATACAGACCTGTTAATGAGGAACAGCGCTGTGATTTTTTTTAAGTTACCTTGGTTACAGTCAGATCCACAGCAAAATTATTTTCCACTGCAACGGATCAGTGGTGGAGGTAAATATGCATAATGGAATACCATGGCAATTTCAGGAGGCAACATGGTATAATGGTTAGGGTGTTAGGCTAGATTCAAATTGCCATTCTGTTATGAAACTTGCTTGGAGACTTTGAATGAGTCCATGCTCTCAGCTTAGCAGGATTTGAGTCCAGTGGCACCTTAGAGACCAAGATTTTCAGGGTATAAGCTTTCAAGTGTCAAAGCTCCCTTATTCATATACCTTCTTCTTAGCTTAGCTTAGTTTAACATATCTCACAGGAGTGTTGTGAGGATAAACCGAGAAGGAATCACTATATATGCCAACCTTAGAAAATGGGCTGGATAAAAATGCACTGGAAGGAAGGATTGGTTGGTTGGTTGGTTGGCTGGCTGGCTGGCTGGCTTCATGGACATTAAAGGTATTTTGTCTGGTGGAGAAAGCAACACAGTCTTCATGAAAGATGAGGCTCAGGTGATAGAGAATAAAAAGACAGGGAATTCACACTCAGATGCTCAGCTATCATGAGAGCTATTGGTGACGTGCATGTGGACAATGGGAATATTACTATCTAATGCAGCCAAAGTACTAGTGGCTCCTAAAGGCAAATAATTTTTTGATAAGAGAAATTCCATCATAGAACAAAAAGCACAAACTTGTAGTGTAATGCTGGGAAGAAGAACATACGTCTCTTATAATTAGAATCAGGAAATTAGAAAGGATGAGCAAATTTCCTGATCCTGTTCCTTTACCTTCATGGAAAGTCTCGCTGCCTCTGTTCCATCCTTTCTTAATTCTAGCTCAAGTAGAAGAATTTCTAAAATTTATGGAGCATGCACAATCTGCAGATTTTAATTCCTTCAGTCCATTGAATTGCATTTATTCATTATTAAAAGATCAAATCATTAAAATGGAAAGTTTCATGAAGGAAACAATCACCAGAGATGTACACCACAGGATGTTTCCTATAATCTGGCATCAGTTGAGAAATAATGCATTTTAGTAGAGAAAATTCATATTCACTTGCAGACCATTAATTGATATACGGGGTGTATATGTATGTGTATACGTATGAATCAGTCCTAAGGCTGACTGGTTGGAATTTGGGGGTTATTATTGTGGAAGAGTGAATATGAATTAGTGTTTTATGAAAAATAAGTAATTAGAAGGTGTTATTATGTGAGTATGGGATGGGAAACAAAATCGTATTCAAGAAAAGAAGCACTAAGATCACTCAGTCATTAACTCAAAAGTGAATATTCTTTCCATAACTGCTCTTGTGGAAAGGTTTTCTTAAATTTTTATTGTCATTCTGTCATATACAATAAACAATGATATGTTGTTTGGGGTAAGCAGAGGATAAGATAGGACCCAACATAATTCTGTTCTGCTGAAACGGGATAACACAACGTGTCAATTTAATTCTAAAGGAGAAAACGCTTACTTAACAATCATATCAGATCTTTCCATAAATCTGTAAAATGAGGAGCTATGGATTCAAGTGGAGTGACTTGTCATGTACCTATTACCAGAAAACAAATAGACCTTAGTTCATGACATGCCACAATTACTATGGGTAGCCAGAATATACCCACGTCGTTTTCTGACAGTGGAGGTAAAAGGATACTAACTGTAATCAGAAGGATTCTTAGAATTTTTTTTTTGTTCAAAAGTAAATACATGGGACTTTTCCTTTGCAAAACGATTCATCATGCTGCTCTTGTACGTTAGGCAACCATATGTATTTGTGTGTATACGTTTGTGTGTGTGTGTGTGAACACATCCAATAATGGCTACCCATCTGGGTAAAGATTCAATCATACAGAAGGCATATTAAAGGTTTTCAAAGCACGTGCCTTAAATAATCCTTAAGGATAGTTGATGCCACTTTATTTAATTCTTATTGCCACGGCATACACAACTCTGCTTATTAAGGAGGAAACTGTGGCCTAATTACATTATTAGATATTAAGTAGAAGCCATAGAACTCAAGATTAAACCTTCAGTGATGACTTTTAAAAAGTTTTATTTTGCAGTTAATAGCACCAAAACACACTAAACACAGTCCTCCCTCTAAAGCATTCACCTGCTGAGTTTGAACACACATAACAATGGGATTTGATGTTTACAGACTCCAAAGAACACTTGGGAAAAGCAAATGTCAGTGGCACACATGCACACTGATCTTTCCATTGGGGAAACAAGGTTCTTGGGCTGCTGTTTTACGCTTAACCAAAAAATATGCATTGACCATTAGTTTCCCTCATTCTAAACCATTGCTCAAACAAGTTTTCCCTCAATTACACCCAGCCCTGGCGCCAGGGTTTCTGGCGCTGGAGGCAGCCTTGCGCGTGCACCCTGCGTGCGTGCGCACCCAGCAATGTGTGATGACATCATCACGTGATGACGTCATCACGCCGCGCCACCGCAGGGTGGCTGAGGCAGCACGAGGAGGCTGCCCACGCGCTGCATGCCCCTGTCCCATCACTGCTGTGGCTGCCTGGGAGCGCCGCGCCACCACAGGGTGGCTGAGGCGGCACAAGGAGGCCGCCCGCATGCCACACGCCACCAGTCGTCCCTGTCCCGTCACTGCTGTGCCTGCCTGGGGGTGTGCGGCGGTGGTGGCAGCAGTGGCGCGGGGCTGGCTGGCGGCAATGTGAGGCTTGCTGGAGGCAGCGCAGGGCACGCGCCTCCACCCCTGGCACCCCCTCCAGTGCCCCCTCCAGCCCCACGACACCTGCTGCCCCCGCCTCACCGCCTCAATGGTGGCGCCGGCCCTGATTACACCATGAAAACACATACACAACCACAGACAACAAAGAAGGAGAATACTGGCAGGAAAGTGACTGGCAGAGCGGCAGCAGGGTGGTACCCAAGCAGAAGAGTACTCCAACCATTTCAGTGCAGTGACATTAAGAACCACCCTGCTCCATGTTAACTTCTTTCTTTTTCTGTAGTGACAAAAAATTATCTTTGCATCTTGCTGTTGCCAGTTGCTGCCATGTTTCCTTGTGCTTTGCAATTTCATTCTGATGAGGGGTGAATCCAAATCCTTCCTTTTGACACTTAGCAATCCCCCAGCAAAACAAGGTGTTCTCATATTAATCACCACCAATCTTCTCCATTGACCAAGTACAGGCAGGCATGCGGGCAGGCAGAATGATTATCTGAACCCCTCTCCTCTGAAATATACCTATGTTTTACTATAAGTTTTCCTTTTATTGAGGAGCAGGCAGGGATGTTTTTGAAAGGGTAGATTTAGACCAATGGCTCTCAGAGGTCTTAATTTAAGCTTAATGTTGAGAATTTATTTTTTTAAACCATGCTTTGGCAGAAGCTGGATGGGGGCATTGTAGTAGGATAAGACACCTTAAAAAGAAAACTAGATCGGTTGATATGTAGGCAGAGGAGCTGACATTTCATTGGGATCCATGTTTGACATTTGGCTCAGAAAGAGCCTGAAAGACTATGGAAACAATCCTAAACAGGTCTATTCAGATGTAAGTCCTATGTTATTCAATAGTGCTTACTCCCAGGGAATTGTTTTAGTGATTGTTAGATGTGGGGGAGGTGTTGCAGTAGTTTTGAAATCTGAAAAGTAGATGTTTTGTTGCATAGGTGGGAACTGTGAAGTAGCTGAAGTTTCATTGGGTTACACATTTGCTGTTTGACTCAGAGAGAGCCCCAAAAGATTATGGAAGCAATCCTAAACAAGTCTACTCAGATGTAAGTCCCATATTATTCAATAGTGTTTTCTCCCAGGGAAGTGTCTTTAGGACTGCAGCCTATGATTGAATTTTCCCAGGGCTTTTATCAAGTTTGATTGACAGAACAGACCACTAACACCTCTCCCAGTGGCACTTTTCTCACAGTGACTGACCGTCCAAGTGCCCTGATGGGAGTGGGAGAGACAGATTGGTGCCCGGTTAGGACTGTTAAAAAATGATGCACTCATTCACACATTCACCTTTCCTCCAATGAAGTGGTATAACAAGGGCTCTCTCTCTGTGGGATCCAACTGTTAGAATCCTGCTGCCAGCCCAATGCTTGCCTATCTGCCTGCTGCCACTGCACAGTAAAAACTGAAACAAAATACAAAATGACAACCTGTCCACTAAAGATGCCCCCCCCCGCCGCAATACACACATTCAAGTAAATCTAACCAAAGGATCCAGTTCCATGGACCACTGAGCAAAGTATCCCCAGCCATCATACTTGCAAAGAAAAACATGCTCCAACCCCACAAAGGAGGGAAAAAAGGAGAACTCTGGCTCTCTGTGGTTTCTCTCCCAAGGTGATTGGCTGGAAGTACTCTGTGCACTTTCCCCACTTTCTGCCAATGGAGTTAAATTGAAGGAATGTTTCCAAAGCCTATGGGCAGAGGGAGGGGTCGGTGCTCCTCTCCTTTTGATCACCCAATTGGCAGGGAGATAATGCCATTGCCTGGAAGTGCTAAAGAAAAAAATGTACTCATATGCACCATGCACATTCCTCTTCCCGCCAATGGAATTAATTGGTATAACACTAAGGCTCAGTCTTTCCCCCTGGAATCCAGTTGGTTAGTAGACTTGCTATTAAGCAACATAAGATGCTGCCGCCAGGCCAGTGCCTGCCTGTGCTGCCACTTAGTTGTAAGAACTGAAATGAAACACACAAAATTTTCAATGGGGAGGAACTAATTACAGCTTCTTGTCCTAAATTGGGTTCACTGTGCTAGAAGCCACTTTAACTAAGCGAAACAATGAATTCTTGGTGTATTTCCAGCTTGTTTCTTTAGTTTTGCACACCCCTAATTTTGCAATGTCTGTCTTTGGCAATTAAACTGTTAGAGTAGCCTCTCGAAGACCCTTGTTCAATCCCTATTCTGACATGAATCTTGATGGGTAACCAGGAACCAGTCATTCTCTCCCAGACAAACCTACCTAACAGGGTTGTTGTAAAGATAACATGAAAATGGACAACAATGTTACTTGAAGGACGGGTGGAATAAAAATATATGTAATAAATAATTTTCCAAAAAACTTTTACTCATTCTATAGATAGAGAATGTGCCACTAAAGACTGACACACACAGGCTTCTCTATCTTTCTCTCGTGCACACTAACAAGGACCAAGTGTCAGCATAATAACTCTCATCCATGCACCTTTAGTTAATTTACTCTTCAAGTCTCTCTGCCTGAAATTTATTTTCCTTATAGATTCCACCAAGTTAATTCAGTTTCAGTTAGTTCCCCACAATTCATTTTTCACCCTGATTTTCCGAATTATTTTCTCCCTCTGCTTCATCCATAAAAGAAAGAAAAAAATAGCATTTTCATGGCCATTTCAACAATATAGCCAGGGAGCCAAGACCCTTCTCTCTGGCACTGAGTCAGCATCTTTGCATTAATACCACTTCATAAGTGGGTAGAGGAATCTGGAAAAAGGGAAACAATGCACAGCAATGTCATTATGTATGCTGTTTGAATCTTCCCTTTCAGCGCAAGTGTTCTCAAGGCAGATGACATAAAAAGGCAAACCAAAATAATGCAATATGTAACATACAAAGAACAGAACTCTTCATATGCTTCATGTTTTGCATCATTATATTCCTAAAGCCCTCTTTGTAAGTATTTCAAAGTAGGTAGCCAAGACTAATAGTACCGTTATTAATGTATAGTAGATAATGGGATAGACAGTACAATCTTTCACAGACTTACTCCAGTCTAAGTCAATTGAAATCAATGGGCTTAGACTAGAGTAATTCTGCATAGGATTGCACTGATAATCTTCCCATTTCCAGTGAACTCCTAAGTAGAGATATTCTAGTCTAAGACCATTGAAATCAATGGGCTGAGAATGGAGCAACTCTGCTTAAGATTTCACCATATATCACCTAAGAAGATATTGGGGTGATGAGAAAAGAGAACCCAAAATGCACTTTCTAAATGATTACAGATCTATTTCCAGAAGGATGATATTGTTGGACATGCCCATAATTCTACTTGTTTATCGCTGAAGGAAGGGCTACTTGATTATGCGCTTTGCAGCATACAGCTCCATATATTCCAAATTGCCTCTGTGCAACGTGTGCAATAGTGTTCACAATGGACTGTGTGGACCTCAGACATATTTACAGCAAACTAGCAGTAAGTTTTGAAGTTCACACAAGGTTTTTTTTTTTTTTGTCAGATTCCATGGTACTGGAGGTTGCTGCTCGTTTGTATCCATGAGACTGAGTTTACACATTACATTTTTAATGATTGCTCATTAAATATCATGACCTGAAGTATGTGGCTCAGGGCTCAAACAGACAAGGCAAAGATCGTGCAACTTGTTCTCAAAATGAAAGATTACAAGCTGGTTGCCACTGCACATGTAAAATGAAAGTCCATAAGCTCACAAGACATTGTGGGTCTGGGTTCATTGGCCTGCCACCATTGCTGAAACCTGCAGCCTACAACCAAATGTCAACGGCATAATCATCTGCTTAAGATTTAAGCATGACAGCTAACTGCAAAAAAAACTGGTATCTTTTCAGACGCATAAGTTTCTGAATACTGAAAACCTAAACAATGAGGAAAAGTACACCCTTTAAAAAATATCTATCTCCATTAATAGCACCCCACTCTTTGAAAGGAAGGGGAACGCTTGCATATTTTATTTAAGGTGTATTGTTTTCCTGTGAAAACTGGTGAGCTACAGGTTTCCCTTAACCACCTCCTTAGATTTATAAATGGAATTTATAGCACACAATGTCCTCTTATAGATTAAATTAATGTTATTGTAAAGAGGTTTAATACTCAAGGATATTTATGAGTCGTGTTGAGAAAGAAGCTGTACTCAGTTATAATGATTAATATAATTTCCCCAAGTTCTCACAGATGAAATTGCCACCATGTGCATATTTTCAGCGCAAAACAGATAACCATAATTCTAAAAAAAGGCAGCCATGATTGTGTTACTGATGCACCATTTGGAATTAGCAAATTACTTCTGGAATGGATAAAATGTTTTGCTAGATATCATTTTCTGCTCTCTGTGCAGTCACTGTTCCCATACAGGCAATTTATAGCTCTTTTTTTAAAAAAAGCAAGGAACCATGTGTTTATTTCTTTTAGTTGTTACAATCAAGCATCAGTAAAATAGCCCCTGAGATCCAGACTTAATAAAAGCAGAGATTTAAATCTGAAAATTGATGATCAAAAACAAAATATCTGACTATGGCAAAAATTCTGTAGGTTCTGAAGGTCAGAGAAGGTTAGATCAAATCTCTGCCTACCTATTCAAGTTCAACCATCACTTAGCATAATACATGCAAACATACAGTCAGTACCCAACCTATTTAAGACATCATCATTTATTTAATTAGACTCAAACGATGTGACAATTAGGTTAACAAATACAGCTCAAAGCTGTAATTTGTCTTTTCAGATTTCAGCTAACTTACTTGTATTGTCAAAACAGGCATCTGAGGGCTACATAAAAGACGGAGTAAACTAATGCAGAATCTGAGACTGAACTCAAGTGAATCCATAGAGAGAGCAGGAATTCCAGAGGATATATTTGATTAGCTATTGTGTTCCTCATATTTCCTTAAATCCATCTCTTTTTTTAGAGATAATGCTACTTTGGGGATCTCCATACAAATCCGTACTATTTTTGACCTGCAGTTTGAGTAGATTAATTTGTTCTGGAATATTCAGCTTCTCCCATGTCTGCAATATGAATAGGGGCACTGTTGATGAAGGACAGAGGGAAGTCTGTTTCCCTCTCCAACATGTCTTTCACAACACATGCAATTATTCCTTAGATGTACCTATATTATTTGAAGATATAACCCTCACCTCCACTAGCAATGCAATCTTAAGTAAAGTTACACCCTTCTGAGTCCATTGAACTAGTTTAATCTTCCTAAGGCACACTACTGTTTTGTAATTTATCAAGCAGATGAGTTCATCATGACCCTAGTAACTGTGAGTTGAAGGTACTTACAGGTTTGACTCTTTCCTGCCTCTCCATTCTTTCTGTGGCTTCCCCAGGTCCATGGGAGCCTTGCAGACAAAATTCCATAGGACACCAGGGTGGGGAGCTGAGGAGAAGGGAGAATAATATAAAATTGTTCCCAACACAACCAGCTTGTGCTATTAGAAACTGGCAAAAAATAAGACATGGTACACCAACCCATTAATTCCAAGAGTAGACTTATGTATGCCCCCTTCATGTGCACACACTGTCCCTAACACTTTTTTCTTCTCCCTTAGTGGAACCTGAAATAACAATCTGTGTGTAATTAGTCTGTAACTATAATCTACTTTAAGTGCTCTTAAAGCCCTATATACAACAATGACTTCTGAATCCTGCTCTTTAGACTAAACGGTTCTTGAAATTCCCTTGAGTTTAAAAAGAGGTTTGCAGTGCAATGCAATAGCATTGTGATGGAAGGGAACAGCTCATAAAATAAAAAGACATAGTCAAAGCCCAGATGGGGCTATGGCTCAGAGGCAGAGCATCTGCTTGGCATGTAGAAGGCCCCAGCAGGTTCAGTCCTCTGCACCGTCTGTTAGAAGAATCAGACTGCAGGTTAAATGAAAGAGCTCTGCTAGAAACCCTGTAAGCTGCTACTGGCCAGAGTAGAGAATACTGATCTTGAGGTGAGTGGTCTGAGGAAGGCTCATGAGAAGGAGTCTGCTGACTTTCCAGGAGTATAGTTTGCAAGTGCAACAAGAAGCAGCAGTAAGAAGACAAAGGCAAGAGATAAGATGAATGCTGATAGCATACAAATTGTCAATAATGGTCAAAATGAGTAAAGAGTAAAGATGAAGAGAACTGTGGTTCTCGAAAGCTTATGCTACAATAAAGTTGGTTAGTCTTAAAGGTGCTACTGGACTTTTTACAATTTTGCGACTACGGACGAACACAGCTAACTCCTCTGGGTCAAAATGAGGCATCCCAAAATACAATGTGTGCCCATTTACTTGAGAAGCACATCTAATTTTATAACCAGAATACTTTAATGCCCTGGGAGTGAGAGAGAGGCAAGATTTGACCAAGTGGCCTAGAAGAACTGAAGCCACAAGTCTTGAATTCATCAGGGAAGTGCAGGAAAAAGATTTCTCACCCCAGACTCCGTTAGGGAAGTCAGTGAGTTTTGTAATTGTAGAGTCCATTCTACAACTTGATTGTAGCAATGCCAGCAATGGCATGAGTTTTCTGAAATGTCTGACCATCAGTGGACCATAAGACACAACTCTTTCACTAGTATCACCATGCAGCACTGATAATAACTGACCCAATAACTACCAAAAATTTAAATCTAATCAAAACATTTCCAGTAATGTATTTTTGCTGCCATGGACTCACTTTAGTCCAGGTTTTCCCATTCTCTTTCTTCTTAATTGTGACTTGTGTCAACTGTCATTATATGCAAGCAACGTAAAGACTGAAAGACATACCCTCTGGTGAAAACTGCAACCCCAAAGAAGGAGAAGATGTTCACAGTTTTCTAGTGTGGACAGAATTAATCACACTTAATAATTATGCAAAGTGATAACACTTATTATAAGATCATGTAAACACAGTTAAATGAACAGTGGCAGTAACCTTTAGGAAGAAAAACAAATTTACCCACCCCATATAATACACATCTAAGCTATTCACTGGTAACGCATTCTGGGTGTGATGGCTTTCAAACCCTTTAATCACAGCAATATTTCACTGCTAATTTTGACATGTTTATTATCTCCATGCTTCTAACCTATGAATGCACCAACCCACCAACCCTCACAATTCCTCCCCGTAAAATTCCAATCTAAAGATTCTGCAAAAACTGGACAAAGAAGTTTCTAAGATGCCAAATCCTCTTTCAATGATGCTTCTGTTAAGAACCCTACACTTCTTTTATATCTGCCTGTTTTGATCTTATTTTTTTTAAAGCTATAATTGTATAATTGTTGTCCTTTTATTTATGTACTTATTTATAATCTGTTTTATATCCCATGTTGTAATCCCAATCATATACTCAAATTGGCTCACCAAGTGACATCAAGCATTCAAAGATAACAACCATGTTATAAAAACAATGCAGCATACATCATAATAAGATTTATTTTTTTAAAAAAATAGGCATGGCATGGATTGAGATTTTCATCTTAGAAAGGGCTGACAGTTACATGGAAATGGGATGATGTAGTGCCAGAGAGGCTGAAAACCTTCCTTCTCCTGGAGCTAGATGTTTTCACACCTTAGAGGGAACTCCTTTAATGGCCAAATACCTGTCTATTGGCTAGAGGGTTCTGGTGGGCCCATACAGTCAGAACTCAGATTCTTTACTAGTCGCTGCACCATAGTTCCAATAGCTTGTGTACTCTCTAAAGGTGTATTAGTAGAATAAAGTTTGCATTTGTTTAAGATATAAAAATACTTGACTGGATTCCTACCTACATGCTGAATCTTGCTAGCTTGCCTGAGGGCTGATTGCCCAAGCTGGGAGTGAGGGCAACCTGACAGATGCTAAGGTGGAAACATTACAAAGTAGAAGTAAAATTAATCTTGTTTGTTTCAAAGGCATTAACGATTTCCCTAAAACTAGAGAGTTAATTATGTAGGAATCTCTTTGTAGTTACTGTCACAAGAAGGGAACTGCAATGAAGAAGCATGGCACCATGGAGAAGACTCTACCTTGCACATACCTAACCTGACCACACTTGCACATTGCGAGTCAAAATGGCAGAAGGAAATCATTACCTGCAAAATGGCAATTTTGTTTTGTGTTGCTTTTTCTTCCCCATCATCACCTGTAAACGTAATGGAAGCATGTCTCTCACAGAACGTGTGTTCGGGTTTGTTCTGTCTAAAAATCTAACATAGGGTTTCAAATAGGCCTGAAGAAAAATGTCCTGTCTCTTTCATAGAGGCTTAATGTGTGAAAATAGGTACCTGAAGCTCTTCATCGATGTAAATAACATTACCTAGTAAATATCGCCTTAAGTTTCTAGGTTTCCACTCTTCATATCCATAACAAAGCAAAGGGAATAAAAGGACAAGTATGTAGTACAATAATAGATACTTTCAGTTCTCTTCCAAATCAGGAGATAGATGTTTGAATTAAACACAGTTGAAATAAAACTTTAATCCTAAATCAAGTCCTGCAATACATTAGAAATCACACTTAAATATGAAATTTAAATGCTTTCAAATATTATTTATAGTCCTGCATGGTTGAATAAGAGCCAAGCTACAAGAGACGAATTACATGAGGAAGAGCACGTGAAGGGAGTCGGAATGTTAGCTGGGAAGCTATTAAAAGAGATCGGGAGGCTTTGTCAATTTCCCCTCTCTACGGAGCCAGGGAGATCACTGCTCAGAGGGTCTGTTAATTTCCTCTTTGCCTACGGAAGGCTCTGTCAGTTTCACCTCTCCTTCACATGCTCCTCCTCATGCAATTTGTCTCTTGTAGCTTAGCTCTAAGAGAGATGGTTTTGGTTGGCAGATGAGACCACTGCAGTAAAGGAAAAATTCAATGCCATAGTGGAGAATCATTCTCCTTTGAGCCATAAAGCTCTTTGGTCACTTTGGGTTGGCGTCTACCACCATTCCCAATTTACCTTGTAGAGTTCTCATGAAGAAAAAATGGAGGCAAACTAAGTATACCATCCTACTCATTTAAATCAAGGTAAAATGAAAGCATAATAAAATGTACTGATGCATTAAAAAAAATGAATATCACCAGAAAGTCATAAGCAATGTAAAGTCTGCCATTTTGTCTGCTCTGAGAGTCTAGAATCTTCTTTCTATTGAGAGATATTTTTGGTGTTCCCCCCACCCCCCTCTTGTCTAGCTTCATTGTTTGGGATCATTAAATGTATGAAAGGGTCAGATATCTATATTTTATCTTTCTGTCAAATATTTACATGTCATACTGAGGACCTCACCAAGGAGTTGTTGTGATTGCTTGCCAAGAAGTATCAAGACTCAACATAATTGTTAGTGTTTAAAGGTTTTCCTGTTTATTTCTGCAAATATGTGGCATAAACACTGTCAGGTCTGTATAAACTCTGCAGTATGTATTATTTTCAAAGATGATAATTCAGTAAAGCCCTAGCATTGTTGAAAACTATATTTTCAGCCAAGCCTTTGTGGTTAGTAATACCATGTGTGAAAAATCAAGCAACTGCCGTACCATGCAGCGACTTAGCTAACTAATTAGGAACTACGCTTAGAAAGCTCACTCTAGTTAAGACCTAGGGTAAGAACACATTAAACAAGCCAAATACAAAGTTTTAACTAAGACTAAATTAAGCAATGCAAAAATAGAATGGTTGTATGTGTATGTATACATACGCACACTCATAAATGTTGCAAAAAATTCCAAACATGTACAGTATCATAAAATGTAAGCCACCATTCTGGGGACAGGATTTTGAGTGATGTTCAAAAAATTTTTCATTAAAGCTTCCATTTGTTTTGTCATTTGAGAACTATTTAGTCACATTACTTTCCCTGGGGAATGTTTTTTCCAGATGCCAATTGACACAGTCAGAAAATTCATTCCAACTCAAGATAAATCCCTAATTCCTTTGCCAGGAGTTTCTCTTGCTAAAGACAATTATTGGTCTAGAGGGGGCTCTTCCTTCCTTCTAGAAATGTAGTTCCTTCTAAGAATCCCATGTAAAATTAAATACTTCATTAAACTGACAATCTGGTGAGCCTTACTCTTGTGCCTTTGTGGCTGCTAAAGCTAACTGAATGGGCACTGTAAACTTTTAGGATGCAAAGGTGGATGAATCATACCAGTGAACAGTTTGAAGAAGGAGCAGCAATTGCACTCTGTGAAAATCAAGAGATATTTTGCTATACTTATGTACATAATAGACCAATCACTGAATTTCGGGGAAAGTGGAAGAATTTCTTTGACTTTGGCTAAAATTAAGATTAATTAAGGTAACTCGGTGTAAAATAAGAAGATAAATCATAGGGAAATGATTAACTAAACTAGTTTGGGTATAAGTCAGCAAGGAGAGGGAAGGAGAGTTATTACACAATTAAGTTGTGTTGTTATATATTCTGATTGTATCTTTCTATTAGTATAATCTAATTTGAAGTGTAGTGCTCGTATAACTTTTTATACATTTTCTACTGTTATATCTTTTCTTTTTAAATAAAATTTCTATACCAAAAAAAGGAGAGATTTTGCAATTGACTTCAAAACAAAGAAGTGCTAGTTTTGCTTCACTACCAGCTGCATCTCTGGTTAGTGAGAGTCACATGATGGCCCTAAATTCAAGTCACTGGCAGCTGAAAAGCCAAGGGATTAAGAAATAAATATTTTAAATGAATAAATTCTGCAGCATGTTGCTATCTTAAATTCAGTTAGTGCAGATTCAGTTCTCAATCTGCGCTAATCTACATTGTCTCATATATTATTTAGACATTCACCTTCAAACATGGTATTGTGTTGGAATCTCATGAGTAGACTTATAGGTTCAGGAAATCCAGATAGAGTTGTGGGGGCAGGAATATAATGTAAATCAATCATTTGACAACAATATGAATGGTGTTCTGCTGATTTATCAATCCATTAAGATTTACAGTGTTCAAATGGTCATGCTGTCCTTGATGGTCTGGAATAGAGATGGGCACAAACCTAAATACAAACCAAAAAAACCCATGAACCAGCCCGGTTCAGGGTTCGTGAACCAGGGTTCGTGGAAGCTCATTTCCACGAACTTCCATGAATTGGACTATTGGTTTGTTTAGTTCATATTAAAGGGCCAGTTTAAATGGCCATTTCCCTGGGGGAAATGGCCATTTAAACTTTTCCTGTCACTTGTAAGCAGCAGGTCCCTTTAAACTATCAGCTGGCAGGTGGCAGGGGGGATCCCCTCCTTGCCGACTGCCAGCTGATAGTTTAAATGGACCTGCCACTTGCAAGCAGCAGGGACCTTTAAACGGCCCAACCCCCAGCCCCAAACCCCACCAACCCTGCCCCAGCCCCAGCCCCAGCCCCTCACCCGCTCCCAAACCCCAGTCCCAGCCCCCCCACTTACCTTCCATCTGATGATGGGGTGGTGGAGGCCTCCTCCGCAGCCCTGTAGGCCCGCACAGCAGCAGAGGAGGCAGAAAAGAGCCCTCCCACCCTTCAAATGGCAGCCATGGCTGCCATTTGCAGGAGCGCAGGGCAGCAAAGGAGACCGAAAACGGCCTTTTCACCCCTCAAATGGCAGCCAAATGGCTGCCAATGCTGCCATTTGAGGGGCAGAAAGGGCATTTTTGGCCTTCTCCTCTGCTGCACAGGTTTGCAGGGCAGCAAAGGAGGCCTCCACCACCCCAGCATCAGAGAGAAGGTAAGTGGGGGGTCTGGGTCTGGGTCTTGGGGGGTGAGGGGCTGGGGGCTGGGGCTGGGGCTGGAGACTCAGGTTTGGGCCATTTAAAGGGCCCTGCCTTGCAAGGGGCAGGTCCCTTTAAACTATCAGGTGGCAGGGGGGAATTCCCCTGCCTGCCAGCTGATCGTTTAAAGGGTCCTGCCTCTTGCAAGCGGCAGGAAAGGGCCCTTTAAATGATTAAATGCCCCTTTCTCTGCTGGAAAGGGGCATTTAAACCCCATGAACCACAAACCCCATGTTTCATTTTTTTTCTGGTTCATGCCCATGTCTAGCCTGAAGCAGGGAGCCAGTTTTTCATCAAGGAGTTTCATGGTTTGCAAGCAGCACAAGCCTGTTTTTTAGGATTACTTTTCACATATTCAAATGTATTCAAATAGTGCAGTACAGTAGAATTAGCAGTGTTTTGTGCATGCACATTCCCACTCAGCCTGATGTGCATTCTAGTTTGTTCCTCCTCCACAGACCTTGTGGTGGCACCGTATGTCTATCTTGATAAAATATGCCAAGGCATTGAATTAAAATTGGAGCTAACATTTTGCCACAGGAAAGCTGATATTCCAACAGCAATCTTGTCTCATAATGCCATGGGGTTGGAGTATCCAGTACCCAGTGCCACCTTGCCCCAAGCTTTAAGCACAGCCAGGGTCCATGGACCCAAGACAGTGGAATTGTGGGGCCAAGGAAGAATTCAGTGATCTGGAAGAATGGCTTTGGGTTCCCCCAGTGCAAGGAAAAATGCCCACTTTCACCCCCCCTTCTGCATTTTATGGACACAAGAACTACACCTGCTGTTTTGATAGTTAGTCAAATTACCTTTAAATAATATAAATAGGATGGGTTCTGATGCAAAACCTTCCAATAAACCAGTAGATTCCTAAAGACTGATAAAGATCACTGCTCCTTTCTATATTATAGTGCTTGAATCCAGTTATCATGTCAAAAGTATCCCAACTCCCAATCCTAACTTGAATTAATCCAGATTACCAAATGGAACCTACACAAGAGTAGGATAACACAAAAGTCAAATATATTCCAATTATTCAAAGTTAAGTAAAGAAATAATCACCATACATAGAGCAAGAATACTCTCCAAATTCAAAAAGATATCCCCAAACAATCAATGTCATAGTTATTAGGTAACAAAAAGCTATTTCTATCAGGAAGACATCCAAGAGGTAAGTGAACAATATAGCTGGTGCAACAAAACTCTAATTAGGAAGACATCCCTCAGGTAAGCTTCCACACTATTTTATAAACAGGTAAGTACTATGTAAGTCCTTTTTAAATATTTCTTCTTATTTTGTTGTTGGTGGAACCAGTGGTGGCGGGATGCTGTCAAGCGTACCCATGTTGGCCGACATACAGCGCGAGCTTGAAACCCAATGTTTTGTTGTGACAGCCTTTCAGGGGCAAAGACTAAATACACCAGACATAAATAATACAGTAAATAACTTATAGCACCATCAAGTCAATGAGTCAAACATGGCGCCCTCATTGCCTGTATTTTGGTCCCTTTTTATTTAGTCCTATTTTTGGTCCTTACTTTTGCCTACATTTTGGCTTCTGTTTTGTCTTTCTGTTTATCTAGTACCTTTTCACATTCTTCTAATACATTCCCAAAGTGTCCCGTGAACCCTACACTCCCGTACGTCAGGTACCTTTCAGGTTGTGAGCACAGCTAGACATGTTCCATGGCATTTATACTATTGAAGTGATTTTTAGGAACTTTCCACCATGGACCCATTGCTCTTCAGGACAGGTTATATGTTTTATTTCTGCGCCCACACTTATACATATACTAGCACATTTTAGAAACATCTGAAACATTGCCACAACTAGGAGGTCTGTATGATTTGTTGGCTACAGCTATCTATGTATAATTCATAATTGTTAATGATAGGGAGTGTGTACAAGCATCTCCTTGTTTTCTTATGTATTCTTCACTGTATTCTTTCTAGTCTGTGCTTTTGTAGCCATTCCACTGTTTTGCTGTTTAGTATTAGTAAACCCCCATTTTTGAACTTGACTATTGAGTCTTTCATTCCCCACAACTGCATTAGTATAAGCAGGAGATATCCCATTGCGTATCCTCCCTACTCCTTCCTTCTCTCATGTAGCTCTTCTTTGCATTGAGCTACAGTGAGGGCCAGGACCCTAGTATATATAAGAATAGACCCCAGTTTATACGTTAATCCTTTTAATATCAGTTTGCACTCTGAATGTAAAAATCTGCTACTGCAACATGCTTCTTGGCAACTAATTGCAGAAATAAACCATGAGCATATCAATCAGCCAGTGATTATAACCACTGTGTTTTTTAAAAGTCTTACTATTTGGTATTTGGTTATTATTATTGTTGCTGTTGTTGTTTGCTTTTAAATCTGAATTTCTGAGTATATTTTGCATATACACATTTTTGAAAACTTTATGGACTCCATTGCCCCCCCTTTTTAATTACCTGATCCAACCACCCATGATCCCATCCATGAGTACACCTACTGCACAAATGCAAATGCATAGGAAAGTTAACTACCACCACCACTATTGTACAGCCACACAGCTCTTATGCAGCTGTTCAGCTCAAAAGGCAGCAAGGCAAACAGATCTGAGACTTGACTCACAAGTGATCACAGCCAGCATGGCGTAGTGGTTAGAGTGTCAGACTGGGAGTGTCAGTGGGAGATATGGAAGCTTTGCTGGGTGACCATGGGTCAGTCAAATACTCTCAGCCTAACCTACCTCACAGGGTTGTTGTGAGGGTAAAATATAAAAGGGGAGGACTTTGAGTTCCCAACTGGAGAGAAAAGTGGGATATCAATGATGCAAATAAACATAAATAAACAAACCTGCCAAACATGATGGCTGTGAAATTTGCAGCATCCCTAGTTAATATTTTAAATTGTTTATGAGTTGCTTGGCGTTAAAAATTTGGCATATTCACATCCTTTGGATTTACCCCTACCCATGTGGACAGACTTGTTTTATACAGTTTAGAAACACAACTTACAAATGCAGCACTGACACTTATTCAGATGGTTAAGTTGTTATTTGTTGTCCGATACACAAATGCATGGCTAGTCTTAAAATTAAACAATTCAGTCATTACACTATCATTGTCTTTAAACCTCAATGTGGATTTCAAGGGCCAGTTATACTTACAATTTTCTAAAACTGATTCTATCTACTAAAAAATGCTTCAAGAATCTGAATTATCAGCATTGTAAATTTACCCTGCTGAGAAATTCATGAAATTTATGTGTTGCATAATAAGCTGATTGCAAGTAATGGCCAAATTTCAAAGGGCTGGATCTAGACTAAATTTCTTTTCTTTTTTTTCAATATCTAACATACAAAACTACAATAACAGTAACTACAAAAGACTACAATAGCACAAGGGAAGGAAAAGAAGGGAGAAAAAAGAGAAGGGGAAGGGGGGGTGGGAAAAAAGGGAAGGTAGCCTACAAACACTAAACGCTACACTTCAACGCTTTCCCTTCATACTACCATAATAAGAAAATAGCTTAATAAAGTAGTAGAGGAGTGGTTGATAATACAAATTACAAAGTACAGTTCAAGTTAAATCTTTTCCCCTCCCCTGGGCCTCGGACGCAATTCTCTCTGAGCAGCTACCGCCGCAGCGCTCGTTGCCTCCCCCCTCCCTTCAGGCTTCGGATCTTCTTCTTTTTGCTTGGTATCTGGTCCAAATTCTGGATTTTTTTCCACAAAATCCCTTAGCTGATCTTCCGAATTAATCTTGTAAGCTTGATCTTTATGACTAAACCTGATTCCTTCCGGGAGTAGCCATTTGTACTTTATGTCACATTCCCTCAAAAGAGCTGCCAACTTCTTGTACTTAAATGTTCTCTTCCGAACTAAGAATGGAACGTCCTTCAATATCTTGACTTTATTTCCCAGAAAGTCCAACTCCACATTGTAAGAATTATATAGGATACTGTCCCGGACCCTCCTAGATGAAAACTCAATAACAATCTCACGAGGCAGCTGCCGCTTCATTGCATATTTTGAAGATGCCCGACGGACTCCCAAAATGGCGCTTTTCACTTCTTCTTTAGTTGCCCTCGCGGGTGTCGCTAAAAGTTCCGAGGCGAGATCCCACAAATCCTCGTTTTCCTCCTCTTTAACGTTCTGGAGACGCAAAATGGTCTGTGTTCGCTCCACTTGCAGTCCGATCAGCTGGTTTTCCACCAGCTTCAGCTCCCTGTTCGTTGCTCTCATAAGTGACGCACTTTCCCGGGCAGACTTCTCTGCCCCCCCCCCCGCTGCTTCTTTAATGGCTTTCACATCGCTTTCAATTAAGCCCACCCTTTGATCTGTTTCATTCAGCTTGTCAACAAAGGGTTTTATGGCTTCCATAACCGCTCTTTTAACCAGTTCCTCAAGCGTCTCACCCCTCTGCAAGGCCGCCGTAACTGACTTGCCAAGAGCAGGGCTCTGCTTTTTCGCTGCCATTTTAGGGAGGGGGGAAACCGCCAGTCTTCCGAGCCTCTATGAGGGGGGGAAAATCCGAGTCTTCTAGCCTTCAGACCCCACCACTCCTCACATACGCTTGTAGTAACAGAAGGGATTCGCTTACTTGCAGGCTTTCGCCTAATCCTGTTCCTTGCCGTTTTCCATGGCCCGGCAGCACACTGGGTGCTGCGCTCGTCTGCCTGCCTCCATAGGGACTTACGGGCAATTTACCCCCTGCCTTGATCTGTCAGAGGGCTCTTCCCGCCGCGCCCCGGACTCAGACTCCCTGCCTGAGAGTCTGGGGGCTAACCTTTGCAGATCAGCCGCCTGGCCAGGTGGCTCGGCCGCTTCTTCCTGGACCTGCCAAGAAGAGCGTCCGACATGGCCACGAAAACGAAACCGAATCCGATCTTGACTAAATTTCAAAGGGTTGGCTCTAGAAAAGGGCAACTTCTGTTAATTTGTATTGTCGAAGGCTTTCACGGCTGGAGAACGATGGTTGTTGTGGGTTTTCCAGGCTGTATTGCTGTGGTCTTGGCATTGTAGTTCCTGACGTTTCGCCAGCAGCTGTGGCTGGCATCTTCAGAGGTGTAGCACCAAAAGACAGAGATCTCTCAGTGTCACAGTGTCTGTTAATTTCCCCTTCCCAGTGCAGAACCCCCCCATGCCATTCCCCAGGGTCTGTTACCCCTCTTGATCAACATTTCTTGGAGAACTGAGGGTTGCATTTGAAGGGGGGAGGCAGGAGAGTTTTATTCTGGAGACAGAAAAGTTGGTCTGGATCAACCCAAAGTAAAAAGGCCGCTTGCTTTGTTGAGAAATCCTATTCCTATTCAGCAAATCTGTTTGCTTGTCCCGCCTTGGGTTGTACAAGAAATCCAGAAATTTCAGTAAGCTTATTAAAACTTTTTTGGTGTTTTTTGAAACACTTCAAATTTATTAACTGGGACAGAACCTTATATTCATTTCAGATTTTGCTGTAGTCAATTTCCAATGAAAGCCTACATAAGGTAACTCCCCATGGTCAGATGCTGCTAAAGGTTTTGGGACTATCTCAAAATTCTCCAGATGTTTTGTGACAGGAGGAAATTCCAAATGGTCTTTAAATGTTATTTCATTTAAAATTTCAGTGGTAATTGTAGCTCTCGAGATAGGGGTGTTCATTTCACAGGAATCCAAGTAGCACAACAATGTTCCTCTGGTGTCCACACCAACCTGTACTAAACAACAGGATTGCATACTTTGTCCACTGTGTGAACCTGTTCAAAGAAATCCACGAGCTACCTGTGTTGGATGCCTTTGGTCATAGGTAATCAGGCAACTACTTTATGTTGTATCTCTGCTTTCAAAGGCACCATTTCAAGAATGTTTAAGTGCTATATGGTATGGTTTTTAGTTCTCTAAAGAAAGTTTACAATCAAATTTGGACATAGAAGTCAACTTGTTTGTTTCTGTTATTATATGTATTCTTTTTTGGGGGTCAGGGTTGCATTTTCATTATGAAATATCAAATATTGCTAGAAACAAACAATGTGTGTGTTTAGTGTTCTGACATCCTGCAACGATGATAAATGAACTCAGATCCCAAGACCCAACATTAGGAGCTTAATTGCTTCAAACAAGAGGGATCTCTTGTCAAACCCCACTGCAAAACAAGTATAATCGTCAGCTTTCAAAGCTTGTTTGACATTGAGGAGGAAGGGAAAACAACGCGGAAAGCAAAAGAAACACACATCGATGGTCTGTCAAAATTTTTTGTTAGACATGATGCTATTATCAAGGCACATCAGGATGAAATAAAGTGACCTAGCTGACCATGGGCTTACAAATGCCTTGGGAAGGCAGGAGAAAACGGTGAATCAAAAGGTAGCTTTGTTGCACAATCTCCCCCCCCCCCAGCCGTCTTATTGACAGAAATGACAACGGTCCCAGGATGCACCATTATCTATGACCAGCAAGCAGACATCAAATGCTAGGGAGCTGCCTCTGTCAGAATAGAAAATGCGCTCAAAATATACAGGGCTTGTTACATTTTGTTCAGCTAGGGTTTGTCAAAAGCTAGGGTCATAGCGAGCATGCACTGCCCTGGAGGGGAATTTTCTTTTTCTTTTTTTAAGACCAGGAAGGCAAGATTCACTTGATTCTTCTCTCCTTGTTTTTCCTTCAAGGAGACTTTGAGTCGATGGGTGACCAAAATATTTTAGAAGTCAAAGCATGGCTTAGAAATACATATGAGAAAGGTTGCATATATAAGCAAGTAAATTGCAGGGCCATACTGTTAGATTCCTTTGTTTAGAAACCCTGTCAACAAAATTAACAAGTTTGGATCTTTAATTTCATATTTAGATATGTTTCTAATTCTTATTTTTTTTAAAAAAATACACACAGGTATTGCTACTACTGAGTATTCTACATAACATATATAAATACCTACTTCAAATGACTAATGCTTATTGCCAGAGAGCTATGCTTGGAGAAAAAATAGTATATTTTTCACATATAGGTTACAACCATTCAAACTATGAAAGTTAACCTTGTAGAAGACCTCCTAAGAACAGGTTCAAGAAAAGTAAGTCTTTTTTTTTTGAACAAATAATTTTTAAGGAACAGCTCTTAAAGTCAACAAATGATTCTGACTCCTGAGAGGCAACATTCTTATCCAAAGGCACAATGCAATGTATATATTTTGCTTTTCTCCTTGACTTTTTATCTTTTCTCTCTTTCATTATAAACTACATCTGTAATTAAACTCTCAAAACCATAACAATTTTAGCGTCATTGGGTTGGATCTTACAGGTTCCATGATCCTTCACACAGCTGTTTTGACTGCTCCTCTCTCTTGTGTCAACAGAAAAGTTAGTAGTATCCTACTCTTTATTTAATGCTTTTCATTACTTACATTTATATCCCACCTCCCCTCTATCATATAGTTCAAGGAAGAATATACAGGATAATTGGGGTTCTCAAAGGTGTCCCCTCAAGGCACTGACTAGACACAAAGTGGCTTAGATTTAGCAAGGTTGTTGTGTTAGATGTCCTCCAATCACATCCTGGGCCTTCATACCTTCTGAAATTTCCAAAAAGCACAGAAAGACATTTGTAGCATTGAAATTAGGGAAGGGTGCCTGAACACTCAGCAGTTTAGCTCATGAGATGTTTGAGCAAGGGGGCAAATTTTTGATGAACTGTTTGTCTCTTTGTCAACCCATCTGAGCTGTTCAGCATGGCACATCACCATATTTCTTCCAGTACGATCCAGCACAGCATGATTGGCTTTTTCCACATACATGAATACTAAACAGGGCAAGTGCAATTGCTGAACACATTTGCGGAGAAATTTGCAGCAGCTTTACTTTTTGTACATGTGCAGTTCTGCAGTTCAAAGCAAAAAGAGGGGCTCCCCTGGACAAAACTGCAGGTTCAGAAGGCACCACCTACCAGAGGGTTACAATAATCAAAAAATGAATCACAATTCAAAAATGAAATATTATTAAAAAAAAAGATTAAGTGCTGCAAGTGCTCAAAAGTGCTAACAATAAATATGACAAATTCAATTCATATGATCCACAATATATAACAATAAGGCTTTGGGGAAGAGCTAAAGAGGTTGCTCAACACTATACATCAATTTCTAATCAACATGCACCATATACAATATGATATAATAAGCCTGAATAGTTTAGTACAATGATTTCTTCATTTTTATACCTAAACAATCAATTATTAGAAATAAGTTATACAGGTAGGTAAAGGTACCAAGCAGCAAGTCATTACAGACCCATGGGGGACGTCACATCACGACGTTTTCTTGGCAGACTGTTTATGGGGTGGTTTGCCATTGCCTTCCCCAGTCATCTACACTTTACCCCCAGGAAAGTGGGTACTCATTTTACTGACCTCAGAAGGATGGAAGGCTGAGTCACCCTTGAGCTGGCTGCCTGAACCCACTTTCCACCAGGATCAAACTCAGGTCGTGAGCAGACATGGGCACTAACGAACAGAAAAAACCAATGAACAGGCCGCTCAGCTGCTCGTGAACGGGCTGTTCAGGAGGCGCCATTCCAGCCGAACAGGTGGTTGGCGCAAAGCCTCGTTCATTGTGCTCAGCTGCCATTCGGGAAGCCAAACACTCAGGCGCCTTCAATCGCCTCGGCAATGGAGGGGGGGAGTGCCTGAACTCTGTCTGTACTCCTTCTGTCTCCCTGGACACTCCAATCAAAGCCCAACTTAGCTTGATGGGCAGGTCTTCCTTCCAAGCGTGGAGCTGCAAATTGGTAAAAATTGGTAATGTGGAAACAGGCGCCAGGGGAGACGGAGGGAGGAGGGAGTGTTCTGTGGCCATGGGAACTCCAATCTCATCCCTGTAAACCCTGTTAGGCAGTTCTGACTGCCAACCACAGACCTCCTGTGTTTCTCAATCAGACCTCTGCTTATAAAAGGGCACTGTGCTCCCAGTTCTGGTTTCACTTTCAGCAAGCAGTAGAGTGGGAGAGAGCTGTTATATCCTTTTGGAAGAGAGACACAGAGAGAGTGCATTGGAGCTGGGCTTTTTTCTGTGTGTGGTGGGTGGGACAGGGAGCTATCCCCTCTGGTTCCAGGCCTGCTGCCAGGCCCTGGGGCCAAGCTCAGTGGGTACCTTGTCTGAGGGCTCACCCTGATTATTAGTGCCTGATCTGGTCAGGTCTCTGGGAGTGCTGGGCTAGGGCTCTAGCCTCAGCCTCCAGTTCCAGGGCTGCTGCCAGGCCCTGGGGCCAAGCTCAGTGGGCACCTTGCCTGAGGGCTCATAGCATTCTCTCCTTTTCTGTCCTCCTTAATTCTAGTTTGGTGGCACAATGAGTCTTACTCTTGTGTTGGCTGCCAAGGGTGGTTGTGGGGTGAAGTGTGATGCAGTCCTCCTGGTTTACTTGTGGAAAGCAGTACTAGGTGTGGCTCAGGGGCAGCAGAGAGTCCTCCTGCTCCCCCCAATTCACCTGTGGGGGCTGTGGAGGATGCCAAAGAGGTCTTTCTGCTAGGGAGAGAGGATCTCTTTCAAAGTTTTGAGGAGGGGGCGGGTGACAGATCTCTGTAGGAATGGTTTGTGTTTTATGAAACATTCTTCCCATCCCCATCCCAAACTCTCGGTGGTGTCCCCACCTACAGTCCACCCCTCACTCCGTCATCCATGGCCAGCTCCACAGAGCAGCCTGTAACCGTTCGTCGTTCTTCCTCTGGGGCAGTTAGTGGTCCACATTTCAATGACTCCATATGGAGGCACTTTCAGTCCCTTCCTAATGTCCCCCGTGTGGTGTGGTGCCGTGCCTGTGATGTCCTAGTGTGCAGGGGCAAAAACCTGAAACACCTGTCGTCGATGGCCCTGATTCATCATCTGAAGACGCACCACTCGAGCCTGTGGTCTCAGTCCTCGCCCAGCGAAACATCCGTTGGGGGGAGAAAGGGGGTGACCAGCTCTTCTGAGTGGGGATCAGTGGGAGGGTCACCAGAATCCACCCCAAGCAAGAATCCTTGCTTGGCGCTGGTGGGAATGGAGTGCTCAGGCAGGCCGCACTCACGGAGGTTGTCCCCTCGGGGTCTGGGACAGTGGCACTTACAACAGCAAGGTTGAGAGCTCAGGAGGCAGGCCTTCACATCTTGGCAGAGATGATTGCCCTACATGGATTGGCCATATCCATTGTGGGGTGCGTGGGGTTCCACAGGCTACTAAAGCATATTGCCTCTTGGTTCTCCATGTCATCGCCGTGCATCCTTGCCCATCGAGTCCAGCGGGTATCTCGAATGAGGGCTGGCACATTTAGGTCAGGTTTAGCCAGGCCCACTCCCACTGCTAACAGGTTTCTGAAGCCTTGCTAGGCCTTCCTGGCACAGCCAGATCATTGTGACACCTCCTTTCTGCGAAGGCAGGAAAGTGGGTGATGCTGGCAGCAGCCTCCTTTGGGCACTTGCACAACAGCTCAGGAGCTGTTGTACATGTAATTGAGCCACACGGTGCCCCTATCCATTGCAAACGCTGTGCCCTCTGAGCAGGGGGGAATGGGTCCCTCGACTCATGTCCTTCCCACAAAGGCAGGAAGGTGACAGATGTCAGCTGCTGCTGCTGTCCCGTTTCTGTCTCTCCCTCTGTGGAACCACTCTGACTTGTCCAGGTGATGTGTCCTGTCCCGTCCATCCCCTCCGTTCCGCGAAGGCAGGAAGGCGGGTGGTGTCTGGCAGTGCCACCCAAACTGTTATGAATAGTGTCCGTACTGCCTGCACAGGTGAGGTGTCTCAGAGTGGTGTGGAAATGCTCTGCCCCCCCCCCCCCATTTCTTGGTGCTGCTGGTCCCTCTTTCTCCCTCTCCCTCTGTGGAACCACTCCGACCCATACGAATGACCGCTCCTGTCCTGCCCATCCCCTTCTTTCCACAAAGGCAAGATAGCGGGTCATGTCAGCCACCGCTTCACGAGGGACTATCCCGGTACTGCTTCCTCCTTGGTATTGAGGAACAGCTCAGTTGCAAATGCACAGCCAATTGTACCGTATAGGGATACAGGTGGTTGCATTGCATGGTGGCTCCCCTGTCAACGGAACTGACTGGACTCCTTTGAGCTGGGGGGGAATGTGTCCCGTGACTCCTGTCCTTTCCACAAAGGCAGAAAGGTGGGTGATGGCAGCTGCTGCCACTGCCCTATTTCTTCCTCTCCCTCTCTGCGAACCCTCCGATCCCTCACAACTACCTCTCGCTTGGGAGCTTTCCAGTTACCAGTCCATACCTCTCCCTCTCAAGTACTGCCACAAGTCGCTTCCCCACCACTTGCAGTGCCACGTCCCTTTCTTTCCGTGACAGCAGGGAGGTGGCTGATGCCAGCAGCCACTGACGGATCTGGGTCTTCCAGGCCCTGTCACAAGAGCTTCCAGGTGCGGCTCATCACTGCGGCAGGAACCCCTTGGTCCCCCTCTCCCACCCTGACCACTTTGTGTTCTCTCTTTCCTCCTCTCCCTCTTGGGTACTGCCACCACAAGTCCCTTCCCCACCACTTGCAGCACCCCATCCCTTCCTTTCCATGTTGGCAGGGAGGAAGGTGATGCCAGCAGCTGCTGATGGATTGGGGTCTTCCTATCCCCCTTGCAGGATCTTCCAGGTGCGGCTTGTTGCCGCTGCTGGAACCCCTTGGTCTCCCTCTACTCAACCACCCAGCAGCCGCAGTCATCAACCGCCTTGCTGCATAAGCGAATAGTCTGTCTGCCTCCCACCCGGAGGCCTGGTGGGTGGGCACATGGGGATGCTGCTGGTGAGTGGCCAGACATCCAGCCACCTGAGGGAAGTGGCACACCACCACATCCCTACACCTGCCAGACCCAGCAGCCACAGGCATCACCCACCTTGCTGCATAAGTGGATATTCTGTCTGCCTCCGACCCAAAGGCCTGGTGGGCAGGCACATAGGGGGTGCTGATGGCCAGTGGCCAGACCCCTGCCCCCTGATGGGAGGTGGCACACCACTGCCTCCCTGTGCCCGCCAGGCCCAGCAACCTCAGTCATCAACCACCTTGCTGCATTAGTAGATAATCTGTCCACCTCCAACCCGGAGGCCTAGCGGGCGGGCACATGGAGGGTGCTGCTGGAGAGCAGCCAGACCCCCCGCCCCCTGAGGGGAGGTGGCATGCCACTGCCTCCCTGTGTCCGCCAGGCCCCAGCGGCTGCAGTCATCAACCACCTTGCTGTGTAAGTAGATAAGTGTCCTCCCGTACGTAGGCCTGGCAGGTGGGCACATTGGGGGTGCCACCGGCCAGCAGCCAGACCCCCTGCCCTCAAGAGGGGAGGCGGCCTGCCTTCAGGTCCACTGCACAGGGCCAAAGTGAACTGGACTGGAGACGGTGGCTCTGTTTGTATTGAATGGGTGTTTCCTGGGGGCATCGAATTTGGGAACGTAGAACTCCAAGATCCATACTGCAATCTTGACCAAACTTGGGTGATGGCTGGAGAAGAGCCTGCTGCACATTCTCTGTGAATATGGGCTCTCTAAGTGCTAAGGGGGGCACTTTGGCACTGATGAACTCTGAACACCAAACACATTTGGTAACAGGACATGTTCGGTTCCGGTCGGCTGTTCGTGTTCGTCGTCAGGAATGAACACAGAACAGCCTGTTGAGGGTTTTTTTCCCCGTTCATGCCCATGTCTAGTTGTGAGCAGAGCTTGGGCTGCAGTACTGCAGCTTACCACTCTGCGCCACGGGGCTCCTATACAGTTATACAGGTATGCTCCTATACAGTTATACAGGTAAGTAATAGATACTCAAGTCCATAGATATATTATGATTATTTCTTCTTCCTTTGCAGGTCCCCTGAAAAGAAGAAGTGCTATCTGACTTCTTCAAAAAGAGCAACTTGTACAGAATCTTGAAGAAGAGACTGTGAAGATGGGGCCTAACGGGCGTTTGCCGGCATTATTAATCCCATTTTGTAATACCAACTTTTTCAAAGGCTCAGCATTATCAAGACCATCAGAGCATTATGTTCTCAAACAATTTCAGTGACCAAATGGTGTGTGTTATAGACACTTTTGAGCACTTCTGCAGATTCAGAAGGTGGTGCCTTCTGAATCTGCAGTTCTGCAGAAACCCTATGCAAGGCTGATGGACATGCATTCAAATTGTTTACTGTCAAACCAAACAGGCCCTTTTATTGGCTCACAAATGATTGTCACAGCGAAACATGACACAAAATTCATAGCATCCCTAGTTCACATAGCAGCATGCAAGCATGCGACAAACAGTCCTATGGTGATATTAAACCATTTGGGCCTGGGCTTCATTACATGAAAAAAATGTGTGAGTGTGTTATGTGCTGTCAAATCGCCTCTGACCTACGGCGAACCTATGAATGAAAGATCTCCAAAACATCCTTTCATTAACAGACTTGCTCACATCTTGCAAACTGGAGGACGTTGCTTCTTTATTGAGTCAAGCCCTCTTGTTTTAAGTCTTCCTCTTTTCCTACTGCCTTCTACTTTTCCTAGCATTGAAAAAATTGTAGCACTTTTAAATGAACCATGAAACTAGGGATGTGCGTTTCGGCATTCTGAATGCCGAAAGAATGCCGAAACAAAAGTGTTTCGGCATTCTTCAAGAATCCCGAAACGTTTCGGGGAATGCCGAAACGTTTCGGGATTGCCGAAAGAAAAACCCGAAACGTTTCGGGATTCTTTCGGCATTCTTTCGGCATTCGAGAATCGCCATTTTGATTTTGCTAGCCGTTTGCCTTAGCAAGCGGCTAGCAAAATCCTGCTGGAAGCAAAGGCTTCCTGCAGGCTCTTAGAAGAGGGGAGGGGGGGAGAAGGAGTGAATCACTCACTCCTTCTGTCACCCCCCACCCCTCTTGCAAAGGAGGATAGGGAATCCTGCTTTGCCTTGCAAATGCAAGGTGCAAGCATTGCATTGCACTTTGCATTTGCAAAGCAGCAGAGATTCCCGCCAAAACTAACAGGTAGGGGAGGGGGAGCAGGAGGAGGGTGGCTCTTGGAGTGTGGGTGGGGAAAGGCAGGGGACTGGGGACTTTAGGAGTCACCAATCCCACTGCTGCATTCTCATGCCAGCCAATAGATTTAAATCTTTGGCTGAGGCTGCAGCAGGGGATTTAAATTTGGAGCAAGACTGTCTGGAACACTTCTGTTGCTGCTGCTGCTGAGCTGTGACCGAGAGAGGAGAAGAAGAGAGACTGCACCTGGAGCCTGGAGGACATCTGCCTGGAGGATCAACTGTGCTGGACATCCTGAGAGGACACCTGGTAGGCCTTTTTAAAATTTTTGTAAATTTTTTTGATGCTGGGCAATGTGCTGCTGTGGCCTGCCTCTGCAAAAAGGTGTTGCAGTTTATTCTTGGCATGGCCTGGGGGACAGGTTGGGCAGACAATGTTTAATGGTGGGGTGGGGGTTTCAGCATTGGTTGTTGTGCTTGCCTTCTTTAAGCTTGATCCACTGTTTTAAGATTAAAACAAGAGTGTGCCAGCTTTGGGCCTACACAGGCCAGAAGCCTTTCTTCTGGCTGGCTCTCACAGTTGTGCTCCACAATCTGGAATGGTGTGGCTTGCTTTTCTGTGTCTGGTCCCCTGCTTGCAAGGATTCCCAACAGGCTCCGTCCTGATCAACTGTGCCAGCCTGTGGGCCACACACAGGTATGGCCTGGGGGACAGGTTGGGCAGACAATGTTTGATGGTGGGGGGGGTTTCAGCATTGGTTGTTGTGCTTGCCTTCTTTAAGCTTGATCCACTGTTTTAAGATTAAAACAAGAGTGTGCCAGCTTTGGGCCTACACAGGCCAGAAGCCTTTCTTCTGGCTGGCTCTCACAGTTGTGCTTCACAATCTGGAATGGTGTGGCTTGCCTTTCTGTGTCTGGTCCCCTGCTTGCAAGGATTCCCAACAGGCTCCGTCCTGATCAACTGTGCCAGCCTGTGGGCCACACACAGGTATGGCCTGGGGGACAGGTTGGGCAGACAATGTTTGATGGTGGGGGGGGGGGGTTCAGCATTGGTTGTTGTGCTTGCCTTCTTTAAGCTTGATCCACTGTTTTAAGATTAAAACAAGAGTGTGCCAGCTTTGGGCCTACACAGGCCAGAAGCCTTTCTTCTGGCTGGCTCTCACAGTTGTGCTTCACAATCTGGAATGGTGTGGCTTGCCTTTCTGTGTCTGGTCCCCTGCTTGCAAGGATTCCCAACAGGCTCCGTCCTGATCAACTGTGCCAGCCTGTGGGCCACACACAGGTATGGCCTGGGGGACAGGTTGGGCAGACAATCTTTGATGGTGGGGGGGGGGGGGTTTCAGCATTGGTTGCTGTGCTTGCCTTCTTTAAGCTTGATCCACTGTTTTAAGATTAAAACCAGAGTGTGCCAGCTTCGGGCCTACACAGGCCAGAAGCCTTTCTTCTGGCTGGCTCTCACAGTTGTGCTTCACAATCTGGAATGGTGTGGCTTGCCTTTCTGTGTCTGGTCCCCTGCTAGCAAGGATTCCCAACAGGCTCCGTCCTGATCAACTGTGCCAGCCTGTGGGCCACACACAGGTATGGCCTGGGGGACAGGTTGGGCAGACAATCTTTGATGGTGGGGGGGGGGGGTTTCAGCATTGGTTGTTGTGCTTGCCTTCTTTAAGCTTGATCCACTGTTTTAAGATTAAAACCAGAGTGTGCCAGCTTCGGGCCTACACAGGCCAGAAGCCTTTCTTCTGGCTGGCTCTCACAGTTGTGCTTCACAATCTGGAATGGTGTGGCTTGCCTTTCTGTGTCTGGTCCCCTGCTAGCAAGGATTCCCAACAGGCTCCGTCCTGATCAACTGTGCCAGCCTGTGGGCCACACACAGGTATGGCCTGGGGGACAGGTTGGGCAGACAATGTTTGATGGTGGGGGGGGGGGGGTTCAGCATTGGTTGTTGTGCTTGCCTTCTTTAAGCTTGATCCACTGTTTGAAGATTAAAACCAGAGTGTGCCAGCTTCGGGCCTACACAGGCCAGAAGCCTTTCTTCTGGCTGGCTCTCACAGTTGTGCTTCACAATCTGGAATGGTGTGGCTTGCTGTTCTGTGTCTGGTCCCCTGCTAGCAAGGATTCCCAACAGGCTCCGTCCTGATCAACTGTGCCAGCCTGTGGGCCACACACAGGTATGGCCTGGGGGACAGGTTGGGCAGACAATGTTTGATGGTGGGGGGGGGGGTTTCAGCATTGGTTGTTGTGCTTGCCTTCTTTAAGCTTGATCCACTGTTTGAAGATTAAAACCAGAGTGTGCCAGCTTCGGGCCTACACAGGCCAGAAGCCTTTCTTCTGGCTGGCTCTCACAGTTGTGCTTCACAATCTGGAATGGTGTGGCTTGCCTTTCTGTGTCTGGTCCCCTGCTAGCAAGGATTCCCAACAGGCTCCGTCCTGATCAACTGTGCCAGCCTGTGGGCCACACACAGGTATGGCCTGGGGGACAGGTTGGGCAGACAATGTTTGATGGTGGGGGGGGGGGTTCAGCATTGGTTGTTGTTGTGCTTGCCTTCTTTAAGCTTGATCCACTGTTTGAAGATTAAAACCAGAGTGTGCCAGCTTCGGGCCTACACAGGCCAGAAGCCTTTCTTCTGGCTGGCTCTCACAGTTGTGCTTCACAATCTGGAATGGTGTGGCTTGCTGTTCTGTGTCTGGTCCCCTGCTAGCAAGGATTCCCAACAGGCTCCGTCCTGATCAACTGTGCCAGCCTGTGGGCCACACACAGGTATGGCCTGGGGGACAGGTTGGGCAGACAATGTTTGATGGTGGGGGGGGGGGTTTCAGCATTGGTTGTTGTGCTTGCCTTCTTTAAGCTTGATCCACTGTTTGAAGATTAAAACCAGAGTGTGCCAGCTTCGGGCCTACACAGGCCAGAAGCCTTTCTTCTGGCTGGCTCTCACAGTTGTGCTTCACAATCTGGAATGGTGTGGCTTGCCTTTCTGTGTCTGGTCCCCTGCTAGCAAGGATTCCCAACAGGCTCCGTCCTGATCAACTGTGCCAGCCTGTGGGCCACACACAGGTATGGCCTGGGGGACAGGTTGGGCAGACAATGTTTGATGGTGGGGGGGGGGGTTCAGCATTGGTTGTTGTGCTTGCCTTCTTTAAGCTTGATCCACTGTTTGAAGATTAAAACCAGAGTGTGCCAGCTTCGGGCCTACACAGGCCAGAAGCCTTTCTTCTGGCTGGCTCTCACAGTTGTGCTTCACAATCTGGAATGGTGTGGCTTGCTGTTCTGTGTCTGGTCCCCTGCTAGCAAGGATTCCCAACAGGCTCCGTCCTGATCAACTGTGCCAGCCTGTGGGCCACACACAGGTATGGCCTGGGGGACAGGTTGGGCAGACAATGTTTGATGGTGGGGGGGGGGGGTTTCAGCATTGGTTGTTGTGCTTGCCTTCTTTAAGCTTGATCCACTGTTTGAAGATTAAAACCAGAGTGTGCCAGCTTCGGGCCTACACAGGCCAGAAGCCTTTCTTCTGGCTGGCTCTCACAGTTGTGCTTCACAATCTGGAATGGTGTGGCTTGCCTTTCTGTGTCTGGTCCCCTGCTAGCAAGGATTCCCAACAGGCTCCGTCCTGATCAACTGTGCCAGCCTGTGGGCCACACACAGGTATGGCCTGGGGGACAGGTTGGGCAGACAATGTTTGATGGTGGGGGGGGGGGGGGTTTCAGCATTGGTTGTTGTGCTTGCCTTCTTTAAGCTTGATCCACTGTTTGAAGATTAAAACCAGAGTGTGCCAGCTTCGGGCCTACACAGGCCAGAAGCCTTTCTTCTGGCTGGCTCTCACAGTTGTGCTTCACAATCTGGAATGGTGTGGCTTGCTGTTCTGTGTCTGGTCCCCTGCTAGCAAGGATTCCCAACAGGCTCCGTCCTGATCAACTGTGCCAGCCTGTGGGCCACACACAGGTATGCTGCTTTGGCCAAGGTAACCCTTTTTGGTTGCTGGCCTGGCACTCACAGTTGTGCTCCACAATCTGGAATGGTGTGGCTTGCGTTTCTGTGTCTGGTCCCCTGCTTGCAAGGATTCCCAACAGGCTCCGTCCTGATCAACTGTGCCAGCCTTCGGCCCACACACAGGCCTGCTGCTCCGGCTTTGGTAACCCTTCCCGTTTGCTGGCCTGGCACTCACTGTTTTGCTTCACATTCAGGTTGTTTATCGTTGGTGGACCTCTTCTGGACTGGACTGCACTTGGTGGACATCGGCCTGCAGATCTCTGCGTGGAGGATCAACATTGCTGGACATCTGCACTGGTGGACTGGTAGGGTTGTTGTTAAATTTGGTTTTTGAGCTTATGTCTGCTGCTGTGCCTACCTGCGAGCATATGCTTTGGCTCTGTCTTTATGGCTTGGGCCGGGGGGGGGGGCATTTTCTGGTTGGGCAAGAGGATATTGTTTGGGGGTTAGGGGGGCCAGCATTGATCGCAGTGCCAGCTTTCTTTCATGTTTCATTTTTCAAGTTTGAGTGTGGGGTGGGCATGAACTGCTGTTTCACAGGACTAAAAAATGAGTGTGCCAGCTTCTGGCCTGCACAGGCCAGAAGCTCTGCTGGGTGGATGTGTTTTGTTTTGCTGCTGGTTGGCCCTAGCCTTTAAGGGGGGGGGGGGCTGACTTGGCTTGTGCAACGGGGCCTTGAATTTTGGGGTTGCGTGTGCGGCGTGTGGTGTTGACTCTGCTAACATTTCCAATTTTCTTGACAGCATCGTGGAGGAGAGGAGGACCAGCTGCAAGACCGCCTGAACATCGCTGGACTGCAGGACTGGTGTTAGTGTGAGCGAGTCCGGGTTGACATTTGGGTGGCCTTGGGGGTGGGTTCTTGCTAGCTTGGGAGGGGGGAGGCTCATCTTCAAAACACCACATCCACACCCCACACCGACATACCACAGATACATCGGTCCCGCTAAATAGTGTCTCTTAGGTAGGTAGGCCAGTTGGTAGGTGATCAGTGGATAATTGCCCTCAACATAATTATTAGGGAAACCGAGCCTAGTTTTTTTTAAAAAACTAAATAGGGACTCAGCAGGGAAAGCATTAGTGAGTGAGTGTTAGGTTTGAATTCTATATATATATATATATATATATAAAAATTTGTAATAGCTGTCAATAGGCTTCCCATTAGTGCCCCCATAACTAGGGTTCCACTGCCCATCTCTGGCACACGTGGTGGTGCCAGGCCGGCCCGGGCATACTAGTGTGTGAGTGTTTAAGGCTTCGTCACCTGTTATTGGGGTTTAGGGCCAGCTCAATTCCAGAGGAATTCAGCTGATTGGCAGGCTCAGGTTCCCTGACATAAATAGGGTTGCTTAAAAAGGCACTTGATTGTTCATCTCCAAGTCACAGAGCCACTAGAAACACAGATTTATAGCAGGTTAGTTAGGTCTTGAAAACAAAGTTGACCTTTGTTTTCTAAATCTTTTCTGATTAGTTAGGGTTGAATTTGGGAGGGGAAAGTATGTCAGAGAGGAAAGCAGAGAGGGGACCCGGGGGAAAGGCTAGGGAGAAATCTAGAGGGGAGGAGGGGAGGGGGAGGGGGACTGCTGCGGCAGCCCCTCCATCTGAGCGGAGGAGGCCCTCCCCTGCGCTGCTGCCGTTCACCAGCCTGGCTTCTGGTGACAGGAAGAGGGTTCGCAAGACTCTCTTTCCTGAGGCAGCTGCTGGAGGGCCACCCCCAACCCGGGTGCGTGAGGCAGGGGCTGGCACTGGGCAGGGGCCTGCTGCTGAGGCTCCTCCTCCTCCAGTGGTTGCGAGCCAGCTGCTGGAGGAGGGGCAGCATGTGGTGTCTCCTGGGATGGGCGCGGAGCACATGACTTTCCCTGCGCTCCCGCTCACCCCAGGAACCCGGAGGATGTTGGAGGAACTGCCCGTGAGACCCCCCCTGGGGCGGTCCACCCCAGTTTCCTCTGAGGCCAGCAGCAGGCCTCTCGCGGCTGTGCAGGAGGAGAGGACGCGGGAGGAAGAGGCAGAGACTGTGGTGGAAGAGCCCACATCTCTGCCCCTTCAGCCTCGTCCATCCCCACCTGCCCGGCCGAGAGTGGGACACGGTGTGTCCGGCCAGAGCACCTCACAGGAGGTGCCGCAGGGTGGTCCCGAACGCGCTTCTCCTGGGAAGCGTGGGATGCCCTTTTCCTCCGAAATCTGGAAGCACTTCCAGACAACGGAGGATCCCCGAGCAGCCCTGTGCCTGCATTGTAGGCAGCGCGTCAGCCGTGGCAAAGATGTGTGGCATCTCTCCACGTCTGGGATGAGGTACCATATGAAGAGGCACCACCAGGCGGTGCTTCTTCGGGAGGAGGGTTCGAGTGGCGCCGCACGGCCGCCAGCTAGCCAGAAGGAGGCAGGCTCCTCTGGTGCTCTCCCCCCAAGGGTACCTGCAGGAAAGGGACGCCAAGCCTCTCTCCCGGAGATGCTTGGTATGCAGGGCGCTAGTGTGCCCAGAGAGGGGATCCGGAGGGCGAGCAGGCGCATCACGCGCCACATCGTCAACATGATAGCAGTGGATGGGCAACCGTATTCCGTAGTTGAAGACTTCGGCTTCTCAGGGCTGCTCCAAGATTGCTTTCCCTGGTACGCCGTCCCTGCTCGCACGTCGTTGAGCAGATCGGTGGTGCCCTCGTTTTACAGGGCTGCCAGGGATCATGTGAAGGCACAGCTGTCCCGGGTTGCCGGGAGAACTGTGCACTTCACATCGGACATCTGGACCTGCCCAAGTGTGCAGCAAGCGTACCTCTCGCTTACTGCTCACTGGTGGGAACCCGAGTCGGTTCTGGGTGGGGGCCGGGGGGAGGTGCCTAGCACAGCTAGACAGGGAAGGATGCGAGACCGCCAGGCCGGCTACTGCAAGGCCTTGCTTCACGCCGAGGTGCTCGACGTGTCCCACACGGCGGAGAACATCGCTGCCACCTTAAGGAGACAGTTGGACGAGTGGATAGGCCAGGGACCCGCCACCGTGGGATGCATGGTGACGGACGGTGGCAAGAACATGAGGGCAGCGGCGCATCTAGTGAGCCGAGAGAGCGTCTACTGTGCCGCTCACAAGCTTCACCTAGTGGTGAGAGATGCGCTGGGGTTGGGCTCCTCGAAGGAACCCGTGGATACCCGGACCCGTGAACTCCAGTTACTTGTCCAGAAATGTCGGAGGCTCACGGGTCACTTCTCGCGCAGCGTGAAGGCCACGCACGAACTGCGCCAGACACAGGTCAGGACAGGTGTGCCAGAGCACGCTCTGATCACTGACGTCAGCACTCGCTGGAACTCCACCTGCGCCATGCTTGAGCGCTTGGTGGAGCAGCAGGCCGCACTCCACGCGTGGCTCTCCGAGCACCGCGGTGCGAGTCAGGTGGGTGAGTTCAACCGGGAGGATTGGCTCACCATCACCCAGACAGTGGAGGTCCTGAAGCCCTTCAAGGACTTCACTGTGGCGGTCTCGTCAGACACGGCGACCCTCGGTCTGGTCATTCCCCTGGTGCACACGCTCCAGAGGAATCTGGCCACCCTTGCAGACCGGGTCGCGCCCCGTGCTGACCTTGTTCCAGCGGTGCGCGCATTAGTGAGAAGGCTGCAGCAGGGCATAGCTGCCAGGCTAACTCCTCTCACTAAGGAAGAGTCATACATGTTGGCGACCATGTGTGACCCGCGCATAAAGGGCACTTTCGCCGAGCGGGACGGGAACCTCACCCAAGCCAGAGACGGGCTCTGCTCTTGGGTGAGGCGCAGGCAGGCCAAGAGGGGACGCCTGTCGACAGGGGGGACGCAAGAGGGGCCCTGCCGTGCGGGTCCCTCTGACGCCCCCTCTGCGCAGGCCCCCCCCGAGGCCACCACCGGAGTGCCGATGGAGATGGAGATGCTCCGGTGGGCCCTCGTCCCCTCTGGGGTCGTGAGGACCGTGAGAGAGGATCCGGCGGAGGCGATGGTCAGGGACTACCTCGCGGAGCCCTGCGAGTCGCTCTCCACCGATCCGCTCAGCTACTGGGCCAGGAAGGAGTCGGTCTGGCCGGACCTCTCCCTCGAGGCGCAGCGGCTGCTCTCATGCCCTCCGACGAGCGTGGAGAGCGAGCGCGTCTTTTCACATGCGGGCGACATTGTCGGCCCACATCGCACTCGCCTTCTCCCATGGAGAGTCGAGCAGTTGACCTTCCTGAAGGTCAACTCTCGCCTCTTCGATTTCTCAGGACTGGACTTCCAGAGTGACTGAGGTGAGCCCAACTTGTGGCCTGCATCCTCTATGAGTCCAATCCTTTGGAATCGCGCTCTCCCCTGTATAAAACCCTGTATATACAGTTAAAACCGGCCAGTAGAGGGAGGGTGGTTAGGAACCAGTGGCAAAGGGAAAACACCCAGCAATTTGAAAGCCCCCCCCCCAGGGTATTCAAAACATCTCCCATCACTGAGACATACCCTGTGGGACCAAATTTATTATGAAAAATAATGCCCCAGAAACATGGATTGCTACTGGAGGGAGAAACAGGTTAGATAGGGATTGCTTAGGTGTTTTTATCAGATGAAATCATTGTAAAAAAAATTGTAGAAGAATTGTTGTACTGTTTTTTGAAAGTTGATGTTCTGTTCATGTAAAAAAAAGGAAAAAAAACCAAAAAAAAATGTTGTGATTATGTTTTTTAAAAGTTGATGTTCTGTTCATGTAAAAAAAAGGAAAAAAAACCCAAAAAAATGTTGTGATTATGTTTTTTAAAAGTTGATGTTCTGTTCATGTAAAAAAAAGGAAAAAAAACCAAAAAAAAATGTTGTGCTTATGTTTTTTAAAAGTTGATGTTCTGTTCATGTAAAAAAAAGGAAAAAAAACCCAAAAAAATGTTGTGATTATGTTTTTTAAAAGTTGATGTTCTGTTCATGTAAAAAAAAGGAAAAAAACCCCAAAAAAAATGTTGTGCTTATGTTTTTTAAAAGTTGATGTTCAGTTCATGTTTAAAAAAAAAAATTTGATGTTAATGTTGGGTTTGCATGGTTGGGGGATGCGGGAAGAGTGGTGGATGGGCACCGGCCAATGATGATCTCTCACAGATGTTCCCAGGTAAATTCTGAGGCTGGTGTGGGGGTGGGGGGAGACCTCTGCAGAACTGCTCCAGAAATACCATTGTCCAGTGCCTTGGAAGTGCCCAGTTCAGCTTTGTGTGTCTGAACTGAAAGCACAGCCACAGGAAATGACATAGGTTCTGCTGGACCCTGTTGCAGTGGTTCCCCCCCATTAAGTCGTTTTATGGAGGGAGAGTTGTATTAGGCTGGTAGTTATTATGATCATCTTCTGTTTCCATGCCCTGTTGTGCCCGCTCACTATGTAACCTGTTGTAATGTTCAAAACTTTACTGTTTGTCCATTTCAAAAAAAAAATTGTGTTTAAGATTCTCTGATGTGTAGTTAATTGTGTTGTGTTGTGCTATGAGGGACAATAAGTGTAATATGTTGTGATTTGTTGACCACTTGTAATTTGAAAATGAGAAAATAAAGGTTTTTTAAACTTAATGATTGTGTGTCTGTGTTCCCTTCTTTGATGGGAGGTTGGTTCCCAGCATAGGGAACAATGGGGCAGGCTGGCCAGCCTGTTCCTGGGGTACTCGGTGTGGGGCAGCTGAGGGTGGTTTTGGTTCTGAGAGGGGCTGAGTGGAGGATTTGGGTCTGTGTGTGGCAGCTGGGGTGGGGGAACTGGGTTTGTGTGGGGCTGAAAGGAGTGGACTATGGGGGATGAGAGCACTGGTCGTCCCTTTTGCCCAAGTAGGCCCCTGCTACTGTCCTGGTGTGGGCTTCCATGCCTCTATCAGTTGCTGGCCCTCCTTTGCCATCTTTTTCAGAAATTTTCCTAGGGCTGCCAAACTCCTGGTTGGGCTTGAGTTCAGGTTAGAGAGAGTAGTTCCCTACAGATAAACTGGCTGCTTCCAAGGGCAATCTCTTTAGAGGGCAAATGCGGACCATGGATTCTGGGGGAGATCCCTACTCAGATTTTCCTTTGCACAAGTCCCACCCCCAAATTGCCAGTAACTTCCAAGGCCAGAGTTTGCCACCCCAGAGAGATCCCGTTCCCACCCTCTTAGCCTTGGCATGAAAGTTGTAGCCACCATGGAACGCTTCCAGGTTCCTGATTCCAAGCCCAATGACACCAATCTAAGACAATCCAGACCTCCATCAAAAATGGATTTTAAGTAGCAGTGGGATTGGGCTGCATTTCAGTCATTCACATATCTGGTTGTGTTCCCAAACATTTAGCTTATGGTTTTTTAAATCGGCGTATGGCACTTAAGGACACTTTTAAATGGTTCTAAAAACATATTTTTATTATGAAGTATTTAATGTGGCATTGATCAAGGGCAGGCCTTTTGGCCAAATGAGCAGTATCAGTACAGTAAAATTTAGACAAAGCTCATAGGAGGAAAAAGCATTCACACTGTGAAGTGGGAAGAAAGTTTCAATTTACATGTACCATGGACTCCGAAAAAGACATGTCCAGACCAAATCAGGCCTGCTTTCTCCCTTGAAGATATCAATTGATGATAGTGCTTATGTCACATCATGAGAAGACAAGGTTCACTAGAAAAGACAATAATGCTAAGAAAAATTGAAGGCAGTAGGGAAAAGAAGAATACCCTAGATGTGGTAGATTGACTTCGGTTTGCAATACATGGACAAGGTTTTTGGGATACTGTGGAGCTCAATATAATTCTAAAGTACACCACAAGTGATTTGAATGCATAAAACATACAGACACATACACATAAAATGTATATACCCCCTCCCCACCAAATTAAAGGTTTATCTTATGCCCCGGTTTTCTCCCCCATGGGAACCTAGAGTGGTTTACACATTGCTGTTCTCCCTTGATTTGTTTCACCCTCATCACAACCAGGCTAACAATAGACAGCTGCTCCATGCCTCACATTGGAGTGACTCCACCGATGGCCTTCTTAGTTGTATGAGGGGGTGGAGGGGGGGGGAGGAAGGAAACAACGCACTCCTGCCCACTCTATCTGGGGCCTAGGTTGCCAAATTGCTTGGCCTTGGCAAGGAGCCAGTGGTGGGGCGGCACTGGTTCTGGGGCCCCGTCAAGAACATTTGTCCAGGGCCCCAAAATCACCTAGACTGCCTCTGGAAAACACAACACAATTGTTTACTTAGGCTGAGCCAAGAACATCCATCAAGCCTACAAGGCACAGAATCAGAGTCTGCCAGATTCTAGACCAACTCTCTAGCCATTGCACTACAGTGGATATCTAAAAATTGTTCATACCCCCACCAGCAACTTGAACATTTTTCTCCAAAAGGCACACAACTTGGCTGGGTCTCAAAAAGGACTATGATGCATGGGCCTGTCAATGCATACTGGTACTAAGGCTCTGGCCGGGGGGAGGGGGGCATTGTGCCAATGCCACCCTGGCTTTGGAAGGGGACAGTAAAATAGAAGAAATAATCTAGCTTCAGTGCCTCCCCCCCTTCTCTCTCTCTCTCTCTCTCTCTATAATGTGAGTGAAAACATTACTATACCATCACTGAAGCCTACAGGATACATAGGGTCTGTTCACACACGCATGATCATTTAATGGCAATGCTCTGGCATGATGATGTCTGTTCTAGGAAGTGATGTGATCATCACACAAGGCTGGGGAGCACGCACAATTCACAGCAGGCAGATTTGGGCCACAAGGGATCCTGCTTTGGCCTGCAGGGCCCAAATCAGCCCACTGCAAAGCACAGGCATACTCTCAGGGCAGCCAGATGACATCAGTGACATCACGGCAGCAGCCCCTGGAGCGTACCTTGAAGGCTCATTCACTGACTTTCCCCCTTCGGGGTGATAGGTGAGAGTGGGGGATCCCCCACCAAGGGGAAACGGATCCCTAATTGTGTCTGAGGTTGTGGAAATCAAATGGGTCATATTGCTTCTGTCTTTGAGGGACTTACATGCACATTATATTTAACTCCAGATTTCTTGATTGTCAAGGAATGCATGTGGTGGGGGGTGGGGGGAAGGGTGGGAGAAGGGCCCCTGAGGGTGAGGGTGGCATTTGGCATGCAAAATGCCACCCCTGGCAAGACAAGCCTCTCCCAGCTGTCAGTGGTAGAGATGAGAGCAGAGCACCTACTTGGGGAGGCCATGAAATGGCCCCCCCAAGTGGGAGCAGGCTGAGCCTTGGTGGGGGGATGGGAGGAAGGGTGGGAGAAGGGCCCCAGAGGGTTGGGGGGGGGATTTTGTTGCAGTGGTTCCCCCCCATTAAGTCGTTTTATGGAGGGAGAGTTGTATTAGGCTGGTAGTTATTATGATCATCTTCTGTTTCCATGCCCTGTTGTGCCCGCTCACTATGTGACCTGTTGTAATGTTCAAAACTTTACTGTTTGTCCATTTCAAAAAAAAAAATGTGTTTAAGATTCTCTGATGTGTAGTTAATTGTGTTGTGTTGTGCTATGAGGGACAATAAGTGTAATATGTTGTGATTTGTTGACCACTTGTAATTTGAAAATGAGAAAATAAAGGTTTTTTAAACTTAATGATTGTGTGTCTGTGTTCCCTTCTTTGATGGGAGGTTGGTTCCCAGCATAGGGAACAATGGGGCAGGCTGGCCAGCCTTCTCTGCGGGTGGTGGGGGGGTCAGGGGGGTGGTTGTCTGTGTGCCAGGGCAGGTGCTCTTTCCCAGGGACGATTTGGCACTGCCACCATTGTGGCACCCCTTGTCTGTGCAGAACTGCCCTGGGAAAGAGAGTTTAGGGGTTCCCAAAAGGGGAGGGCAGGCCAGCCTGTTCCTGGGGTTATGGTGGGTGTGGGGCAGGTGGGGGTTGATTTGGGTCTGTGAGGGGCTACTGGGGGGATTTGGGTCTGTGTGTGGCAGCTGGGGGGGAATTGGGTTTGTGTGGGGCTGTGAAGGGTGGACTTTAGGGGCTGAGAGCACCTACTTGGGGAGGCCATGAAATGGCCCCCCCAAGTGGGAGCAGGCTGAGCCTTGGTGGGGGGTGGGAGGAGGGGTGGGAGAAGGGCCCCAGAGGGTTGGGGGGCATTTTGCATGCAAAATGCCACCCCTGGCAACACAAGCCTCCCCCAGCTGTCAGTGGTAGAGATTAGAGCACCTACTTGGGGAGGCCATGAAATGGCCCCCCCCAAGTGGGAGCAGGCTGAGCCTCGGTGGGGGGTGGGAGGAGGGGTGGGAGAAGGGCCCCTGAGGGCTGGGGGGCATTTTGCATGCAAAATGCCACCCCTGGCAAAGGAAGCCTGCTTCTTCATTTTTTCCCCATAGGAAATAATGAAGAAGATGCTCCTTTATGGGAGGATGGGGGGACCTGCTTTGGGGGGCCATAACATGGCCCCCCAAAGTCCAATCTGTCTGAAACTTGGGTGGGTGTTAGAGAAGGGTTAGAGGAAGGTCCCCACCAATTTTGGGCTTATTTGGTGGGAAAATGCCTCCTCCAGGCGTCCTGAAAGACGGAGGCATTTTCCCAGCAAAATAACCCGAAAGAATCCCGAAAGAATGCCGAAATAATGCCGAATCCCGAATCCCGAAAGAGATTCTTGTTTCGGCATTCGGCTAATGCCGGTAGAGAATCTTGTTTCGGGTAATCCCGAAACAAGAAAGCCGAAAGTTTTTTCCTTGCACACCCCTACATGAAACTGACCATATTTTTGGGGGGGGGAGTGCAAAAATTAGCGATTATAATTTGGTGGCTGGGAAATTGAATTTAAGTATTTTACAGTGTAATCCTAAGCAGAGTTACTCCAGTCTAAGCCCATTGGTTTCGATAGGCTTAGACTGGAAGAACTCTGCTTAGGATTGCACTGTTAGTTTGTTTATATGATTGCCTTTTATGCACAAGGTTGTTTACAGTAAAATTAATCAAAATACATAAAATACATTTTTAAAACAATCAAATCATAAGATCAAGCGACAAATCAATAGGCTGGATACAAACTAAATTTTTCGCTAATGGAATGGATGGAATAATTTCTATTCATTCTACCTTCCTGCTACAGCCCCAATTTGGTTCTCATGCTGTTCCAGAGGGTGCCCTGTCCTAAAAGAACAGCATTTCAGGGATGTAAGGTGATGCAGAGGAAGCAAAGATGCAGAATCATTCTGTTGCACAAGTGCCTGTCATGAGTGGAAAATTTCATCTGGATCCAACCCTATAAGAAAAGAAGAAGAGCCATCAACTGAAAAACAAGGAAGCAGCAAATATAAAAACATCGTCATTAAACATAATTCAATGGTCTTCTAGATTTTTTTAAAATGCTGATTCCAGTGAATCCACTCCAGAAGGCTTGAGGTAATGATGCAAGTGTCACCTTCTGGAGGAGGAAGTCCTACAACCTGGTAGCAGCAACTAAAAAAGCCCTCCTAGAGTCCTCACCATACTAACGTTAGATAAGGCAGTTTCCCATAGGAAAAACCCATGGAGTCTAATTGGTGGTAAAGCAATATATATATATATATATATATAAAATTCCTTAGGAGTTATAATATATATAATTCCTTAGGAGGAGGTGCTTATGTCACTATCTACTGGCTTAGCTTTGAGGATCGGGGCAGCATTTGTCAAAAGTGGAAACAGATGTATAGAGAGATGTACTAGAGTAATACATGCCCCTTGGTTTCTTTGCCACCTAGGTGAGGTATAACATCACTTTTGAAAGGAATACTATATTAAACATTCAGAAATTACCAGGTGAGTTAGCCCAGATGTAGAGCTCTGACTTCCCACATGCTCTTCCATGGGGGGGGGGGGGTGTCATCCCAGGACTACTATTTCGGGGGGGGGGGGGTTGGGGGATGTAGTGTGAGGGAAGAGAGGGGAAGTCCCATCCCATTGACTAAAATCCCTTTTAGTTGTGGAAATCTCTATTGTATTAAAGCCAAACTATAGTTTAGATCATAGGCAAATTTTTTATTATTTATCTACTTTTCTTTTGTACAGTAAGTTACAATTTTATGTAAAAATGCCATAAAAGTTAGATCATCTACCAAAGGTTATGAATCTTATGGCTGATCAACATAATGCTTAGGTCATTAAATTTATACTGCACATAGATTACAGCAGCATTCTAGCCACAAACAATTTTAAAAAGTGGGACTCTGAACTGGTTGGTCCCATCAACAGATATTCTAAGCATTATAAGTGCACCTAAAATAATTTTACATAATCATCCCCCTAAAGATAATTATTGCCTGAGCAAAGAAATGACAGCAGGTAATGGCAACTGAGTGATAGTCACAGAGTGAATGAGTGTGAGTGCTGATGTTTTAAAGAGTAGCCATAAATAGAGAGGAGCAAGCATGAAAAGAGAGTATTGATTTGCTGTGACTGATGTGAATGCATTGAATGAGTGACTGCGAAGTGTGAATTCAGATTGACTGTGAACGACATTTGCAGCAAATGTAACCGTGTGCATTACCATGACTGAGTGAAACTAGGTACCATTAGGAGACACTGAATGAATATGAGTGGCTAGCCCTGATGATCTCCCTCATAATCTTTAAATAAATGGAATTGCAGAAAGTTTTGAAAAATGTATTTAATAAAGAATTTCCATTGCTTCAATAAACTTGCAGAGGGCCTGACAGCGGGATCTAAAGGAAAATGTATCATTTTACTGAAACATTTGTTTTTTATGGGAGGCTGTATCTGATAGTTGGTCATACGGGAAAGTTGGTTTGATAAGAACAAGTACGTTGAATATTAGATCATGAGAAGTATTTAGGAAAATATCATTTATTTCCTGGAGGAAAACATTATTTCTAATAATCTCAGGGTGTTTTTCAGCCACGTTATACTCTGTTTCATTGAACAGAAATAAAAATTCATAGTTAACCATGCACGTATTGAATATTGTATTTTGTACTCTTTTTAACCATTGTAGTTGTTGTGATCAGCTTCAAAATCTTAACTAATTAAATAAATAAATAAACAACTAACTAAATAAATAAAATTTGGTTTGGAAAAAATATTGTGTTAAATTATGGTATTTCAAGACAATCGTTATATTTTCTCTGTCAGGGATTGACTAATTCCCTGTGGGCAGTTTCTTCCACCATCCCCAAGAGGCAGATTAAAGGACCACATTATTGAATTAACACAACCTATTTGTCAACACGGCAAGGGCCTAACCAGCGGTACAGGTGAGGCCCTGGGGTCACTCCAGGACCCCGCCCTGCCCTGTTTGGGTGATCCACCAACACCCCCGGGGGCGAGCCATCCATGGTATGACTGTGACCCGGCCGGCCTGGTGAGATAGTTCACCCCCTTGAAGCTCCCCCCAGCCATACAACTGCAGGAGGGGGGGACCGGCTTGTCCAGGGGTTCTCCACCAGGGCATCTGCCCTCGCAGCTGGGCCGTACAGCAGCCAGCCAATTCCCCACCAATGGAGATATGCCAGGGGTGGTCACTGGCCCACTCATTTCCCCAGCTCCTAACCTGCCAAGGGAAGTGTTAAATTCGACCCACCAAAGCCAACTACCCTCCTCCTAATGGTGCAAAGTAGGTGAAAAATCTCCCCACCCAAGAACCAATGTAGGGTGAGAAGCAAAAAATTGCTATCTGGCCCCAAAACAGCAACCGGCTAATCCTGCACTGAAATAGGGAAGGGTGGGTGGGCTGAGCACGAGGCACACTGAGGCACTGAGGGGCGGATCAGAGGCAACCACTCTGCATAACTCTGCCCCTCACGCGCATCCACCAGGAAAAGGGAGGGCGCCGGCTCTGCCTCATCCTCCTCCGGGCGGGCAAAGCACGGCCCCCAACCCTAGAAGCTGTTGCTGCCGGCTGGGACTGCCGAATAGACAAGAATTTGAGTCTTTGAAGCAGCTATTGTTAACAGAAGGTTCTGAAATCCTATAAATATGACAATCTAAACTGATAGACACCTTCTTATCCAGAGTAAGATATTTGGACTCATGGAATTGCTCTTCTTAATGGTTTCTGTAGTTGTTATAATGGATGGTATGATGTCTCTTGAGTTGTTATTAAGAATACTAAATGATCATGTTGTAATAATAAAGGCTTAGAAGGGAAGCAGAATCTCCATCATTGTATTACAAAGTTAAGTTGTTATCTGTGGAGTTATCTCCTCTTGCCAAAAGTTAAATGATTTGATATAGGAAATCTAACTAGACACTCAGGGCTTCTTAAGTGCACACCTATATCTGAATCCAGCATGATTAAAGTCATCCAGAACACCATCTTGAACCTATTCATAGAACCTACCAAGAATACCTCCAGCGCAGGGTCCTACGTCTCAAGCATCAGCAAAGAAATGAACAAAATTGTCACAGCTAATTTCCCCATCACATTCAGGAGTGTGAGGCTGAGATACCACTAGTCTCCAAACAACCCTAAATAATTTTGCTGGGTGAGATTCAGCCCATGCAATGGTAGCAGACAAGAAAGCCTTCTTTGCCACCATCATCACCTCCTCACAGGACCTTAAAAGAGCTCTCTAGAGTCCTGTCTGATTTGGTATGGTGGGCTTGACTTCTAGCACATTGGTCAAAAAGGTTGACTGCTACTTTCATGAAATTCCTCCTGCAATGGGTTTTATCATCTGCTACAAAGGCCTTAAATTGCTGTCCCTGAACGTAGCAGATCATCACAGATTTTCCTGTCTGTCAGGTGGTCCTGTCTGTCTGTCCCCTACCCAGACCACATCTACAAAACCCGTTTGATCTGGAAGGCATTTGAGTCATATCATGTCACATTAAGACAGGACAGTTTCACATTCACAGGGGGGGAAAACACAGATAAAGAATAGTCAGTTTTAAAAAGCAGTTACAGGCTGCTTGTAAGAGCCAAACACTCTATGACACTCGTGCTGCCTCAGTAAAACCAGGTTGTCTGTTCACCTTACATTAGAGCACTAATACTTAACATAGCTTTAGGTTATCCAGCTTTATTTAGTCAATGATGGGAAGACTTTTTTATGGTTGCATGGATCAAGGTGACTGTCCCCGGAACTAACCTCATTAGCAAAGTTTCTGAAGGAAAGAAGATTAAGGAGTGACGCCAGTTTTCCTCATACTGGTATTTCAGTGGCAGTGAAATGCAGTTCCCTCCTCTTTCTAGGCATCGGTTTCAGCTGGTCTCTTTAATAACTGCTAAATTTGTTGGGACAACTGAAAGGACTTGAAGGGATACACAAGAAATGAATGACTACCATGTCACGGAAGGGGAGAAAATATGTCCAGAACAGCTGCCTCAGCCTATTTCTACATTTCAAACTTTAATATGAAAACATGGGGACATATCAAACTCACTTTCTCAGAAGTATTGTGTTGATTGCTTTTTAAGACAATGATGAAAAGTGGGGACCCCCAACCTTTCCTGGTGCCCATCAATTTTTTTTTAAGTGGGTGGGGCTAAGTGAGGTTCTTATCCAACAGGGTTTCTGACTGGCAGATCAGATCAGAGAACTGGCGGTGCAAGTTAAAATGTTGTTTCAGTGGCAGCTACCACTACTGTTGGTTTCTTCCTCTTTCCCCCACTGCTCTTTCACAGTGTATTGTGTACTGAGCCTGGAGCTCAGAATGATGGCAGCCCAGAGTGATTTCAGCCAAAACAAGGTTCTTTATTGCAAGCCAGAACAGACAGATGACAGCAGACACTACTCACTAGATGACACTACACAGACAAACTGAACAGAAGCCCTCATTATATACACAGAAACCCCACTCCAAGAATAGCCAGTAAGCAATAGGAACATGCACTTTACAATACCATCATTTGCATGAACTATATACAATGTATAAGATAGGCAGGCCAGTAATTGGTCTTTATTCCTCAGGACCGATTGGCTGCTGCCTATGGAATGAACCAATGAAGTGCAGGCAAATGTAACCAATGAGAGTGCAGGCATTAGGAGCCATGACATAACCTGAAGCTAACAGTGCATAACATTCGGTACAGTAATTACATTAGAGGCCTTGCTTAGCCTAACTCAGCCCAATACACAACACAGTGCATTTTTAAAATTTACTCCTCTTATCTCCGGTGCTTGGACTTCCTTTCTGTGTGGCTCAATATCTCATGGCAGCCAATTTGTGATTGGCTTTACCTCTGATGGTGGTCATTATGTGGTTGTGCCCACCACCTTGTGTCAGAATACCAAAGGCATCCACAGGCTCAAAAAGGTTGGGGAGCCCCAGGTACTGTGTGAGCAGCCTACTGAGGGCCGTTGTGATGCCGTGCTGAACTTCAGAGATCCATGTTCAAATCCCCACTCCACCATGAAGTTCACATAAATGGGTGGGCACACACCAGCACTACATCACTTCCAACCCAGTCATGTTTTATAGTTACAAGGGTCAAGGTGACTGCGTTTGCTTCTGCTGTGTGTGTTCCTTTTTGTATGTTTATAGATTATTATATATTTGTTTTTTTAATTGATAGAATCTGCCTTGAGCACTGTGGGAATAAGTAGGACATAAAGAAAATAAATATGTAGGCTTGTTAGGGGAACCAGATACAAAGCTTTTTTTCAGTAGTAGAGTATGTGACATAGAACCTTAAATAGGTTGTATCAAGTGATTTTATCCCAGACAAAATTATATGAATGACCTGTGTCTCATTGGCAGCATAAACTTTGCATGCAGAAAGTCTCAGGTTCAACTGGAGATGGCCTTTGTCTGAACCCTGGAGAGTTTCTCCCACGTAAAGTAGTAGAGGCAGACAAGCCAATGGTATGATTTGGTTTAAGGCAGCCTCATATGTTCAAAATCTATAACATTCTAAAAAAAAATTATAATTTTTTTTCAGTTGCTACTTATAAAGAAAAAAGAAAGCTAAAATGTCATTTTTCCTGTTGTTCCATTTATGTAATTATATAATTCTGACTGTTTCCTTTAAGGCTGCTGTGGGAAACTTTCCTCCACTCTCTCTCTGTTCGATCTCAAAGTCACCGGAGTCAGAGTTCATTTATACTTCAGAATGCTGGCCAGACAATGGCCTCAGGGTTACGAAGTGTAGCATGGCAGAACAGAAACACAATTTTCTGGCTTCTATTCTCTAATTCATTTAATTAGGGATTTTTTTTCATTCTTTTCTGTTTGTCCTTTCACATTTAGGAAGGTCCCCTCCATAAAATACATCTCTATTCCCCTCAAAGGAACAGAGAAACAGTTGTTAGAGGCATGTACTAAAGTTGCCTTCTCCGTGCTGCTTCTTAGTTGTCACAAAATACAGTGTTATTTGTGGATCTCCTGTCCACGGTCAACTGAGAAGTATTTTTGCCCATTGGATCTCCATAAATAAATGAACATAATCAATGTTAATCAGCCTCTGACTGAAGTTCTCTGTATTTGAACTGTGCGTAAAAACACCCCGACTCCAGTACAATGTGATCCAGTTCTTCAGGGGGGAAAAGAGGATGAATGTTGGCGTTGTCTTTATAGACCATGTTAATTATATGTGCTCTCAAGCCTTTTATATTCTTATTTGATCCCAGTGACACAGAAGATAGAACTTAAAGTTATGCCAATAACAGTACTTGCCAACAACATGAAGTTATTTCTCAGGACCATCAGTTCAGTTTCAGCCAATGGGCAACAGAGGCAGCTGTCCCTGGACCCACACTTCGTCAGCCCCAATACCCATGCTCCCTCCCCACAGAAGGAGGGGAGAAAGAAGAAGAAAAGCAGGCTCCTGCTGCTGCTGCTTGTACCCTGCCCCTTCTGAGACTTGGACTGTTGGCTTCCAGCAGTAATAGTGGCTCTCACCATGCATAGGGAAAGGGCGACTCCTTTCTTGGCCCTGGTGAGGCTGCTGGCAACAGAGTGGGCAGTGATTCTGGTGCCCCATCCTGAACTTTTGCCAAAGACTCCAGAATCACTGAGACTTCCCGTGTGGACCAATGCCTACTGGGAACCTCACTACACTCCATTGTGCACACAAAAGTATGTGAGGCCTAATTGGTTCACACTACTTATAAGAAAAGGCTGCAGTTTCTAGGAATGAATGTACTGATCAGGGCCACAGAAGTGTAACTCAAGGCCTAGGGCAAAACATAATTTTGGAGCCCAGCTCCTAAACCCCCTCCCAATACTGTCCACAGAAAACATAGTACAGTTAAGTCCATGGAAAGCTACAAAGTAAATATATTATAGAATTTTCAGTAGACAGGAAAATATGCTTCCTGTTTCACCCTATAAGCCCGTCTTGGTCAAAGTTCAGACTGGGTTGATCTTGCTTGTCATCTAGTCTCAGGCAATATGGAACCAACAGGTTGGGGGATCTGCAGCCTTGTAGGTCTGGGGTAATCTGATCATTTTGCTCTGCTCTCTAAAGCCCTGGTACCAGTACAGTTGCCAACATGGTTTGGGACCATGGATGTCTAGGCCAAGAGTTGCAATAGAAGAGAAGAGGAAAGTGGTTTTCTACTTCTAATCAGTTTACTAGTAATCTGTGAATTACAGAGCAAAAGCATTTCTGTCCAAGCTTTGTGCTGCAATCTGAATTGGTGCAGGGGGTGGGGGCATTCTCTGCATTCTCTCCCTTTAAACATTATTTACTGAATGCCTCAATCATGTTTCACAAATCATAAAAGTTTAAAATCATGTTGAAAAGCATTATATACAGTCTGCATTTCAGTAGGCTGGCTTTGCAGTGCAGTGAGAAATGAGGATGAAAAGTCAACATTGAGGGGGTTTGTTCTCTGTAACCTTTGCCAATGGTGCTCCAATACATTCATGAATATAGGCAGCCCGTGAATTTGCTTTCCCCAATGAGCTTGTGTCAAGTGACCTTGGGAGAAAGGAATTCATTACCAAATCTGAGCATCATCACACTCATCTCTGTCACTTTGGTCTTGCTACAGCTAGGTGATGCAAGTCTTTAAATGGTGATATATAAGTAGAATTCGAAGGCTGGCTGTTATTGCCAAACAGGCTAATCAAGTTGTCCTGTAAGATCATTTCAGTTCTGTCAAGGAGAATGCCTCACTTTACGATCATAAACTTACAACAAAAAATGTGACAATTTAACACAAAAGTATTTTTTTTTAGCTTGTAGCGTATATCTTAATAAAATATTCTGCATCCACAGCCTGTCGGGGACAGACTCTGATTACCTGTCTGCGTGGAAACAGACTGCTTTCAAAAATTATTTGGAGTCCTCTGCTATTGTACCTGTCAGATTCTTTTAATTAAAAATGTATTGATGCATGACTAAATTGCATACAGTGAAAAACAGGCCCATTTTAGTTCAACAGCCATAATAAACATATAACCCAGTGGAGGAAGACCACATAGTTAGAAAAGGAAGGCACGTGTTTTTTTCAGGGCAACCTTACATTAAGTGTGGTTGAGCTGATCAAAGCAAATCAATGAGGCTTCCACAGGCAGAAATGTATTTATTAATTGACTCTAAATACATTTAATGCAGTTCTTTATTGATTGGCTATACATTAATTGTGTATGGAAATTAACACATAATGCTTATAGAAAAGCAGGGGAGTTTTTACCTACTTTCCCTTCTTCCCACAGACCTCTGTGCTTCATGGAATTTTGTTCTGGAGGGGTCCCCAAATCTTGGGAGGAGGGGACAGGGGTCCTAGGGGAAGGCAGGGAAGATCTGCTTCTGCAAAGTCCTGTTTGCACTAGTCACAATTATACGTATTGATAGCAATAAGTATAAAACAGCCCAATTAAAATACGATCCATCCCCTCTTGAGAACACAATTCTATGCAAATATTCTGAAAACTGTCATGAGAAAGACAGTTCCTCCTCACATCACCTAGACCCAACCTAAACATTACATGAAAGAAAATTGCTTGACTTTCTTGGTTAACTTAGGTAACTTAATAATCTTTTTCCTTGCCCAACACTGTGCAATCCTGTTCACACATTTTGGTGAACTCACATACATCCTGAATGTAGGTGCCTGTATCTCTTTGAAAAGAAGAGCCAATGTGCATTCACTTTCGAAATGAAACTGAGGTATCAGTACACGGATAAATAAGGACATGTTCAGCAATAAATATATTGAATGTATCATGAAAATTACTCAAGGCACATATAAGGAAAAATCAAATGTACACTGTACATGGGTTATACATGCTTTCACTGTAACTTGGGAACAGGACTACAGTATTTCAGAGTACATAAGTACTCAGTCTCCTTGTGAAATGTTAACAAATAAGCCCAAACAAAAAATATATATATTTTAAATTATGAAAACTTGCATGGAAAACCTGCTAAAAACAAATTCATACCCAATAATAAAAATAAATCAGCTAGTGGGGAAACACCACAGAACAGAGCCAAGCACTACCCAGCCACAAGCACAAGGCATTCCCTTGCTTCAGTTTGCTTCTGTTGAGCTACATTGCAACAGTGTTGCTTGTTTCAGTTTGGTTTGGGTGGAGTGGATGTGATTCCCTGGTGTGATGTTGGTCTCCTTGCTTCACTTTGGTTTTGTTGGGCTAAATTGCAACCCTGTTCCTTGCTTCAGTTTGGTTTGGGTGGAATGTGTGCAATTCTCTGGCATGATGTTGTTCCCTTTGCGTCACTTTGGTTCTTGAGGGATTCCATTCTTGTGCTTCAGTTTGCTTCTGTTGTGTTATGTTGCAGTGGTGTCCAGTTTCAGTTTTGTTTGGGTGGAATTGACATGATTCTCTGGTGTGATGTTAGTCCCCTTGCTTCAGTTTGGTTCTGCGTGGCAGGAATTCCATTCTCTTGCCTCAGTTTGGTTCTGTTGGGTTTTCTCTGGATTGAGTTCAGTTTGCATTTGGGAGTGTGTCTTGGCCATGGCCATGGCAACCTTGCCCCAGTGTGTTTATGAAGCGTGAGTTAACTTTTACTTTTTTCCCTTAGGAAACAATGGAATGGCTGAGGGCACCTTGTTCAGGGACCCATAGAATTGGGCCCTGGGGTCCAATGTGTCTGAAACTTAGGGGATAAATGTAAGACAATCAGGAGTAGGTTTCCTGAAAATTTGGTCAAGCTTGCTTGAAAAATCCCACCCCCAACCCCCAGATAGGTCCCAGATATTTCCCCCCATAGGGAGTAATGGAGAGTGGGTGGGAGCACCTTCTATAAAAATGCCCCCAGGGTCCAATATTCATGAAACTTGGGAGTTCTTTAGAGGACAGGAGTAGGTTCTTGCCAAATTTGGTGACATTTGGTTGAAAAATCCCCCCTCAGACAACCAGATGGCCCCCCAAGTGATTTTCCCATAGAAAACAATGGCAAAATATTGCCACATTTTTCAGAAATAGCCTAATCAAACTAGAGAATCAATCTGGAATTCAGGGAATTCCAAATATTTTCTCAGATTCCGTAAAAAAAAATGGATTTACCATTTTTTTTATGCACACCCCTAGCATCAACTGCCACGACCTTGAGGTTAAAATAATATTAAAATCACACTGTGGGGAGATGTTCTTTTTCTCCCAGTACTGTGCTCTATATATTTAAATACACTTATCATTAATGCTGGTGTGTGGAATGGATGTGCAAATAGCCTAAAAATAAATGACTGTCTTTTGATTGCAATGTTAAGTTAAGCACATAAGCCCAAAAGCCATTAAAGTACATTATATCTTAGTTCAAAAACGTAAGGTCATAGAACCGTCTCGTTGAGTATGTCACTTATAATAACTCATTACTTTCTAGAGCTTACTGTGTGGCACTATCGCTAAACAAATTGAACAAATATATGTGGGTCACTCTAGAAACATTAGAGATATGTGACCTAAAAAGTAACACTCTCAAATTGTGTCTGTGCGTATCTAGAGTTGCATGAAACAAACATAAAGCATTAAGCCATAGTCTCCATAATATTCAAAATATAAATTGGACTTTTAAAACACAGCAAGGTGCTAATGCTGTGCTATTATACACAGTCCAGTCCTAACCGGTGTAATACTAAGCATTGACATCAGTGGATTGAGAGCCAAACCACATGTGATTTTTTTTTTGTGGCAAGTGCTCCAGAAATGACTTGCTTTCCATGCAGTCACACAGCAGCTGTGGTGAAAAGCATTTTTTTAAGTCTCCAGGATCCTGATTCTTTTCAGTACTGTGACATGAAGGGAAGAGGGGCTCCTGCCCCCCTCCCCACTATTTCCCTGAGCCAAAATGGTCCCTGAAGAGAGTTATTCACATAACTTTGGAACTGCACATGGCATATTCTAAGCATGTGCAGCCCTAAACTCATACCAATTACTTCCTGCTGTTTTGGCTTGAAAAACATTCTATAGGTTAGAGCCCAGAACTTCAGGTGTAACACTATGGCTTGATTTAAACTTGGTATTTATGTACTGTAAAAGTAGCTACAACTATCCAACATGTGTTACATTATCACTCCTGCAACAACTGAGTCATAAACAAGCACCGAGAAGATACACCAAATCAGCAGAACAGTAATCCAGAAAATATGAGTTTTCCAAGTTCAGCCTGGATTTTAACTCAGAGATTTCTTTGACTTTGGTAATGGCAATAAAAAGATGAAAAAATAGAAAAGAACTGTAAAATAAAATACAGCCTGTTGCCTTATTCCAGGCTAGGCGTTCTTATGACAGACATGTGAGGATTAATAAGGGAGGCATTGAAATCACATACATCTAAGGATGAAGGGAGTTTGCCCAAGTCAGCCATTTATCAGGTGTACAGCCATGGGTGTATGGGGAGAGGACTCTCTTAGTGCTGGGCTATATCATTTGATGTAAAGGAGAAGGGTGTGGGACCTGGCACCTCTCAACACAGATTTTGTGTAGGAGATGCAAAACGAGGCAAAGAACCTTTAGCTGTGCTGAGTTCTGAGCCAGAGTGGGTTCCCTTTGTTCAAGCAGTCTTCAGTGGGCTGCTTCATGGAATCTGGGGAGTGTATGATAAACAGGATTAATATTTGAAGGCAGATCATTTTTAATAAACCTAGTTGAACCCAAGAAATAACAATCCCCAGGACATAAAACCCTTTTTTAATTTTGGTTGCAACATACTCAACACATCTACCACTCTACAGTCTTTGGGAACCAATTTGGCCCTTCCAGTCGGCAGCCACCACAGCCTGGGACAGGGGCTGCATTTGCAGCCCGGGTGGATGAAGAAAAGGCATCAGGCCTCTGGCCAGGCATCCGGATGTTCTTCTGGGGCAAGCGGAGCCAAAGGCATATAGGCCGGCTCCACCCTCCCAGCACTCGGTTGCCCTTTTGTGCTCGGGCCACCTACCCTTCCTATAGCAGTGCAGGATTAGCCGGTTACTGTTTATTGGAGCCAGGTAGGAATTTTTTATCCTTTTCCAGTTGGCATATAGAGAAGGGAGTTTTTTTGCCTACCTTGCAGGATGATGTTATAATAATTGGTACGGTGGACCCCCTTAGCATATCCCCATTGGTGGGGAATTGAAGTCTGTCAGGAGCAGCTGGTAGGCTTTATAGCTGCCAGTTGTGAAGGCAGACTGCATGGTCCGACTCCTGGGCAAGTCCGCCCCCAGGCCCCATGGCTGTGGGAGACTGGAGCTTTAAAGGGCTGGGCACAGCCAGGCATTTGTATGGCTCACCCCCGGGGCAGCAGGGGCTCACCAAGACAGGTCAAGGCGGAAGTCTGAGGTGATCCCAAGGCTTGACCTGTACCACTAGTTAGATTCCTTGCCGTATTGATAGTTTATGTTGTAATTAATAAGGTAAAGGTAGTCCCCCTGTGCAAGCACCGAGTTATTACTGACCCATGGGGGGATGTCGCATCCACGACATTTTCTTGGCAGACCTTTTTGTTATGGGGTGGTTTGCCATTGCCTTCCCCAGTCATCTACACTTTACCCCCAGGATAAAGTGACCCAATTTTATACCCAAGCATTGTGTCTGCCTTTTATTTTGACTGGGGGGAGCAATCTCCAGCTAACCACACCTTTTGCAACAGCAGGTGTGTACTTGGGGAATATGGGGGAGGTTTAAGGAAAAATCATCCAGCAATCCAAGGGGAGATCCACAAAAGTTATTTGATATAGTGCAATTCTAATCATTCACCGAACAGGAAAATCTGCAGAGACTTGTAGTAATGTAATATCTAAAAACATGTGGATCCCCTGCTCCTCTCCAGCTATTATCAAGGGTCCTTGAAGGTGCCTGACTGGCTGACTGACTTTGTATACCTCTTAAATTTCTGACAGTCACATATCAAGGCTAATTCATACTCAGAAGAGGGAGACAACCAATACCAAAATGTTGCCCAAAGGAAAGCTGGGATTGATTAATATTAAGTGTTGGCTGTTGTGGGTTTTCCGGGCTGTATTGCCGTGGTCTTGGCATTGTAGTTCCTGACGTTTCGCCAGCAGCTGTGGCTGGCATCTTCAGAGGTGTAGCACCAAAAGACAGAGAACTCTCAGTGTCACTAAAGTCTTTCCATGGCACTAAAGCCAGAAGAAAAGGTTGCCGTATGCATTAACAGAAATTAACAGACACTGTGACACTGAGAGATCTCTGTCTTTTGGTGCTACACCTCTGAAGATGCCAGCCACAGCTGCTGGCGAAATGTCAGGAACTACAATGCCAAGACCACGGCAATACAGCCCGGAAAACCCACAACAGCCATCGTTCTCCGGCCGTGAAAGCTTTCGACAATACAATATTAAGTGTTGTTAAGGGCCTACAGGGGTGAATTGCTTTTGGCAGGCTTCCATGTCTGTAGACAAAGTTTCATCTTGTTTTCTCCAAATACATATGTGGCAAAGCAAATCTATCGCTGTTTATTTTTAACTGTCTCTGGCAAAGATGTATCTCAGCAAGTATATTTGCAAATAATCTTGTAACAATATCACTATCAATAGCCTCGTCTCTTGTCCCTTTTCAAAACAAAGCACATGAGTAGGCTTACAGGTTCCTGTGGATAAGTAGGCAAAAATGGTGGTTTGTGTGCTGGACCAAATAAAGAATTAGATATTATACTACCTACAATGTTCTCTCCTGCCCGAATAAAAATTAGAGTAAATCCAATTTAAACTTAGCAGAAGATTATTGCAAGGTAAGATTGTCAAGTTCACCTGTTGTTTTTCAAGCCAAATTCATCTATGAAGCAACGGAATGCATTTTCTCTTCTCATCTGTTTGTTTATTTGGTGGCCCATGAATGCTGAGGCAACTATTCAGCTGTATTACTGTACAAATCCATTGCATCTTTGCTGAGGATGTATGGTCTTTTTAACTTGCAGTCTCCAAACACTCAGTAGCCAAGGCCCTCTTGACTTTGTTATAAGGGACACAGCAACTGGAAACCTTTATTGTCCCCTGCAGACCTCTGATGTTTTTTTACCATATACCACCTTAATCATTTTCACTTTCTAATGAACTTGGGCACTTCCCAACATTGATTTGGTAAAAAGCCAGGAGAGACCTGATTTGATACCATATTTGGCTTGGGTGCCAAATTTGTTTTCATTTGGGTTGATGCCAGATTGATTTGTTTTTGCAGATATTGTTGTTGCCATGCTGACTGACTTTAGCATGCGATCTTTATATTATTTACAATTTGCCCCCTCCCTCCAGTGGAGGGAATCACCTCATCTCCTTTATCATCTTATCTAGTTCATTGTCTGCTTCATCAGCTCCACCTGACTTGTTCTATCAAACACGCCTCTCCTCTTTTCACAGAATGACCACATTTTTGAAATACATTAAATGTACTGTTTCTCATTGTGGGATTTTCTTTTTTTTTCCCAAACAGATTATGTGCAACCTGTATAAGAGCAGAAGCTGAGATCATCCACCTCCTGCTTTTCTGAAGAGAACAATTGACCTGCCATGGGAAAGAGGTCAAGACACACTTCCTCCTGTCTTTTAAATGTAACATCTGGCCTGTATTCTACCATTCACCTTTTTCTCCTCAGGCTTTAAAAGAGAATGGATAATGCTGTCTGGGGAAAACATATAGGAGAGGGGGAAACTGAGATTGTTTGTTGACAGACTGAAATGAAGATGACGATTTAGAACAATGTGCATATAGATTTAGGTGTAGTGGAAAGTCTTTAAAATATGGTTCAAGGAACTAATTAACATACTTTAAGAAAATGAGAATAACAAACATGAGGAGCTTTGCTTTTTATTGTTAATGTTGGTAACCTGATTTCCTATTTCCTATGCATTAATAAATCAGGTACAGTATCTGCATACTTAATTTTTGGAGACTTGCAGTGTCATGTAATCTGGAAAATACTAAGCTGTATAAAACCTATTTTGAAGACCATATCATTTTTCATAATCCAAGAATCCTGTGAGCATTAACCACTCGTTAGGTCACACCCTCATATCACTGGATATTATGCTATCACTTCTAGAATCTTCCTGTCCTGTAATCCAGTCTCAATGTAAATTTTGTTCTTGAGCAGGGTTTATATTAGGGGGGTGCAACTGGGGTTTCCAATTTGGGTAAAGTAACCAAATCGGACGCAATTTGCAACAATTCGAACAAGCCAGATTGGGGTAGTGTTTAAGAGCGCAGGACTCTAATCTGGAGAGCTGAGTTTGATTCCCCACTCCTCCACTTGAAGCCAGCTGGGTGACCTTGGGCTAATCATGGCTCTCTGGAGCTCTCTCAGTCCCACCCACCTCACAGGGTGTTTTGTTGTGGGGATAATAATAGCATACTTTGTAAACCGCTCTGAGTGGGCATTAAGTTGTCCTAAAGGGAGGTATATAAATCAAATTATTATTAATGTTATTATTATTTCCGAATCAGGCCTAGCATGCTGGGCCCGGTTTGGAAACCCCGAATCAAAGCTTCCTGAAGCAATTCATATCACTTCAGGAAGCTTCAGGTCAAGGGGTTTAAATGCCCCTTTCCGTGCCACTTTGGGGGTGGGGTGGGGTGGAGACCTTGCTCCCCCTCACTTTAGTATGCTCCAAATCTTTATGGAGCGTACCAAAGTGAGCTAAATACCAGAATCCTGAAGTGGCTTGCCGCTTCGGGATTCTGGTAATTCTGGAATTTTTCTCTCACTTCGGGTAAACCTAAAGCAGGAAACCTGTATCTTTTGGGGGTGCACACCCCTGATTTATATATTGATTCCTAAATTTTAATGTGTATTCATCCTGAAAAAATCTATGAGAGGAATATGGCTTGTGGTCATGGTGGATCCAATAGGTGGATCCCCACTTGAAGTGTTATTTTGGCTTGCCTAAGATTTTTTTTTTTTTAAATGAAGGTTTTTACTTTGTGTTATGAGAATTTATGTTGAATGAATAGAAGTATATTTTCAGGTGCCAGTTTAATAATTGCTGATTTAATAATTAATAATTTTGGCTTTAAAAGTCCCCTTTAGCTAATACAACTATGAACATGGAGTTTAAAGGATACCTTAAAACAATGATGGCCAGTTTCTTCAGTGCTGGTACTGAATCTTCCTCATTCAAGCTGTTCAGAGATTGGATACCCAAAGGCATAACACCACTCCTTCATCCTCTGCAAATTAGCTGGGCAGGATTTGGCCCTATCTAGAAACATTGAAGTTTTAAGGGAAGTTACTTATGGCCCTATTGCAGATGCAGGTGTCCATACTTGTATTAATTTCTGAAACAGGAATCATGGGTGTGGATCTCAACCATGGGTGGCCCTCCTCTGTATTGCACAACTTTCAATTACAGACGGGCATGGAATAAGAAAAAAGAACACTGAGTTTCATGGTTCGTCGCATTCCATGAACCACGAACTTTCATGAAATTGACCCATTTCATGAAACAATTTGTTAGGTTCGTCATTCATCAGATCCCAGGGCCCTCCAATGGTCCCCTTCATACCCAGAGATGCCAAACTTGCAGGGAGACTTTGGAAGGCTCTCCTCCAGCAGCCCTCCAAGTTTGGTGAAGATTGCAATATGCTGACTGGGAGACTGGCTCCCTTCTGTCCCCCTGGGTGCCACAGGCTCAGGAGTAGGGTGGCCCACAGCACCCCTTGTGCCCTAACAAGAGCCCATCAATTTCACCAGATGTGTTCTGTTGGTGGCCGCATCCTCCTCACAGGCCCAGGACTCTTTCTCACTCCAAATCCCAGCAACAGCTCCTCCCTCTCCCTCTGTCTACTGGAAGTGAAAGCACAGTTGTACCTTTTATAAGAAACGGTCACATAGAGCAGAACAGGAGCTCTCTGGTTGGCAGACAAACCTGCCTAACAAGGTTTGGAGGGATGAGATTGGTGTTCCCATGGCTACAGAAGGCTCATCTTCCCCCTGCTCATTACTCTCATAGAACAGAATGGGAGCTCTCAGGTTGGCAGGGAGAGTTGCCTATCAAGGTTATGTGGGCTAAGATTGGGGTTTCCACAGCAGCAAAAAGTCTGCAGACAATCTGGGCCTATGTTGCCTAGGGAATCAATGGATCGGTGCCAGCCTGCCTGGCATCATGAAGCATTCACCAATTGAACGAATCGGACCAAAAACGCAGCCCCACAAAGCGTGTTTTCGCAATACACAAATCAGCCCAATTTTCGTATTTCGATTCATGCCCATGTCTACTTTCAATCAAATGGGGATCAAAATCATTCCCAAGTGTGCCTCCCCCCCAATCCACATTTTAATGTAGCCAGTTATATAAATAACTTCTTATGGTTAGAGTTGGACTAAGGTGTCTTTCTTTTGTGAACATGGGCGGGGGGACAAATCCAAAGCTAAGCACATTTAAATCCTACCGATTTTGATGTAATATTTAAAGTATTGTTTCTAAAAATAATCCTCCTCATTTTCTGTTCTTCAAGGGTTTGTTGTTATCAGAGAATTATCTGTAAATTTTGAAACACAGTTATGAGATTGTTTTTGGAGAGAGAGAGAGAGAGAGAGAGAGAGAGAGAGAGAGAGAGAATGTGAACAGATTATTCAAAACTGAAATGATACTGTCTATCCAAGCTGAAATGGAGGAGAAAAATGCTACAAATCAAATGATGTTGAAGAAGGATTTTAACACCACTCTTTACAATGAAAATATGAATATGATCAGCAGGAGGTCAGTGCTTCTTACAAGGAAAAACCATCAATAATAACACAATCACTTTACAGAAAGATGACATGCACTTATTACAATATATCCCTAGATTTTTAAAAATACATACCAGCATCTAGGATGTCTAAGGTTATTGTGGCAGTCACTATTAATTGAGGAGAGCGGGAGGAAAACTGGAGGACGTGTTTGTGTGCCAGATCCAGAAATCTAGGTTTATAAAACAGTCAGCCAATGGTCTATGCCCTGAAGATCATGTACATTTCCTCTATTTTTCCTCATATATACTGCATGTCTCATATATGATAGCAGCAATATACATTCAGTACTGTTTAAAATTCAGTTCACACTTGTCCTGTGTAGGGCTGCTCCCAAACAGTGTTTGAAAGCTACGACTGTTACAGAATGCTGTGGCCAGAAGGTTGACTTGTGTGAGTTGTAGGAATCATATAACTCCAGCCTTGTTCCACCTACACCCACTCCCAGTAATCTTTTAGGACCAATTGAAGGTCCTGGTAGTGAATTTTAAAGCCCTATATGACTTTAGAACATCATGTCTTAAGGTTTTAATTGTTTATATGTATTGTTTCCATGTTTTTTTTATTGTTTTTATATGATGCAGTTTTAAAGCTTGCTTTTATGGTTTTTGTTGAGCTCCATCTAGGGCTAGGACAGCAAGAGAAGAGAATGAATCTGCAGACTCATGCCTGATAGGGAGTTTATCCAACTAGAACAGCAAGTCCATATTCCCACCGAATGGAATCATTGCTGCTCTACAAGCATGGCTCTTAATGCCTCTAGAACTTGAAAGCTTTTTCTTCACTGTGCATAAAATTGGGAAGGAAAGTACATTATGAAAGGTACAAATCATGAGAATTTCACCCCAATAGATTAGGAGATTTAAAAGTGACAGGTTAAATATGTTTCCCAATGAAACTAATGGGAATATCTCCTGAATACAACAATGTCTCCAAATATGCATCACAAAACATGAAGATCCTGTCAAAATTTGCAGTTGCAAAGTTGTATCGCTTTCAACAGGAGAGATTAAGACATGTACATGATTTGCAGTACAATTCTAAAAAGATTTACATCCTTCTAAGCCTGTGACTTCAGCAAATTGTACTGCAAACTTCTCCCATTGAAATCAATGGTCTTCAGGCACCTTTTTCGTGCCTGCTCTCCAAATATGGCAGTCCTGTTTCTACAACAGCAGGTTACCATGTTGGACAGCAGTAGGTGAACTGTCATGCATACTTTTTGGTAGGGTTAACAAATGGACATTTTTATTCCTTTCACTTTGATAACTTTATGATTTTATAATGGGAGGACAACTTACAGGCAGCATAGCAGGATGAACATGCGGTGCATGCTTTGCACCAGATGTTGTCACACTGTTGTATGCACATTCAAAATACCTGGGTATCAAACCCACTGAAATCAAAGCAACATTGTTCAAATGAGATGTGTTTAGGATCATTGTATAAGACAGTAATTTATGTCATAGGTTGAATCCCATAACAATGGCACATACAGTTTATCATAGTCACATAGCTTTTATGGGTCCATACCTTAGAGGCAAAGAAAGAGCTTTTTTATTAACACATGTTTGTACCTAATTGACCATTTGGGAAGGAGGAAGGAGAAATGGCTGTGATTTACGCAGCTTATGAAATGTCTTAGAGCACCTCAGCCAGTCTGGTGTTCCCACAGTGACAGATGAGCAAATGCCCATGGGTGTTGACAGCATGGTATTTATGGTATTTCCTTCTGAGACAATTAACTAACATATGCCAAGACCATAGGGATTATCTTTGAGCTACACAGTATGTAACTTTATCTGAAGAGAAATATAATATTTTATAAGTTTGACAAACCGTACAAAAGATTAAATTGCTTCATTCATTTTAATAATGTGGTTAGTTTTCTCTGACTTCTCAAGAAGATTTTTGCTTTGGCCTACATAAAACAGTATGATAGAAAGCATACATTCCTTCCTGAGAATCCTATATTTATTTTATACTGTAACATGCTGGTACCTGGGTTTATTGTATATTCATATATCGAATGAAACTCCTTGCATATATATTTAATATCTTTATACTTATTTTTAAAAGTTTTAGCTGCTATCCTGTTGCCATTCATGTTGCTTAAATCTCGTTTACTTCTTTGAGGTTTAAGCAGCCAAGTTGCATTGAAATTTGGAAGCCAAGCTTATTTTAAAAGGGCATAACCAAGAATCAGGTACACCCTTTCATACTGCACAGACATCTACTTCATAAATCAGGATAGACAACTTTGTTGGCCTGAACCAAAAAACCCTGCAGCATCTACTTGTGAAGTTAATGGTGTGCCAGCAAACACAAGGCAGGAAAGAGGTAAAAGTGGTGACCAGACGCAATGCAAGTAAGCCGAACCCCTGTGTCATTTGTCAGGATCTCATAGGTTCACTACAGCCTGTTGGGTGGAGAACCAAGCCAGCATGCTGGCTTGGCATGCATTTCCTTGGCATGCATCAGGGGCTGCCTATCCCTGGCTTTGGTGTTAATGCCACCACATTTGCAAAAGAAAGTCACTACCAAAACAGACTTTTCATTCTTCCGTCAATTTGCAAATAAGCAAATGCAGTGGAGGAGGGGAGATGGATCAGGAATCCATCTTGGCAACAATTCATTTTAATAATACAGAATTTGTTTCAGTATTATGAAAAATACATTAAGAAAATAGTACATTTTCGAAGTGACTCTGGGATTGACCTTGGGAGTTGAATTTTTGCTCCTCCCTATCTGCCTCCAAGCCCTGTCTGTAAAGTACAAGGAAGAAAGATGGGGGAGGGGGGGTTAGAGAGTGGCAGCATCCTTTATCGACAAGAGTGGGTACCCTTTTCTTCTGCAAAAATGATGGGAGTAGAAACCCTCATGCCTCGCCTCTAGAGCACTGGATTTAACCATGGATGCTATGGATCCATTTACTTTGGGGTCTGCTGGCCTGGACATGAAAGCCAGTGGGTTAAGGTGACAGCTTGTGTGTACTATTTAACTATACCCCCTGGCTGCATTGTGGACATGACTACCCTTGAGTATCAGTTATCCTATGGCACAACAGGCTTGCTCCAGGTTACAATATCTTTACATATTTCAGCAATATGGATACTATGCTGTTCTTTGGACATCTGTATTAAAAAGCCGACTCAGACATCTTTTCATCGGGAGATTTTAATAAAAAAACCTACAAGTTATGCTGTTTTCTCTGTCTTCCAATGGTGAGCACAAACATTGCAACCCATCTCCCCTTCACTGAAGAGTGAGTTGATTTGTCCCTGAACAGAGATACTGAAATATGCCATTATCGTCCCTCACAAAATATTCCTTAATACTCAGGAAACTGCCATCTTCATTGCAGGGATCTGGGGACACTGTAATTTGGAGCAGTACATTTTTTTCACCCTTTGTTTAATCACAATATAATTCAGCAAAGCAAAGTTAATTTTTCTCAAAAGCTAATGAAAACTAAATGCACAAAGAGGAGAAAAATAAGCTCAATTAATATTTACAAAGACCACCCTCAAATTAAAATAAACCGTTCACCTTGCAAAATGCAAAATGGACAAATGTTAGACAGGTTGTTTTTAACAGGCACTTGAAAACTCCAAATTATCATTACAATATGACATGAGATTACAATGGGAAACTCCAGAGAGGACATTAGGTGAAATTATGTATGAACTCTTTGGCAACTAATAGATCCTTAATGGCTTTCCAAAACAGCCTATATTCTCTGGTGATGTTATCTCTAGAGGGTCTTTTTAATATATTATATAATAATTACAATGCTGCTATATATATCTATTTGTAGTACACTGTTTGTCTTACCAAGAAATTTGGGGGGGGGATTATAATAGGGAATTTGGGAGGAATTATAATAGGAATTTCAAATATTTTGTTTGCAGTTAGTTTGGTAAATATGTGCCACAAAATATGGTAAATATATGCCACAAAATAGATCTTTCTTCTTTTTTTAAAAAAATAATGTGAATATATTCATTGTTAAGCTTTCATGGAGAAATCTCTAATATTTATATTTGTTTGTAATCTTTAGTTTGCTGCTATTTTCATTTCCATAACTACTTCCACCAATGCAAACTGGCTCAGTTGTGACTAATCTGTCCATTATATACGTATTTTTCAAAACTGTGTGGTATCCCAATGGGTTTAGACTGGATTAACTCTGCATACGATTGTCTTCATTAAGCTAAAGGCAGGTCCTTGCATTCCCCCCTGTTCACTCTCTTCCCTCCCTTACATTAAATGTATTTCATATCAAGGACCTTCATTCTTGTATTCTATAAAGACCCATGGGCATTGGTAGCATCATGTAAATAATAGCTCTTATTCTTTTATTAAAATATTTTTATCATGCCTTTAAGGCTGGGGGAAACTTAATAAATACCGCAGTCTAAAAATTCTTTGCCCTTACTTGAATAGCCCAGTTAAGCCCAATCTCATCAGATCTTGATTGCTAAACAGAGTCAGCCTTGGTTAGTAATTGGATAAGAGACTAGTAAGGAAGACCAGGGCTGTTATGCAGAGGCAGGCAATGGCAAACCACCTGTTAGTCACTTGCCAAGTCAAAGATTACTTCACTGCACTTTCTACAACCAAAAATTCTTTAAGATGTCACACGACTAGAGGTGGGCATGATACAAAAAAAAATACCAATCAAGCTGATCATGGATCGGCACTGGCGCCGATCCCAAATTAACGATCCACACCGATCATCTCCTGTTCCCAATCCGCGGATCGTGGATCATGGATCATGGAGGCAAAAGTGGAGGGGCGCCCCGCTGTTCCCAGTGATACAGGAATGGTGGCTGATGCTGGCGGCATCTGTGTTTGTGTTTGGCTGTCTGTGTTTGGCTGTCAGAGCTGCTTATCAGGGTTTGCAGGGATGATATTGGAGTGCCCATGGCTACAGAATACCCCCTCCCTCCCTTGGGTGTCTTCTCCCAGCTGGTGACTGCTTTGCTGCTCCGTGGTTGGAAGGAAGCCCTGCTGATCAAGGCAAGCTGGGGTTCCATTCGGGTTTCCAGGGTGACAGAAGGAGGGCAAACACAGCTCAGGCATTCCCCTGGCTCCGTTGAGTGTCTGGCTTCCCGATCCGAGCATGATCACCCCAATCAAGCCCCAATCCAGCTCTCCTCCCGACCGCTGGATTGTTGGCCGTGCCCGAGCACGATCCACCGGATCCTGATCGCGCGATCACCATTATCGTGGGTTTTTTTCGATCATAATGCGGATCGTGCCCATCTCTACACACGACTATTTTTTTTGTTCTAGCCTAAATAGAATGATTCAGAAAACTTTGAAAATGCTTATTTGTTTAGTGTGCCCCAAGTATCATGCACTACACAAATAACTTTTCTTGTCATTCTTCTCTTTTAAAAATATCAACCCCTGAAATGGCTTGGTTCCAACATCATACAAAATCAAGTTCTTATTAAATGAACTATAGTTAGCATTATCATCTGAATGTGGGCCACTCCACTCATTAGGTTAGCTAGTGTATGAGCTGAAAAACCAGGGTTTGAAGCTGGCTTATTGTACCAATTTCCTGGAACGAAGAAATAAGACACTAGTTGCATGAATAAAACCATGGCTCAATTTAAAGTGCAGAAATAATCCCCCCTCCAATGGCTGCAGTTTACACCCTATTAAAAGCCCTGAAACATAAAAGACCCTTGTAGTGCATCTTGAAAGCCAGTATAATGTAGTAGAACAGGTGAAAAAAGTTTCTTTTCCATGCCAGTTTGAAAGGAGCCGCCAAAATCCCTGGTTGGCCTATCAGGTGATCGTATAATTCCACTTTATTTGAAAATGGGGACAGTGGGCAAAATGCCTGCAGGAAACAGACTGCCAATTCAAACTAGATGATCACTGAAGGGTAGGCTTGTATTGAAAAACAGCATTTATTTATGACTGATTATGTGATTTGTGTGAGTAACCTAATTGTCTCTTTAAACAGCTGCCAGCTGAATGGTTCAATTATACAGTAAGGATGAGTGGTAGTAAAACTTAGCTGGGATGTGTAGATGTATAAAATATAGATATGCAAAAAGCCAGTTGTGCTATACTACATGGCTAGGAAGAAACACATTGAAGCAAACTGCTAAACAGCCATGAATGGGTCTATGGAAAGAAAATCAATATATACAATATATACAATATAAATCAATATATACAATATATTGTATATATTGATTTACTTTCCCTTGTCCTTTTTTTGGGTGGTCTGCAACTTAGTCTTGGGAAAGCCTCTGTTTTGCTGTATGAATGGGTCTATGAGCAGTTGAACTAATCATAGAGAAATCAGCTCCCTGTTCAGTCAGGACCAGTGAACTAGACATGAGCCAAACACGCCGGTGCTGAACATTCCTAATCTGGATCATCACATGAGCTGGTTTCCCCAAGTAACCATGGTTAATATAAACCATTGTTTCACATTATATCTGAACCAACCAAAATATTCTATGAAACAAAAAAACAATTTAATACTTTTTTATATTGGTACTGCTGGAATACAAGTGATTCAGAATGGACTTGGGTATTTTCCCTTTTACTAGAAGCAGGCTATGTAACTGTATTTGTGTGATGCCTCTCTGTCTAATCTTACTACTCTTCCCTTTTTGTTTTCTCTCTCTCCTGCTGGTCTTGAAAGAGGCAATATGCTTCTGCAGAGGTCTTATGTGAAAGCTTGTGAGAGGTGTGAGGCCCCACCCCACCCGCCGCTGCCTCCCCGCGCTCTGCCGTCCTCCTGACTACCGCTGGGGGGGGGTGTAGGGAGTTCCCTCCGCCTCAGACTAAGCAGGGACAGCAGTTACTGCACTGGCATCTGCCTCCTACCAGCTGGTCTCAGAGCCTCCGTCATGCCCTCTCTCTGCACCGTGCTCTCAGCCAACTCCTCCTCCCCGGCGTCATTGGGATTCTCCCTTTTATGCCCCCACCCCAGCCTGTTTCCTGCCCCCTCACCAATCCACCCCCGTGCCCTCCTTCCCCACCGCCCTGTGCCTTGTCCTCTCCCTGGCCATTGGTGCCTTCCCCTGTCCATTCCCGTGCCCCTCCTGTGTCCACCCTTCCTGTCACCGCCTCCCTCTTCTCCCGTCCTCAGCCAATCCCTTCTCAGGCAGGCCAGCCCTGACTGGCCTTGTCAGACTGGGGAACCCTCCCAGCCGTCCACTCCCCAATCCGGGCCCAGGCTGCCAGGTGTCCCCGCCCTCCTTCCTGTGCCAGCGGCCGGGCCCGCCCTCACCCCGGTGTGGGCAGCGCCTGGCCGTCCGCCATTGCCCCAGTGGGCCGCTTGCTCAGCTGCGGTCTCTCCTCGCCCCCGCCACCCTCCGCCGCTGGCTCTGCCAGCGGCGACTGCGCTGGGAGCTGCACCCCCGGGAGCGCCGGTGCAGGCCGCAGTGCTCGTCATCCCTGCAGCCTCCTCCAGCCTGCGCTGTGCCCTGACGCCTCTTCGCTGCCTCACTTTCTGGCGGCTCCGTCACTCCTTCCCCCCCGGCCCTCCGGTGAGTGGGAGGGTCCTTCGTGGGGGCTGGCATCGGCGGGGCTACCGTGGGGGGTGGGGTAGGGCCCGGCAGGGCCCAGTCCGGGGCAGGAAGGTCCTGCTCTGGACAAGAGGCATATCCATACCCACACTCGTGTAGGCAGATTAGCTGCCCACTTGTAATAGAGAACAGTATTATATAGATTAGGCTTCTACTTTTCTTCTGCTACTACAAAAGTACAAGTGAATGTGAATCAGCTTCAATAAAATTAAGGTTTATCTGTGCAATATATTGGTTTGAAGAATGTTTCACCATGCTTTCCTGACTGTGCAACTCTGCATTATCTAACTAATATCCTCAATAGGTACCACTCCTAATAAAGGTAATATAATGTTCTTTTAAAATAGTTTCATGTCTGGAGCATCTGTATGACCTTAGTTACATTTGTACAGCCTGGTTTACTTTGCCTTGGCTGCTTAATCCATAGGGATTATACCATTCATCAAAGTCCACTGAAATGAAAGGAAGATCAGAAGGTCAATGACGATGCCAAAATCAGGGCCCCATACCTCTAAAACTATGATTGTTCAGCACAGAACCTTTTAGAGAAAAACCAAAAGCACAATTCCTAACACAGTCCTAAACAAATAAATCATGGGATTCTTGCAACATGGAAAATTATACTGCCGATACTATGATTTTTTCCCCAAAAAGATGAGCGCAATTACATAAATATTATTGTAATTAGTGATTACTCCGTATTTTAAAAGAGAAGTACAAAAAAGGTTGGTATTAACATGCAAGCCACGACAGAGTGATATCAATACTCATTTTACTGTTCAGATTTTTTTCTCAAGAAAAAAAAAGCTAATAGCTGTCAAAAATACCCATTATAGCATAGTCTATAATTTGTAGAAGTCAAGTAATACATTTTTTTTCTGAAGGTATAATGGATGCTCCATGGAGCAATTATTTTAGAAAGACAACTTCATCTCAGCTGTCTCACACCAGCAGAGCTATTTAAGAGCCAAGGATGCATAATTCACTATGGAAGAGCTGTCAGATTTGAGAATACCTTTAAATTATCGAAACTTAGCAATGCTAGTCAGTTATAATTATAATGGAAATGTAGTTTTCTGTCAATTTTATCAGAACAAACATCTCCCCAGGAACAATTTCCTGTGTTAAAATATTTTGTCAAAGTGACTTTTGATTCCAAAGGGATGCAGATTATCTAGTTTTATACCTGAGTATTTTCCCTACAAATTGAATATAACAGCTTACATCGTACAAAATGGCAACTTACAGAAACATTAATAAAATCCCATTGGAAATTGTTGCCTTGCAGATTGTTACCTTGAAAGAACGGATTGTCATAAGAGCCCCAGGACAGATAAAATAATGCAGGAAAAAAATATTGTTTCTGTACAGGAAGACAAGACATGTTTCCATCAACCTTTCAAAAACATGATAAAACAAATGTTCGGGTACTCATAGCTAGAGGTGAACATTGAAGAAAGCAACTCCCCATCACTATTTTGCAACTTGTTCTGAGCTACTGGTAAAAATTTATACTCTCCTAGAAAAGCCCTAATTATTTATGCATATACACTCATTCATAAGGAAACAGAGCAAAGACAGATTTAACTTAAAAACAGGATGTCAGATACATGGTTCTTGGCTTCACAATGGTGGTGCCAGACCATTGCATTGGAGAACCTAATTCATGTTTGGATCATCAGACGCCCCTGCCCATCCACTGTCACCATTGTTGGAGAGAAACAGTACAATCCCAAATAAAGTTACTTCAGTCTAAGCCCATTGATTTAAATAGGCTTAGACTGGAGTAACCCTGCTTAGGATAGCACTGAAAGTCAGCAAAGCATTCACAGCTGGTTTCTTGAGACAGACGGCAGCCAGTGTTGCTTCTGTCTCATGCATGTGGTTGCATGGTGCATGGATAGCTTTCTTCCACAGGGGAATTAAGGGAGAGAGAGCAGTAGCATGTGGCAAGTAAGGGGAGTGAAACCAAAGGCTTCACCAGCACTAGATTCACTGGTGTGCTCTTCTTTTAATTCTATTGCAAAACCAGATGAGCAGCATGGTTGAAGGGTGGGGTTCTGGTTTAAAATCTCAGCTCTTAGGAGCAAACAAACTCCAGTTCACCCAGGTATCTGCACTTGGATGTAGTGGACAACTGGAGCTTTTTTTCAACTGGAGTTTGTTTTTGAGATCTACCTGAGAAGGCAGGAAGGAGGAACAAAGGGTGCCTGCAGGCACAACAAACAAGCCGGGTTCATCCCCATTGCAGCAAACCCGACTTTCATTTCAGCTTGGTGTAACACATGAATGTAGTTGGAGAATCTTGGTTTTATGTTTGCTCTTCCTTCACCTTAAGTTATTTTCTAAAGCTACTAGAGAATGTATGAGAACCAACAGAAAACATCATTTCTTGGTTTCTGTGGCTCCAGCTGCATGATGTAGCATTGTATAACATAATATAAATTAAATCGCTAAATTGGTTTCATATCATCTGATTTTTCTGCCAGGCTTTACAGTGTTAAGTATTTACTAAAAAGGCAATTGGAATGCACAGAGCATACAGAATTATGATTTATTAACCCATCTACAGTAGCAGCACATATTAGCATCCAAAGCCTCACCTGTGAATTTCTGGGTTAAATCAGCTTCTTTCCCAGTAGCACATTATGTTTCACAAGAGATGGAAGCTGATTTGCTAGGCAAATTTCCAGTGTAACAATTTTACCTTCATTCTCCTTCCTTTCTTTCTTCATTTAATGCACTGCTGTAATTGCTCAAATGGAGTTTTAAAATTAAGGCTATAAATACAATTTTGGGTTTTGCAGGGCATCACACTATGGACTTTTAATGAGTCAACAAAAACTGCAAGTTTTCTCCTCTCTAGAACTCCACATGTAGGCAATTTACTAATAATGAATAATAAATATATGTTAATAGCTGCTACGTGTTCTGTGCCACAAAAGTGATTTAAAGGCAGCCTGGGAGCCCCTTCTATCGGGCCACCAGTTGCTTGCAGGGTGGGGGCTGCTGGTGGTAAGCCACTGATAAGAAGAATGCGGGAGATGTAGCTGAATAATTTTTTTCTGAATAAGCAATTTCTTCCAATATTGTCTATTTCCAAGATGAACTAGTTGCAATAAACGATTTTTGCAGTATCTAGTAAATTTCCAATTGCATAATTACAATTACCAGTGCTAAGATGAAAGCAATGTCTTTGCAAAAAAAATGTCTCTGAAATGGTTCCTGGAGTATGGTTTAGAACAGCAGGATCCAACAGCAAAAAGCCCTATTACAAACCTTTATTTCTGCCTAACATGTTCCTTAAACAATGTGTTGTATCAGCAAAGTGTGTCCACAGTCCAGACTTTGAAGTTTCATTGACTTCAATAGGAGAGCTGATTCTCTTCCAATAAAATCAATTACACTTGGGCTAGATTCTTGGATGTGAAGTACTTTGCAATGTCCTCTAATCTCAGGTCACAGAGAGGGAAAGTCAAGAGACAGAGACTCAGCAAGAGAGTCAGCAAGACAGAGAGGTCAAGGGTCTGTGCATCCTTCCTTTCTATTTTGATACAATCCCTTTGAAGTGCAGATTGGTATTCTCAGAGACTTCCTACCTTCCATCTTCTCCTTCCCTCTTCTCTCTCTCTTCTCCATCTTGCAGCCATGAGTGCAGGACATGCTTTCTGCATCTCTTGGCATCCTTGAATTAGAATGCTATCTCTACCCCTGTCCTATATCAAGTGGATTTCTTTAAATAAAGGACTTGTATTTCTTCACTAAAGATAAACCAAACTTCATGTGGATATTTGTTCCTTAGCCCACATGTGTGCACACTTTGCTCCATTCACTAAGCCACCCTCCCTATCGTAGATCACACCCTACATTACAACCTAGCCCTTCAGTTCCCTTTTTTGTTACATGAGCACTATTCCACAGAAGTGGAATCAATAAGATTTATGCAAGTGGCACTAGATGAGTGTAGAATTGAAGTTTAAAATAAACATAAGTGGTAGAATTGCTGAGTCTTTCTGAAATTTCACAGAAAGAAAAATCAAAGCAAATTCTGAGTCCCTCCTTAGGTAAAATATGACAAGAACCTGCACTAGTGCAAGGGGACCTGCACTAGTTTCGATGTGAGTGAAGTTTCTTATATAGGTACATAAGTACATAACCATGTACTTATATACTGCTCTTCTGGACAGATTAGTGCCACACTCAGAGCAGTTAACAAAGTCAACATTATTATTATCCCCACAATACAGCTGGGTAGCCAGGGCTGAGAGGAGTGGCTTACTCAAGACCACTGCAGAGTTCATGGTAGTAGTGAGAGTCGAACCAGCAAAGTGCTGGCTCAGAGCCCAGCCACTTAACCACTATGCTACAGCAGTGGTCAGATTTTGCACACCCTTAACAGTTTTCGTCTATAATCATGTTCAAAGGGAACATTGATATTTTCCTTAAATGGAAAATCAAGGTACTTTTGTGATACCAAAATATTTTGATAGCAAAATGTCTCAGGAGTGCAGTATGCATCCCTGAGACCCTGTACAGGCATGGTGCAATCAACAAATCATTTGAGGAGACATTTCATTCATCCACAAATGCTTGAGTCACAATAAGTCTGTTTTTAAAGTGGCACAGGATTCTGTTTTATTTTTACTGCAACAGCATTATTTTTAATATTAATATTTTAATATTATTGCAGTTTGTAGAATTTAAAACTTATTTTTATAACATATGGAAATGGGTAGAAATTAACTCCAGTTAGGAGCACAGTTCTTCATTCATTCGTTCATTCATTCATTCGTTCGTTCGTTCGTTCGTTCGTTCGTTCGTTCGTTCGTTCGTTCGTTCGTTCGTTCGTTCGTTCGTTCGTTCGTTTGTACACCCCCAATAGGGACTCAGAGTGGTTTACCACAGCATGTATTTGCCTTATCCATGCTATGAACACAATAGCAATGCTGTTTGGCTCTATCCATCTTTGACTCACATGCATGTCCTTAGTAGTAAGTCCTACCGAATTGTATAACTTCCAAGTAAATGTGCATAGGACAGAGTTTTGGCTGACCCTAATGAGCAGCAGAGGATAAAAAGGAGCTGTTAAACCTTTTAAGAAGTTACCAGCCATGCCCTCACCAGTACTACATAGGTAATTTTCTTTGGCACTGCTGAGTGGTGACATTGGCACAACAGTTTAGTAAGGGTCAGCGTAAAGGAGCCTTGGTGCTACATGGGGATGGATCTCCAGCATCTGCTAGCCTGCCTACCAACTGATTACCCCCCTCGCCCCTCAGACTGTCAGCTGAGGAGGGGCCCCATGGGATGACTGCAAGTGAGCACCACATGGGCATATGCCTCTGTGATGTGCTTATACTGGCCCTTGAATATTTCCTTCTGAGCCTACTACTGGTTGCCGTAAAAACCAAGAGGCTGACAGGATCAGGTTATCGATTTGAAACCAGCTGAATTCAGAACTGACTACAATGGCCAGTCCGAAAAATGTACACTTAGGGTTAGAGACACCATATAGTCCTTGTAATTGTGAATCTGTGTAGAATGGCTCCTACTTATTTAGACTTCAGATTATTTTAGGTACTTCAGAGCCCTATAACAGAGCCTGGAATATGAATATGTATCAGTACTATGAATATGTATCAATAGGTGTCACAAACAAGTTTCTGGGGCAGAATAGGGATCTGAACCCAAGTCTCCCAGATCTTACCACACTGCTTATTGTGTTTAAAAATCTGCATTGGTCAGGCATCAGGAGGCTAGTGGTGTCCACCAGGTTCTCAGAGCTGTAGCTGCCATATCACAGCAAGCAGCAGTCCGAGGAGCTAGTGAAGAATTTGAGCAGCCAGAGCCTTCTATCTAGTCCAGAACCCAGAGTGGTGTCTCACAGGGTAAGCAGTAGTTCTGGGTGCCCTGCCACTGCTGCAGCCAGGCTGCAGGTGGCCAGGCCAAGGCCTTCCAAGGCTTTTCTCCCAGAAATGGAACTTGTGACTGTAATGCCATGGCAAGCAGCAGCTCTGGGCACCATATTGCTCTGGATCGGCTGGGTGGCCAGGTCCTTCCCCCATAGCTAGGAGCTGTATGCACTATAGCAAGCAACAGGCTGGATGACAGGCAGCTGGGACCTGCTTGTCCAACCTGCCTTTCTCTACCCCACCCTGTGAAGGAGGGAAGAAAAGAAGGCCTTCAATGTCTTTACGCATGCCCAGTTCTGCTTGCAGTGGCTTTGTGGCCTCTAGGCTTGTGGCAGGGGAATGCCTGAGTGGCTCACCACTCACTTAGGGCCAGCCCTGGGAGAATCAAGTTTTCCTGAAGTGGCCCATCTCCATTGCTAAGAAAACCTTAATGTGTTTCATTTCCAATTTCAATGGTCTAAGCTGCTGAAAACATTCACTACCTAATGATTTAGATCAAATGGAAGGATTTCTGCCCTTGGAGTAGGGTTGCCAGTCCCTCTTAACCTCCCAGCGGGGGGACTGGTTCTCTGCACTTACCTCTTGGGGTGGGGGTGCACGCGTGCAAAGCGCATGCATGTGTGCCCCCGCAAGCATGATGACGTCACTTCTGGGAAGTGACATCATCATGCAGCGCCCTGGAGTGCAACCACGCTCCGCAGAGGCTTGGATTGGGGCCACTGCGTAGCACAGGAGCACTCCTGCACTCCCCAGCAGCCCAAAACGAGCTAGTTTTGGGCCCGTTTTGGTGTGGATCGGGCTAATTTTGGGCCGCTGCAGCCCTGATCCGGGCCAAAACAGGCCCAATCCAGGTGGCTGCTGCACATGGGAGCGCATAGCACCGCAGGGGAGCACGCATGGAAGGTGTGCGTGCCCCCGCTGGCCAGGTAAGTGGGGGCAGGGTGTGGGATGCGGGAGCAGGGGATCTTCTGCCCCAGCCGGGGATCTGGCATTCCTACCTTGGAGCCTGACTTTTTCACCTCCCTCTCTCATCAAATGTTCTGCTTTTGAGGACCAATTTCTGCCATTGTGCATCTACAAGGCTGTTTGCATTATCTTTTGAGAGCAAGCCTTTAAGGCTTAGCTCAGCAAAATTTTGAGCACATTAAGTTCAAATGCTGCATTTTTAGAAAATCTCCAATGTTTCATTTAAAATAAAAACTGATCCAGTGTGACTTTGATGTTAAGTTCTTCTTAAAGTTGTGTTTCCCCAATTGTCTTCTTTTTCAACTTCAGCTGTTTAGATATTTCATGAAGCTTCATTCCTTGACGTCTCTTTTCTTTGTTAGCTCCTCTAAGCCGTACAATCAAATATACCCGTATGGCCAGTTCCATATTCTTGTAGTTTGTGGAAACACTATTGCAGTGCCATCCTAAGCAGAATTACAACATCTTAAATTTATTGTTGTCAATGGATTTAGAAGGATGTAACTCCATTTAAGATTGCACAATGAAGCATAGACTGCAACCCACCTCTCATGATTACATGCACTGGAACCCTGTAGAAAATCATGGAATTTAAACATACATAACTGGCTAGGATTGCAGCTTCTCTAACAGTTATTATTAGTACTTCTACAGGAGGCCCTTGAAAAAATTTTCTTAGCAAACTATTTTCAAAGTGGGCAAAGATAGATGTATTTTCCTCCCCCACCCCTTCAAAGGGTATTTACAATAGAGCCTAAAAGTTTCTCAGTACCTCTTCTTAGTCTAACACTCTAGAATTCGATTAATGGAGACATTCTAGCACTTACGTCAAGTTATGTTGCACATAAATGGGGATAAAAGGATTACTGGGCTATAAATCAATTGATATATTCGGACGATATAAATCTCAAGGACATGGGGTTTCAATGTTAATGGAAATGCAGAATTTCATTGGTTAATCACAATTTAAATTCTATGCTGCTACATAACTAGAGTTTTGAGGTTTTCCTCATAAAATATGTTTATGTGAAAGATTTGTTTAAAAAAAATCCTGTATGTTATATGGATATTGTTTCATGTATATTAGTCCCATTAATATAACTGGGGCTAATCGGGTATAATTGCTAGTACTCCTGTTTAACTACTGCTTGACTGTGTTTATATCGGTATAATAAACCAGTAAGGATGCAAGATTTAATCAATAAATTGGTACAATTAATCAACTTAAATCTTTAATCATGGCTTAGAATTAATTGGTGGGTCGACAACGAGCAAAAACTATAGAATCAGGGGCCCTTAAGACCATGCAGCCGTCTAAGTCCTATAAAAGCTTTAGCTTCTTTCTCCTTATCAGAATTGATAAAAATACTCTGATATATGGATTTACATTTCAGTTTGTATCCATAGACAGCATTTAATTTGCCTTGCAGGGTGAAATTATTAGAGTTTGCCATCCATTAGAATTGAAGCATGCAGCATGTCTATAGACATGCTTCCAAAGCATACTTACTTGGCAGGAGGTGTCTATGAAATAAGTGGGTTGCATCTCCATGGAAATGTATTGCAACTTCTAAGCACCACATGGATTGAAAAGCAGCCTAGAGACTGAATAAAGGGAGGGAGTATTCAGGGTGTCACTCTGTCTATTTCTACTGGATTGCAGAAATCAACTGAAATGGGTTGCAGATTGGAATGACGATAGAAAGCTGGCTGCAGAACTAACTAGCAGCGCAGGGTGAATACAGTGGAGAGTATATTACTTTGTGGCTTTCTCTGATCCAATAAAGTTTATTTCAATGGGAGGACTGATGGTGCTGGATAGGAAGATCTGAAGAATGCTTCACGCACAGTGTGTAACTGCTGTCAATGCAGTAACATTCCTCGACAGGAGTAAATGAGAAGACATCAAGCATTGTAAAGTGCTACAACCTTTGTGAAATTTAACACTGTATGAATACAGTATGAACAGTGTATAAATACAGAAACAGCTATTTAAGATGTGATCTTACTTACTATTAAGATGGGAAAATGACTTTCCACATGTTTCTAAATCTTTGCTTTGTCAAAGGTAGGCTGTATGATAAATCCTCCAAGAACTATCCTACCGCCAACAAAGACCCTTGTAGATGTACACCAGGGTACTCTATTTGAAATAATGGGATTGAGCTGAGAAGACATGACCCTGAGCAACTGGAAGTGGAGGGAAGCTGGCATGGGAAGATATTAAATCATGCTTTCTTTTGTCCTTGCCAATTATGTATTCAAGTTCTATGTCAGTGTTTCATATATCATTAGTTCCCTTGCTGTGTGATCTCCATTTGTGCTGCCTAATCAGAGGTGCTTTTTTCTGATGTCATGTTGAACACTGGCATGAAGCCACAGTGGCCATGAAAACTGAGCTTTACCAAGGTATAAAATCAACAGTTATAAAAAATTGATTATTTTTAAAGCAAAAGAAAACACGTTAATGAAAAAGTAAAGGCCATTTCCAGCTCTTACTTCATCTTGTATTCTGGCCTGATGCCAGCAGGACAGAAGAAAGAGCCCTGTAATAAAACTGATTTAAATAAATTATTATTTTTTCTTATAGCCTAACTAATTAGAATTGTCTGGTGCTACTCGAGAATACCAGAATCATCGCAATCTGGAAGACAAAGAAATGCCAAATGGGACCTACTTTACCAAAACTGGGCAAGCCCCACATAAAATGTTTGCAATAACAACAACAACAACAACAACAAGTTTCAACTTTTTTGTCTGCAGTCGCCTGAGAAATCTAATTCCAAAGTGAATGAAAAAATTCACTGGTGTATTTGTTTATTTATTTTGTTTTTAACCCGCCTTCCCTGCAAGCAGGCTCAGGGCGAGGTACAACATTGATTAAAATACAACTTAAAATCAATTATAAAAACAGATAAAATATTGTGCCCCTTTTGGGGCAACCAGCAGGAGTGGACTCTCCGTACCCCTTGCAGAGGGAGACCTGTGGAAGGCTCGGCAATGATGGGCTAGAATTAGCCTCCACCATATGCCTGGTGGAACATCTCTGTCTTACAGGTCTGCCTAAATGATACAAGATTCTGGTGGGCCTGAGTGTCCTCAGACAGAGAGTTCCACCAGGTTGGGGCCAGGATTGAAAAGGCCCTCGCCCTGGTAGAGGCCAGCCGAGCCTCCCTAGAGCCAGGGACCACCAGTAAATGTTTTCCAGTTGAACGAAGTGCTCTCTGGGGCACATACAGGGAGAGACTGGTTCCCATGACACAGCAACTCACATAAATGTAGGCCAGGACCAGAAAACAAAAAGATTATATTGTTCCCTTCTGTTTCAGAACCCATCAGTATGTTAACCAAAGATATGTAACCAACCATTAGCTAGCTTTTAGAAGGAAACCGGTGGTTTCAATCATTTAAAAATAGATATATTCAGACATATAGTTGAGGAAGTAAAGCGAAAACTTGGTCTCTGTGGTTAAGCTAGCAGAGATGTGTGTGTGTGCTAATGTGTGACAAACTATGTATGGTATAAAGCAAATAAGGGGAGGGGGTTTCCTTAAAAGAGTAAGGGGAGATGTAAACTAAGGCGGAGTTTTAGGCGAAAACTGGAAAGGTGTAACTCCCAAGTACCTCAGCCTATGGGGAAAGAGAGAGGGAAATTGCGGACGGGGATAGGCTGCTTAGAATCTGTCAATTATTAGTAGTGATTTGCAGTCTATAAAAATGTATGTTCAGGAAGCCTCGGGGTTCCTCTTTGGCACCCTCGGGCCCATGTACTTCAATAAAGCAGCAGCTTGTACCGCTCGAAGTCTCGGTCTCTCTTCTTGTGGTTTGAGGCAGGAAGGCATGGGCCGTCTGGCCCAGCTGCCTTCGGGCGACATAAAGAAGGAGAAGTTGGATCAAGTGCTTTGGGCCCGTCCATGATCAAATGTGCAGACCCTCTATCCTGTTTATGTACACTTATCACAATGTGGTTCACAGCCTATACATGAACAAGCAGTGTGCATGCCATGTAGGATGCATCCTCTCCACTGTGGATGGAGCCTATGGGTGTACAAACTGTTCTGTGTCCATGTTGCGACAAAAACATATTAAAATAAAGATGGATGCATAAACTGCATGCATGACCCCCCCTCCCAATATGTTTTCCTGTCTCCCTGCTTAGGTCATGTGAACAGGGCTAGTGTTATGGCAGAAGTACATGTTACATGTAGACCTCTGATACTTTTCCCCAGGGTTTATTCCCCCTTTGCATCCATGAAGCTGCAATTTGAAGGGGGGTAATTCAGCGTTGGGTAAGGGATGTACTGCTATTAGGCACCAGAAAAGAGAAAAAAAATATCCTCAGTAAAAAGGATCCCATGCAGCTGATACTTGTCTTTACATGCAGGGAAGATCCAATCACAGATCTCTCAGCCACTTATCTGATGAACTCCTTAGATCACAAGGATCTTAAAATTCTACTTTGCCTTCTGAGATATCACCACTTAACAAACTGGCACCAGGCATCAAATTGGCAGTTGCATGCATCTTGCTCTGGCACATGGACTTGCAAAGATAAATAATTTTTTTAAAGCATGCTTTCCATGTCCCTTTATGTTTCACCTGTTTTTCATATAATTTGGAGCAGGTATTTTTGTCTTTCAAGACAAAATATGCTTCCGGGTATGTAAGACTGCACTTCTGATCACTGTTCTTGAATGAACTGCTCATTGTGGACCTCAGAGTAATGGTAGCAGCTTTTTGCTTCTTGTTAGCCCTGATCCAATATTTGGTCGCTGATACTAATGAGAACAGAAATAAATTTGCTCTTCAGAATTCACCTTTGCACATTTTTATGTCAAATATTCTTTGGGCATATTCGACATGCTTAAACCGTTTTTCCCCCCAACTATTCTTTGGATATTCTTTGGATATTAGATATTAGCCTTGACACATAATTACAATTTCAATATTTTATATCTAACCATTGGTTAGCAGTGGTACTGTTGTAAGCCTGCTTTCCACTACCATTAGGAATCTGTACACTCCCCAGTAAACAGTTTGAAAACAATTGGCAAGTCCTTTTTCTACCGAATTGCTAACTGCATTTGTTTCTTAGAATTATTACTAAAATTTCATTCTTTCCAATATTAACTCTAAGTCTCTGGAAGATGATCACATGTCATACTCTGTATGCGGCCTATGATATCTGGGGAGGAGATGGTGATGGGCAGTCCTAACTAGTGTGTGGAGACTGCTCTTTCTCTCTGAAACACAATCCTTTATCATGTTTTAATTAATTACAAAAGTTAAAAATTAAATCTTTCTTCTGTCCCTTGTAATAATCCCCCCAGATCAGTTTTTGTCCATATTAATGGAGAACACATTCCCAGTAAGATTTAATTTCAAACTTTTATAATTATGGGTAAAATTAAATCTTACTGTAGGCTGTATTACACTTTAATAGGAATGAAAGCCAGCCTAGGAGGATTATCAAATAGTACCCTAGTATGATTTATTTTAAACTTTTTGTAATTAATTAAAATCTTGGGATAGATATCTTGTTTGGAGGTGAAAGGGTCCTTGTTAACAAAAAGACTCGCCAAAGTATTTCCATTGTTTGGTGAGATCTAAAGTAAGCTCTAGGAGACTCAGGTTGAAAGCATATCTAATTAAAAGTTTGCTCAGCTCTGCTATAAATATATTATATTGTAAGATATATAATAGTTGCACCATATGTATGTTTATCCATTCCTGGAGTTTAACCTGAACTGCAGAACGAGTTCAGAGAGGTTTTTTCTGTGAAGCAAGGACCTGAACCAAAAATCTCTCTGTTGCTTTGAACCTGAACCATAACCAAAATGTTAAACCAAAAAAGTGGCAACCTGTTCCAAATAAGTGGATCAACAGCCAGGCACTCAGGAGACTCTTTTATGGGTGGCAATCCTCTCTACTTGGGCTATATATGGAAACGTTTTATTTCCCGATGAACAGAAGAAATAGGAAACAGTGAAAGATAGGGTTGCCAGGTTCCTTTACCCTCCCAGTGAGAGGGGGGACCCAGCACTTATGTCCCTTGGCATGCTGTCAGGATGACACAATGACATCACTTCCGGGAACTCATCATGCAGTGCCCAGGAGTGCTCCCTGGCCTAAGACTAGAAGATGATCCAGTAACTAGGCCTAAGTATGGAGGAACCTTGAACAGAAGCTTCTTATGTTTCCTTTGCACTGTGGTACTTTCTTGGTGCTATTTTACCATATCAAAACTGGGTAATGTTTGTTGTTGTCGTTGTTCCTTTGCTTTACTAAGTTATTGGGGCTTAGGGTTGAATTTCAGATGACATAGAAGAGTTTTCCCTAGTAAAAATGCCTGCTTTGAATGGTGGACTGTATGGCATTATACCCTGCTGAACTCCCTCCCCTCCCCAAACATCACCCTCCCAGGGTCCACCCCCCACCCCAAATTTTCAGGAATTTTCCAATCAGGAGTTGGCAAACTTAGGTGGGGCTTCATGAATGAAAAATAGTCCTGCTCCCACACTGTAATGACTACGCACTGGCTCTCAGTTCACATAGTGCAGCTCCTTGCAAAAATCTTGAACTGGTTGCATGCATAGTTGAGGATTTTCAAATGGCTGCCCTGTGTTGAAGCAGTTGTGTGAATCATATGTTCACTATAAAATCCTGTGTGTCTTGTATTTTGTTAAGGGGCAATTTGTCTTGGAAGCGTCTGGCACTGCACTTGGAATAGGGTATTCCTGTCATGTATGCTTGTAAATTTCTCTAGCATATGGCTATGTCTGTCAGCCTTTTGGACAACTGAGAGCTTTAATTGTTTGCTTTTGGGAGTCCCTGTGACCCATCTTGTAATGAATTCTGATGAATTTTCTGGGAAAGGTTTGAAATGCTTCCCGTTAAACTCTTGACAGAGCATCCCAAGCAGAAGAAGGAGAACGGTGGGGGGAAGAATGTTGCTAGCACATATTTTATTAAGCCCTTTAGGTCCTTTTACAAGAGAGGAAATACCAATTAACGTATAATTTAGCAGAACAAAATATTATCCCATTTCAACCAGTACCCACTTCCTTGAAGTTTATTCAAGCATTAATAACCGTTTAATGCAATTTAACTACACAGAGGTATCTGTTACATTAATATCATATATCCATCAGGAAATTAGAGTTTTGTCTCCATGAATTTTGCATTACAAGAAAGTCTTTATGATTTTATTCTGCACTTTATGATGGGTAATTTAAGTTTTAAAGTGTTTCAGATAGCTTCCTAGTCTCTCTCTTCTACAGTATATTATGACTAACAAATTGTTAGTGATGTTAAAAGATCATGAACACATCATTTATTAAGAAGCACTGTATAGATAACTTCCCGTTGCAAGCTGATGTTCTTCATCATTAAGCACCAGGGACAGAAAAGACTTCAGAAGTTTAGGCGATTTCAAATACAGCCTGGTTGAAGTTTTTGGAAGCCTGAAAATGATATCCCCCAGGTAAGTCAAAAAGGTATGCAATTCATGGACAAAATTACTCCCCTCCCCCCTTTTAAAGAAATGTCCTCTTGCAACGATCTCTTAAACCAAGCCAGAGTTCACCAGGGTTCAGCCTCAGAATAATCATTTTAATCCTTGGATTCAGCCCATCCCTGGAGCATATGAGAGACTAATAGAGGGAAGACTGAGCTCATTCAATGCACCTTTTCCTGACTTTTGATTCACTGTAAGGGTCAAACCACACGAGACAAAATACACTTGAATTATACTCGAATTACACTCAAATACACTCGAATTATAAAATACACTTGAATTACCTATGTAATTCGAGTGTATTTTGTCTCATGTGGTGAGACTCTAAGTCTCTGACTGTAAGAAGAACAGCTTCCAAAATAGTGTTTGTAACATCTTGATAAACTTCAACCCCACTGCTTCCTTGGCACTGTATTGAACACTGCTGGCTTTAGCCGTGTTGTTATTTATATATATAATGCTGCTGTTGTTGTTTTGTGAGTCTTGATTTTAAATTGTTCCTATTTTTTGTTGATATATTATTTGAGGAATGCAGAGTCTTGGATACTTTTCATTGAAAAGGTGACTAAGAGATTCTCAAATAAAATGAATAGAATATGAAAAAAAATTAAATACTACCTTAAGCCTTTACAAGTTTCTTTAATGTGGAAATTGGATTGGACATTTAACAAGAGCAGGCTTCCTCTTCATGCTTCCTGGAATCTAGATCAGATTATCATTGCTTCAAAAATACTCATGTGGGAAATCTTTCTTTAATTTGTTGCATGCATTGTGGAAATTTAAAACCAACTAGTCATGAGGCTGCTAAGAAAATAAATTGAATTAGAATGGCTTTAGCTCCGTGACACTTTGTTCCTGAAGCTAGCCCATTTGTATTTCGGTTCATCCCTGTAATTAGTGATACCTTTTCAGTCTGAAATTTGACGCACTGTCAAGTACTTGAGGGGGGAAAAACCTACTAATGGAGCTCTGTCAAAGTATGCTTTTATATCATTAAACTGCCAGACTGGAGTGTGTGTTTTTCTATAGTATCACATGACTAGTAGAGGAACTGAAGGCTTAGGGTTGCATCCTGCAAGTTCCCAACAGCTTGTCCACATCTCCAAGAGCATATGCTGGTCATGCTGCTGTACAGCTTCTGCAATTCCTCATAGGGTTGCCAGGTCCCCTTACCCTCTGGTGGGAGACCTGGCACTTACCTTTGGGTTGCCCTTCCAGGAAGTGATGTCATTGCACAGGCCAGGTGGCACTCCAAGAGCACTCCTGCACTCTGCAGCAGGCTGAATTGGGCTACTGCAGAACCCGAGAGTGCTGCCAGGGCTGCACGACAGGCCCTGGAGTGTTCCTGCGCTCTGCAGTGGCCCGATATGGCCCCAAACTGGCCCTATTTGGCCCAACACAGGTCCAATTTGGCCCAGATCCTAGGCTGTGGACCCTGGGAACACTGCTGGAGCAGTGCAAAAGACCATGGAAAGCTCCTGCATCTGCAGTGAGCCAAATTGGGCCCATTTGGGGCTGAAATTGGCCTACTGTGGTGTATGGGAGTGCACTGCACCACCAAGGAGCTGCCCCAGGAGGCACGTTCCCCTATCTTTCCCCCCGCCGGCCAGGTAGAAAGTAGGAACAGGGAATCCCCTGCCCCTAGTGGAGGGACAACCCTAGTTCTTCAGAGGAAAAAAAACAATGCTATGAAGCATTGTGTGACAGGCCTCTTCACAAATTATGGAGTGCACTGGTTGGATCTGGGTCCTAACTCTGTGTCAGAATTAGGTAGGGTTGCCAATTGTGGCTTGGGAAATTCCTGGAGATCTAAGGGAAGTGACTGGGGAGGGTAGAGTTTGGGGAGGTAGCTCAGCAGGGATGTGATATCTTAGAGCCCTGGAGCTGTGGTTTCCAGGGGAGCTGATCCAGGGGAGATCTGTTGTAAATTGGGGAGAACTCCAGGCCCCACTTGGAGGCTGCTAACTCTAATCAAACATAATACAGTCACATATGAGTTGTGGGTTCTCCTTAATTCCTGTGCAAGTAGTACCTGGTTAGGATCAAGACCTCAGTGCATGTGGATGAAAGTCTTCAGCCTTCACCTTTATGTCATTTTCCCATGTCTATTCAGAAACTTATGAGTATCTCAGGAAGGGTGTGGGTGTCCCCAAACAGCATCCCCTGGAACTATTTCAGGTTGCCTTTTGCAGAGAGTCGAATTATATTGAGTACTGGATTTTGGCTGGCATGATTCAGATCCACACTCAGCCATGAACATGGGGTCCTTTCCCATATCTCAGTTGAAGTTTTCTGACACAGACTCAAGACGCATGTAGATCATGGAACCATAGTGATGTAGAAACTACTACAGCACGGTAATTCCCACAATAGGAGTATGCAGTCCAAAAATATACCCGAAAAACAGCTTATCTGTATTTTTCAGGTTTGTTCAGGATAGAGATGAATATCTGGGATTCTCAGACCTAAGAATTTACATTCCCAGAATAACCAGAACCAGCCTTTTAAAGGCTTCAGCTTTTCTTTTCTTTTGACCTTTTGCTGGTTTTCCGGGCAAAAGGAGGGAGAGGAGGGAGGTGGCTCTTAGACAAATGCCATTGTATGTTATGGGAGCTCTGATTGTCTATCCAATCTCAAAGATTCTCTCATGGCCCATAGAAAAGTCGGCCTGGGTGCAGAGAGCTTGACTCCATTTCAGGGTGGAAGTCTTTGGAGCATTTGTGGAATTGTTGTATGTCTGTGCCTTGAGATTACTTATTTCTGCTGCTTGCCTGCCTTTCTGAAAGACCCTTTTCTCGTGTTCCAGGACTGGTTTGGACTTTGTTTTAAAATATTATTTAAATTATATTTAAAGTCCCCCTCTTTTGCCTTGTGGGTTGGCGGGGGGGGGGCGGGGGGGCAGGGAAAGCGAGTCCTTTTTTCAGTTTGGTTCTCTCTAATCCTGTTTTCCTTTGGTTTGGTTTTGTACTGTTTTAGTTTTTAAAAGCTTGGGCTGTTCTGTTTGTCAAGCAACTGGCCTTGTCTAGTCTGTTCTTTGGCTTTTCTAAATTTTTGGTTCAGACTTCTGGGCCTAGTCAGGCAGCAGGGAGATAAACCTCTGGAAATGAGCTGTATTTTGAGTTAGCAATTCTGGCAGAGATAGGGCCAGTTGCTCTGATTGCAAACACATCTCAGCTGCAGAGAAATGTAGTCACAATGTTCAAGTAACACCCCTGATTGATCGAGGAGGATCAGGCCATCCTGCAGGCATCCTGGCATAAAGCCAGGGTCTTCATTCTATTCTGTGTTCTGTTTGCTGTTTCTGGATTCTAGCTGCTTACACGCCATCTTGAGATTTCAGAACATGGGCCTTTAGAGTTTGGTTAGTCTCTGTGGTTTGACAAGACAAGGTAACGTCTGTGTTAGGAAACCAAAGCCAGTGCAGTATTTTTAAGGTAATTATGTAATTTTATTATTTTCTTCCATCTTGCATGCTTTCTATAATTGTAATCTTTTGCACTATTTTAAATAAATTTCATTAATTATAGTTCTGTGGTGTTATTTGGGTTTGGGTCTAAAACCAGTACCTTGGCTTAATTTGGCTACAGCTACCAAGTAATTGTTTTTGTGGAACTCAGCCTGCAAGGGTCCCACCATGCAGGGTTGAATTGTCCCCCCATTTGGAATGAAGAGACGGACACCAGGCTTGGGTGAAAAAGGGGCCATTTATTGACCAATGACAACTTAAGAATGGCAAGGGTATAACTAGTGATACAGGCCGAGCCAAGGGGTCAACTGGACCTCCTCCTCAGCCTGTCTGGGCGAACACCCACTGCCGGCCAGGCAAACGGTTCCCTCCTTAAAGCTCCATGTAAAGCTCCTGTAAAGCCCGCCAGCCGATCCCAGACAGACCCCCATTCCCCACCAATGGGCAGGTGCCACCGGGTGCTCACCGGCCCACTCTGTCTACCCCAACTAACCTGCCAAGAACCAGGGCAAACTCTAACTTGACCACAACAACTATCTAACTAGCAGTACAAGGTAGGTGAAAAACATCCCCTCCCATGGAGCCAATTTGGGAAGGAGCGAAAAATTTCTACCTGGCCCTATAATACAGCGACCGGCTAGTCCTGTACTGCATAGGGTGAGGTGGGCGGGTCAAGCTTTCTAAATGGATGCTGCAGGGAGGGAGGCAGAGCTGGCCTTTATAGACCCTGGCTCTGCCCCCTCAAAATCCCTGGATGCCCGGGAAAACACCATTCCGCTCTCCATCCTTGCGGGGAGACAAATGACGGCACCTGGGTGACCACACTTTGCGCATCCCAGGAGTGGCATTTTCTTGTTTAACATCTAGTAAGCTGGAGACTTTATTCCTCAGTATTTCAGCTTAAGGTTAGTTAAGAGGGACTGGGAGGTGAGGCGTTTACCCTCCCTCCCAGTACTGAGTTTTGCTCTTGACCCCCATTTGATCCCCACTGAGAACTTCTATTGGTTTAGAATTTAAAATCAACTGCTTTGCCCTTAAATTGTTAAAGAGTTAGTAGTGTGGTTCAGGGGTGGGGGTCGGGGTCCAGGGATTTATTTGCTCATTCCAAAAGTTTTTTAGGTGTTGTTCTCATTTTACAGTATTTCATGTGTGTGTGGGGGGGGGGATTAGTGGAGTTTTTGGGTTTTCCTGTTGGTTTTTAAAAAATTACTAGGTTGGTTCAGCTGGGATTCTCTGGTTTGGCATTGGTTCTACTGAGACTCTCTTTTTTGAAATTAGTTCTGTTGGGGTTTGTTGGTTTTGCTTGCATTGGGAGACTTTTGCTCAGCAACTTCTATTTTGTGTTTGGCTGTTGGCTTCTTTGTTCTGAAGAAAGCATGGGGACCCCCCCCCCCTCCCCATAGAAAACAATGGAAAGTAGCTGGGGCCACCTTCTTCAGCAGCCCAGAGAATTGGACCCCTTGGCTCAATTCGGTTGAAACTTGGGGCCAAGCTACACATGATGAATGACACTTGAATGGCAAGTGTATTTCTCCCTGTTCACTTGCCCTCCACTCAATCCACTTGCCGTTCAAGTGTCATTCGTCATGTGTAGCTTGGCCCTGAGTGGATCTTTATTGGATGGGCAACAGTGGCTCTGCTGCAATTTTAGTATTATTTGCAGTAAAAATAGTCACTTCAGTCCCCCAGAAATTTTCTGCTATAGGGAATAATGGACTCAATTAATTTTGGAATTAAAAAAGGGATCTGAATACTAAACTGGTATGAATATATCAGACTTTATGGCTTTCCTGATACCTAAATCCAAAACAATACCACTTTTTTTCTAGTTCATATCTCTGTCCCATACCACTGGGGTGATGTGAGAAGCCCGTAGGAAGGAACTTCAGTGTGGGTATATCTTATATAGGCTGGAGCTTCTTTCGTTATCTGGTATGGCCCCTCTTCCACACTGCCTCAGCTTTATTCCTGTCTGCTCCATCTTGATGCCTATGCATTCATCCACATTTTGCATTAAAGCAAGTCAACAAGTCTCTGACCAGCACAGAACAAAAGGCAGCCAATGAAGAGGGAGGGAGCAGAACCATACCTAACTAATGCTATCTGGTGAAATTTGTGAAGATGAGGATGGTTGAGACTTAAAATTTTCCATGAGGTATTGGTAGGGGTTTCAGTGGCTAGCATTGTTCTTGACTTTACCTGATGGGGGCAGAACCCCAAATTAAAGGCAGACACGGGAATTCACCCCATAGGTCAGTTCAGCTGACAGCCTTACCTGGGAGGGAGAGGAAAAGGCCCAGACTGGGTAAAGCTTGAGGGAGGTAGGAGCCAGAACTAGGCTGGAATGGGAAGCCAGTGAAGAGTGTTGAAAGATAGACTGGGTGAGAGAGAGAGAAGCATGGCAAGCAAGAGAGATATCAAGGAGCATGCTGTCAACCTAAAACAGGGAGAGAGCGATGAGGGTGCTGTAACCCCCTCCCGCCATTTCTGAGGCTTACCCTTGTATCTGCTGAGGCCAACCTAGAGGGCATGCCCCCCCAGGCATTGATAACCCTGGCCCAGAGCCTGACAATGTCTACAGAAGCACATTTGCTAAATTTGCATAATGTATTGACGTTGCCAAATCAAGCTTTCCTTGGTGCAAAATATTTGCTTTTAGGAAAGTAATTTAGCACCTGTATACAATAACTGTAGGTTGCCACAGAAAAACTCAAAAACAATAGTGGTGTAATGCCTTTTTATTAGAAGATGCTGCAAACAAATATTAGGTTACATGGTGCCAATTCCAAAGAAGATTTCTAGATGTGCCGGAAGCTGATCAGATCTCTCCCCAGCTATTTTGGGAACACATGTGTCCCTTTTAAGGCAGAGAGCAGCCCATATTTTTCTGTAATATCTCCTGGTCTCCATTTTACAAAAGTTACAAACAGCAGATTTGGGGATTTATTGTCATGACCTGAAACAACTTTCTCTCTCCTTCTCTCTCCCTTTTCAAATTTAATATCAAGCCTGATGCAGAGTTCCAGACAATGCAGAAGTTTGCACTCATTCTTTTTGTCATATTTTGATTGCTCCTAATTAAAAAGGTTTTCCAGTGTTGTTGTTTTTGAAGCTCTGTAGGCAGGAATAGTCACAGTTCAGCCTCAACAAAGAGCCATCAAGCCTCAGGGGATCAGCAATCACTGATGACTGATTCTGCTGAGCCAAGAAGATTACTTGAAACTGCAAAAAGGGCTGGTTACAATTTAGCTATTGAAGCTGATTTACTTTATTTACCGATGTAAATATTTATACATCACTTCCCCCCTCCCCCAATGAGACCAAAATCAGCTCACAATGGCATTATCTCTTGCTCCCAGTAGCACCCTTCTAGGTAGGTTAGGCTGAGAGTGTGTGACTGGCCCAGGGCCACTCATTGAACTTCCATGACAGTGTGGGATTCAAATGTGGGTCTTCCAGATCTTAGTCCCAAACTCTCACCAAGGTAACACACTGGCTATTTCATTTGGAACAATCACAAATATATGCAACATTTATAGAAATAAGCAAGTACTTTATTAGAGATAAAGCTCAACATTAACTCTCATGAGTATAAAAGATATGCGGATAATATAGTCTCTTTTATAACAGAAGTAGGGCCGTTTTGTACGGTATTAAAATGAGTAATTAGATCTTACTCTGATGCTTCTGGATAAAAATTAAATGTACAAAAATATGAGATGCTGTTAGTAAATATGAATTCTAGCTAAATAGACAATAGCTGGGTAAAGGAAGTAAATCTATTAAATATAATCTATTAAATATTTAGGTATTCATGTGTCTTCAGAAGAGGAAACAATATTTACTACAAGTGTAAATCTAGAAATTTTTTTGTTATAGTTTCAGATCCAGGGCTGTTGAGTGAAATGTTTAACGTGATTGGGTGGTTTTCTAGTGGGACATTGCTGGGTTGGGTTGATATTCATTAGGGTTTTTTTTCTCTTCACAAGATTTTTGTGGCTATTCTTTTCCATTGGGAAGAGGGGGGCAATTGGAATCTCTGGGCATCCGTTTTTGCTCTTAAAGGCATCAAAATCACACAGTCCTCCCTTTCATCTAAAGAACTCCTATGTTTCAAGCAGAAGAGGCAATTTTACAGCTCCCTAAAGTAGATTTCTTTCTGCAGAGACTCACTCTCTACTAATTTCTAAAATGGCCACCAAGCAGCAGCCAGCAGGAAAGCTCCAACCTGCCACCAGCCACTTTTCTTGTAAAGGTCTGTTCTTTGTTTCCTTTCAGAAAATGAGGAAAACTTCCATTGCATGACCGCCCCCCCCACACCCAACATTAAAAGCATAGAACTGGAATGCATCCCAAGGGTCATCTAGTCCAACCTCCTTCACAATGCGGGAAATTCACAGCTTCTCCTCTCCTCACCCCCATCCCCAGTGATCTTTGTTCTATGCCCAAAGAAAGACAAAAAACTCCAGGATCTCTGGCCAATCTGGCCTCCACTTGAAGCCAGCTGGGTGACCTTGGGCTAGTCACAGCTCTCTGGAGCTCTCTCAGCCCCACCCACCTCATAGGGTGTTTTGTTGTGGGGATAATAACAACATACTTTGTAAACCGCTCTGAGTGGGCATTAAGTTGTCCTGAAGGGTGGTATATAAATTGAATGTTATTAATATAGTATTATAGAAAAAATCCTTTCTGACTGACCCCAAAGTGGCAACCGTCATTACCCTAGGCATATAAGAAAGGGCTAAGAGAGGCTCCCTTCCTGCCCTCCCTCTCACAATTTGCCTAAATTTATACTAGGTCATAGAATCAGCATTACTGTCAGATGGCTATCTAGCCTCTTCTTAAAAACCTCCAAAGAAGGGAGAGACCACCACCTCCTGAGGAAGCCTGTTCCACTGAGGAACTGCTCATACTGTCAGGAAGTTCTTTGTAATATTTAGCTGAAAACTCTTTTGATATAATTTTAACCTATTGGTTCTGGTCCAACTCTCTGGAGCAGCTGCAAACAACTCTTCTCCAGCCTCTGACAGCCCTTCAAATACTTGAAGATGGCCTCCTCTTCAGGCTAAACATACCCAGCTTCTCCAACAGTTCTTCATGGGACTTGGTGTTCAGACCTTCGCCATCTTTCTTGCCCTCCTTTGGACATGTTTCAGATAGTCAACATCCTTCTTAAACTGTGCTCAAAACAACTGAGGTCTAACCAGATCAGAGTAAAATGATACCATCACTTTGTATGATCTGGATTAGACATGGGCACGATCGGAATTACGGACTGAAAATTGCCCGGATTTTGGCGTTTGCACCATTGGGACCGGGCTGATCGGTTCCGTCCATGGCTCCCGGTTCAGCGCTTGGGTGGGGCGCTCTATCGGGTCTCGATTGGATTGATCGGTTTACGTTTGGGATTGCAGTCTGCAGACAGTCTGGCGCCAGCCATCTGTTCCCGAGGGAACGGAGCCCCGTGGAAATGGAGCCTGGGGGATGCCGGAGCTGTTTGCCCTCCTTCTGTCGCCCTGGAAATGCGAATGGAAGCCCAGCTTTCCTTGATCAGCAGGGCTTCCTTCCAACCACGGAGCAGCCATAAAAGCACACGCCCGTCTCGTCCATTTGGGAGAAGAGAGGGGAGGGCGGGGGAAGGGGGTGTTCTTCTGTAGCCATGGACACTCGAATCTCATCCCTGCAAAGCCTGAGAGGCAGCTCTTACGGCCAAACACAGCCCTCCTGCGTAGCAGACCCAGGCTTTATAAATAGCCATGTGCTGCGCAACAAAGTTTCACTTTCCGCTCGCGGGTGGAGTGGGACAGAGGCGAGCACTCGCTTGCCGCTTTTGGAGAGAGAAAGCGCAAGAGAGAGAGGGAGGGAGCTTAAGCTTTGGGCTTCAGCGGATAGGGAATTAGGGAATAGGGAACTATCTCCTCTGGTCCCCCCCCCCCGTGACAGTACTGGCACACTCCTGTGGGGACAGACCTCCCCACCCCCTGAGGGAAGGCGGCTCGCCACCGCCTCCATGGGCCTGCCGGGCCCAGTGGCCGCCATCCTCCTCACCCACCATTCCTTTAGCGCTGGAAACCGCGGGGCGCCCTCCCGCTTCAGCCTTCCCGATTCCCAATTCCCGATTCTGTATCGGAAACGGGACTTGATCAGTGAGGTTTGGGTACCTGGGTTCGGCGCCGCCACGGAATCACGATCAGCTAAATCGGGATTATTTTTTGGATCGTGCCCATGTCTAATCTGGATACTATATTTCTGTTGATGCCAGAATCACATTTGCCTTTTTAGCTACTGCATTACACTGCTGACTCATTTTCAATGTATGATCTATTAAGACCTCTAGATCATTTTCACATGTACAAGTCTCCTCCATCCTAAAATGATGCATTTGATTTTTGCTACCTAAATGCAGAACTTTACATTTATTGCCAAGACACTGCCCTTTTCACTCCTCTCCAAGAGGATGAGGAACCATTTACAACCACTCTTTGGATGCAATCAGTTACAAATCCAGCAAACAGTAGTAGGATCCAAACCAAATTTTACTAACTTGTCAACAAGAATATCATATGGAATCTCATCAAAAGCCTTACTAAAATCAAGATAAAAAAATCCTCAGCATTTCCCTGACTCAGTAAAGTAGTAACTCTCTCAGAAAAGGAGATAAGGTTAGTCTTATGTAACTTGTTTTTGAGGAACCCATGCTGGCTCTTAATAATCACAGCTATCTTTTCTAAATGCTCATGGACTGACTGATTGATGATTTGCTTTAAAACCTTCCCAGGTATGAATGTCAAGCTGATAGGTCAGTTAGTTATCTGGATCCTCCTTTTTCCTCTTCATGAAGATGGTAATAACATTTGCCTGCCTCCAGACTTCTAGCACCTCACCTTTTCTCCAAGAATTGTCAAAGAGGATAGTCAGAGGCTCCAAAACTACACCAGCAAGTTCCTTTAGTACCATAGGATGCAATGCAGCCACTTTTGCATTTCCTTTATTCACTATGGAGGACTTCTGGGGTAGTTTTTCAACCAAATGTCTCCAAAGTTGCAGCAGAGCATCTTCTGTCTGTCCTTCAAAAAAAAAATCCCAAGTTTCAAGCAAATTTGACAAAGCATTTGAATTCTATGAGCCCTTGAAGAAACCAAGGGTTTCTATTTTCACACGCACAAAAAAACTCTTTCAAGTCCACAAGGAGGGGTGAAAGGGGAATGAGGGGGAAGGGAGAAGGAGAATGGCAACTCTGTGCAGCTTTGGATTGGCTAGGAGTGTTCTTTGCTCCTTCCTTGCAATAGTCTGACTGGAAGGGAGAAATTCTCCAGGAAATCAGTACAGATTCAAAGCGAAATGCAAGCTCTTGCTAGTAAACACTGGAAACTCGGGAAAAAAATGTTTTCAGGAAGGGATTTTGTGACTATCAAGGAGCCAGGACTAGCATTTTCATTCCTGAGAGTCACAAGTAAGACCCAGAAACAATTTTCATGATTTTTACAGCTTGTGATTTTCATTATGCACATCCTTAACATTTACCTCTAATTATATTCCAGTATTGAAAAAACATTAAAGCTGAGATTTTCATATGGGAAACTTTAGCCCTGTCTTTCCTTTCCTTTCCTTCCTTTTTTTTTTGGACAGGATAAATGCTTTTAAAATGGCCCAAACTGCTTTATGTATTTCAAAATACTCTGGACAATGTAATGGAGAAAAAACCAGCAGAATGACAGAATGTATTCAATAATTTCATATGGCAAAAAAGAAAGAAAAAGCCAAGATTAGCTTGGCATGAAGTTCAGAGTAAGTGAAACAAGGGTGGGCTAGCAATACCAAATATTTCATTATACTAATTCACAAAATGATTGAACTGGTTGACCTCATGGATAGATGACAAAGACCTGGATGTACTAGCACTGGAACAATCATTCATGACAATATCCTTAATGAGCTGTTTTACCATAAAATAAACTAAGAGAGAAATAGCAATTTGTATATCAACTGCATATGCTCATGCAGAAGCTAGAGTGCAGCTGTGGCCCGGGGCAACTGGGTACTCACTCTGGTAGCTTCCCCGTGATGGTGGGCACATGACCCTTTGACTGTCTCCATCACAGGATCAGAGTCCAAGCAGCCATGGTAACTGAATAGCCAGATGTAGATGAAGAGCACCTTCTCGCTGGAGGGGCATCCATAATCTGGTTGCCTGCAGCACCTGTGATGATAGAGAAGCTGCTGCGGTCCCCAGCCATGGACACCCTCCCAGGCCATGGCAGACTTGCCCATGGCTTGTGCAAGACCCAGTCTCTCACCACACATGTGTCTGTTTCCCTTTTGGCAGGATGTGACCCATCAGGTAAGCCAAGGAGCATGGCTGATTCAGCCCACAGTGATCTTTCTTGGATGCCATCCAAGCCCAGCCCATGGAGCCTGTCCTCGGGCAGACCGCGACTCAACCCACTTCTGAGAAGGCAGCATGAGGAATGGATCACATGGCTCCAACTGCTGCACAAACAGGAACAGCTCCAGACCTAGCAGAGGGAAATTGGCAACATGCAGACAGACATCCTCTTCACTTTTTCAATAAAGTCTGTGTCAAGCAACTACTGCCTCCCTGCCTCTTTGTTCACCCACATCTGACAGTAGCTCCTCTCCACCCCCTAATCCTCTCTGGGGCAGCCTTATGGCACATTCCTGAGGCTAGTTGCTGGCCATGGGCTGCTAGGGAATCAGCTGCCCCATGGATCCACCAGGCACCTGTGCCCTGTTGGTGGCTTGGCCCCTGAACAGAACAAGGTCTGCTGTTCCCATGGGGGCTGCTGCCACACACTGCCTCTATCCCATCCAGCCTCCCTCAAATAGCAGCACTGCAAATGGGGTAGGACTTGGGGTCTTGTTGGTGTGTGGGAGGAGGGCTGTCACACACACACACGTGCTGTTGGGACCTGAGAAGCCAGGCAGATAGCTGTTGCATCCAGGGGGGGCAGGGAGGACATTTAGAACTATGGGAAGGTGTTTTTTATTATATTATCACATAATTTTGAGTGTCCAGTTGACACCATACTGGAGGGTGTTTGTTTTTGTATTTTGCTCAGCTACATTGTATTTGTACCAAGTAAGTTCTGGATTCCTACCTTGTATATTTTATTTTATTATTTTATTTATGTTATTTATGTTCTCATGTAGACTTGCATCAGATTACACAGTATGAGTCAGTACAATCTAATTCAGAGAGATTTCAATAAACAGTGTAATAGGGTTTCCAAAGATTCAACCAGCAGAAATCCAATATAGAGTTGAAGAAATGCTGAAACAGAGCATAAGCAATTCTAAGCCTGGCATCTTAAACAACACAGAAACTACCCAGTAGGATCATACTTACAGCAACAGATCATACGTGGTAGAAAAGTCTACAGACCTTATTCCTTTACTAATGCATCTCTTTGAGACTACTTCTTTACAGTACAGCCTTCCAGAGTAAAAAAAATCCTCTTGAATAATTCAAGAGGACAGTAAGGATTTCTTGATCTCTTCAGGTAGGCCATTCCATAAGGCGGCATCCACCACAAAGAATGCACATGAGTCTGTTGACTTTGCCCATGTGCAAGATGGCACTTGCAGAAGGCCCTGTTCAGATTAACAAAGCTGCCATGGCGGAGCTTAGGGAGAGAGGCAGTTCTGTAGATATGATGGACCAAAGTCATGAAGAGCTTTATATGTGATAGCCAATACCTTGATTTGAGCCCAGTAACTGATAGGTGGCCAATGGAGTGACTGCAGATTGAGAGTAATATTCATGCTCCTCCTGGCTCCTAAAAGTTTTTCATAGAAGTAGAATAACATGGGGGATAAGATTGTGCCCTATGGAACTACTAGGTGAGGTAGTTATGGCATAAAATTGAGGGGAACCACCACAAGAAGTTTATTTCTTGTATAGATTTAATTTGGCAAGGCATTGTTAATTGTATGGAATAGATGCTGTAAAAAGTATTTTGATTTATTGTATTATAAACTGGACTGGACTGGACTGGACTGGACTAGACTGGGCTAGAATAGAAAAGCTTTTGCTTCTCACAATCAGTATGTCGATTAGATATTAAAGTACATTTATATCAGTAGAATATTAGCAGGAAAAGAATTCTGATAAATATTCTCATTTCTGGGGGGCAGACTTGGCAACTGTTCTTCACACAGTGGAACAAAATTCTATTTGGAATTATGTAAGAGAGGAAATTTTACCATATATATGAAGGACTTGATGAAGATCCCATGTATGGAATATATTATGTGAATATGTAAGATACTTTTACTATACTTTGTCTGCTTCTGTTGTGTATGTTTTAATAAAATAATAATAAAAAAGATTTTCTAAAAAAACAAAGAGGCAAGTATTCCTAAATCAATCTCTATGAAAATGTCAGACTAAGATCTGGGAGACCCAAGTTTGAATCCCCATTCTGTTTGTTGGGTGAATTTGAGCCAGTCGCACACTCTCAGCCTAGCCTGTTGTTGTGTGTAGGGATGTATGCTTGGGCATATCTAGTTTAAAATGCCTTATAGATATTGTCCAGGTATATTCGGAAATCTGGATCAACATCTGAGATTCTCAGATATAGTGATAATCCTGTCTCAATCATAAAAATATTTGGGAATAATGGGCTGCCATTTTAATGGTCATAGCAGCCTGATTGTCTCACTTCTGCAGGGTTCCCAGGCAAGGAAGGAGGGGAGAGAGAGGTAAATCTCACACAAGTGAATGGTATTGTACAATAGAGGGAGCTCAACTGTCTGTCCAATCACAGCACTTCTCTCATAGTCCACAAGCTGGCCTCATGGCTGCAGCTTCAAGGTGATATGTTTTGGAGTGCATGCTTTTGGCTGCTCTTGCCAGGTTGGTTCTGAGATTCTCTGGCTTGGCATTGGCTTTGTTGGGTTTTGTTAGTTCTTTTTGCATTGGAAGGCTTTTGATCAGTGGCTGCCCTTGTGAGTCTGGCTAAAACTTCTGTGCCCTGGAGAAAGCATCTGTCTCTTTTCCCCAAAGGAAACAATAAAGTATGGCTGTGGTCACCTTGTTCAGGGGTCTGTACAATTGGACTCCTTGATCCAATCCACTTGAAACGTTGGTGGGTCAGGCAGCCTTCACTATGCTGCAATTCTGGTGTAATTTGCATGTAAAACAGCCACTCAAGTCTCCTGTAAATATTTCCTCATGGGGAAGAATAGGTCCAGTTAATTTCAGAATCTGCCCCCAAAATCTTGGATCCGAATACAAACTTGTTATGGGAGGAGCCGAATATTGGAAATACCAATATTTTTGGCCTTCCTGTTACCCAAATAAATTGGGTAACTGATTTTTAAAGTGCACATTTCTAATTGTGAGGATAAAATTGAGGAGGGCGATCAATGTAAGCAGCTTTGGATCCTCATTGGAGAGAAAGATGGGGAATAAATGGAATACATGAATAAAATATTGGAGAAAAACAGCAACATATATTTAGCATGTCAATGACTTGTGATTTCTGAATTAAGAAACATTTATTACTAGCGCATACATGAAAGCACATGTATCTAATTTTGATGTGGCCCTGACCCATACAGATGCCTATATTCGATTATAGGAGTCACTTCAGAACACACCACAGGCTTCTGCAATCTTAGAGAACCTCCAAGTATTGCAGAAAACCCTTAAAACAGAAAAAACAAAATGAGCAGGGTAAAATCATCCCCCCAAACACCCTCCTGCTCTTTGTATGTGTACAGTCCTCGGATGAGCCTCTGGATGTGTTTATAGGAGTCATGCAGCCACCAGGTATTCCAAACAACCTAGCAGAAATAAAACATGGCCAGGTCAAAAGGGGCAAACCACTGCTGGAAGGGCCCATCCTGGCTGTCTCCCCTCTCCCTGGCCCGGAAGGCAGAATGGCCATCTTCCTAAGGCCTGCCCAGCACAGCAGCGGTGGGGCTGTGAAGGGCTTGGGGGCTACAAGGCAATCTGGGGACCCAGGCAGCATGGCTAAGGGCCATTCAGGCCTGCCCAGCATAGTGATGATGCAGCTGTGAGGAGCCCTGGCGGCCCGAGTGGTGCAGCTGTGAGCCATGGAACATGCGACAGTGGACATTCCATTCCCTCCCATTTTGCTTCCTCTCCTCTCCCCCACCACCTTCTTTTAATTTCTCTCTTTTTCTCTCTTTATCTCTGTCCTCCACCTCATAACTTTTTTCTCTACTTTTCTTCCACTCCCCCAAACTCTTTCTCTCTCTCTCTCGCATGCACGCATGCTCGCATGCGCGCATGCACACACACACACACACACACACACACACACACACACACACACTGCCCTCCAGTGCCCCTTCTCTCACACACACATTCTTGCTCACCCTTTCTCTGCCTCCCAGTGCCCCCCCACCTCTCTCTCTCACACACACACATCCTCGATGCTGTGGCTGCTCAACCCCCCAGTCCTTGATGGCTATTCACAATGTTGAGTGCACAAGGGGGTGGCTCCAATGGATGTGAGTAGTGGACAAATGGGAAGGATCTTTAGGGTGCAAAGTGGGAAGGGTCCTTGAAAGGGAGGGCAAAAGGGAAGATGTTTGGAAACAAGGGGGGCAAAGGGAAAGGATGTTTGTGAAGGAGGGGGCTCAGAAACCCAATGTGGCTCCCTAGCATCCCCCTCCCGCCCCCCATGATTTTTGCACGGACTCCTTGCAGGGGTCCGTGCATGTTCATGAATGCACATACAATTCTAAGTTTCCCTGACACCCCTCTGCCATTTGTGGTTGCCCTTAAGTGAATATGCAACAAGACACAATGATACACCACTTGGCCTGGTTTTACATGATAGGAGTTAAATGCAGGTGCTGGCTATTGATCTCTGAGCCGATACTTTTCCTCCTCTCATCTTTTAAAAAGGGAGCCACTGTCTGTAAGAAGTTTAAGCTTCTATTCCAAAATAATCATATTCTAAAGAGACAGTTTATACATATTCCTCATTATACTGGTGAATGGCCACCTGTAAGAATTCTCACATCTGTAAGCATTCTCACATCTTTTACTGCTTGGCAAGGCTTTTGCAATATTGAACTATAATAAAGATGGGAATATCCTGGATTTCTCATTGTTGCTTCTTATTCAGTCCTTCCTTTTGATGCATTGGCTTTTCCCCTTCTCCCCCGACCCATAATATTAGCTCACAGATATCTGTGCAAAATCACTTTCCCTAAGGGCATTATGTAGCCACTCTCTACACGCAAACAAGTAGAGGACTACAGAGTGAATGAGGAAGGGGTGTGCATTAAGTTTCTTTTTACTGACAGGCTTAGTGGAAAATAAAAAAAAAATCTGTCATATTGTTGATATGTATTTCCTTGTTGTGCCTTTTGGCATCAGTGGCTAATTAGATGAGCCTGAAACTGCTTTTTCTGCAAGTCTTTTCAATCCTTTCATTCTGTTTATTTGTCCAGCAGGCTTTGGTCTTATTAAAATTTGCCTATTGGAGAGAAGAAATATATAGGCCAAATTGTGTTTAGAAGTTCAAAAGTGTCATTTTGCCAGAGGAAGGTGTCAGCAAAGGATACTGTTAGGGTGAGCACTTCGCAGTTAGTCCATTCAAAACAGAGGAAAGCGAGGGAACCGTCCTTTATGGGGCTTGTTTCTGGGAAATGATTCATCATGACCCTTAAAGACAGTCAAGCACCCTCTGGACATTGAATGAGGCTATATTACATCTCTCTGATTGTGCTTTGTTTTGTTTAAAATTGTCAGTGCATAAATAAAACAGATGGTTGGCCATTGCAAGGACTTCTAACTCCTTATTCTGGGAGCCTTTCAGATATGATGCCTTCACTTGATCCTAATTACAGTGAATGGGCTGAGACGAGTACTCAGAGAGCCATGACACTTCAACAGTTTTGGCTTAAGGTCGTCAACCTCCCAGTGAGGCCTGGAGAGGTCCTGAAATTACAACTGATCTCCAGACTACAAAGATCAGGTCCGCTGGAAAAAATGGCTGCTTTGGAGGGTAGACTCAATGGCATTATGCCACACTGAGGTCCCTTCCCACACTGTCCCCTCCCTAGGCTCTACCTCCAAGTATCCAGGAATTTCCTAATCCAGAACTGGCAACCATTTGGGGTCTTGATGAATACCTGGCAGGGAATCCACTGGAGGCAGAGCAAACCAATGCTAGCCATGAACTTCCTAATGATGAGCAGAATGTAAGTCCAATAAACATAGAATCTCACCATAAGAAGAGCATTCCAAAAATAGTTTTGACATATTCACTATGCTGTTTGTGACTGACTGGTGGTTGGTTACTAAGTGAACATCAGTTTTAATCAGGGTTGCCAATCTCCAGGTGCGGCTTGGGGATCTCCTGGAATTACAACTAATCTCCAGACAACAGATATTAGTTACCCTGAATAAAACAGCTGCTTTGGAGTGTGGGCTTTATATCCCTGCTGAGCTCATCCCAAAATTCCATCCTTCCCAGGCTGTACTCCCAAATCTTCAGGAATTTCCCAACCCAGAGTTGGCAGCATCTTTACTGGAGGCTTAAATTTTGTGCCCATTCCTCTTTTAAAAGAAGAACACACTGTTTGTCTCATTGGGTAATCCTGTTAAGCCAAGCCAACCAGATGGGCTGTGATTAGGGTTACCAGTCTCCCGGTGGGAGTGGAGGATCCCCTGCTCCCAGCCTCTGCCCTCTGCCACCTCTCACCTGGCCAGCGGCAGGGAGAGGAAGTGTGGGGGATGGGCCCAGGAGCGCTGGAGTGCACTCCTGTGTGGCTAGAGCACTTCCTTGCACCAAGAATAATGTCATTCTTGGTGCGACAAGGAAGTGAAGACCCCCCATAGGGAGCTGATTTAATGAAAGTGAGTACCCCAGATGCATATGCCCCCCACCCCCTGTTTTCCGGTTTGGGTTTCAGGGGACCTGGCAACCCTAGCTGTGGTGGAAGAATATTTAAAGTCTCTTTGCTTACTTTTATCAGCATTCCTTCTGACAGAGCTGTCTCTGCTCTCCCTTTATTCTACAGTATGGGATTAACTGGTCACTTAGTTACTAGAATATTTTTGACTCCAATTCTAATTGGTAGAAAGAAAATTCTTTTTTTCTCTGGCTTCATACTATAAGGGGGGTGGAGTTATTTGTTAAATATAACTGCTCAGTGTAGACTGGTAAGGTGCTAACTAAGGTGACAATTCAGCCTGTATTTTTAAGTTAAGTGGATTCAAAAGCACCTTGAAGTATGTTAGGATTGAGCTAGGTAACAAGGGCCAATAATAAGGTTGACCCGGGGAGCCATCTGGCCTGAATCTGTTTCAAGCTCAATGGGGGCTTCTAATTTAGACAATTGTTAATTTTTTGGTATTTGATAAATTTTGAACTTTAAGTCTCACTCTTGGAGACACGATATTGCCCAATTACTGGTGAATCCCATAGGTAGCCTCTTCAAGAACCACATTAAAGGGATGAAGAAAGAATTTCCTGGAGTTTGTTCCCCTGTTATATTTAATACTGTTTAATTTGACCTAATATTAGAGTCTGTGAGCGAAGCTACAAGTGACTTTTTTCACGTGGAGGACATTTGATTGTTCTTGCAAGTTTTCCTGGGAAGTGAAGTCCAAGTGTCCTTCCCCTCTCTGTTAGAATTACTGCCTGAAGAACCAGAGAAAGCCGGCGGCAGCAGCAGCTTTTGCAAATCGTTCCTCCAGTCACAATCCTGCTGGACAAGAGGGCACCCAAAGATTGTTTGGGGGCGTGCAGCTGCTACTTTCTTCCTGGGTGTCCTGGGCCGAAGTGTGCGTCGTCGCGCAAAACTCGCGCGAGGAAACGCGATATTTCGCATTTTCCCCGTCACGATCCGGAAGAGGGCGGCATGAAACGCCTTAAGGTTAGTCATCTGGAATCAGCCCTGCTCTCGGGGAGCTGCTCTGGAGAAAGCCGCCACATCGGTGAAGCTCCAGCCACAGCAACAGCAGAAGAATCTGCTGCTGCTCTAACATGCTCTCATTCCAGTTTTTCTCCAGGAGTTCAAGAGCAGGGGAAGGGCTCCAGGAATGATGATGATCATTGGGAGTCCTCTTGATTCTAACAGAGAGGGGAAGGACACTTGGACTTCACTTCCCAGGAAAACTTGCGAGAACAATCAAGTGTTCTCCACATGAAAAAAGTCACTTGTAGCTTGGCTCTGTGTCTTACTTTTTTGTAGGAGACCAATTATTTTCTGAGCTGTTCAGGTGTAAGCTACTGTTTGTAGGTTTGCCCTGAACTGACTTGGTCTCTTACCTCATGGATTCTTCTAGTGGAGTCCAGTCATTTGGTGGACTTCACCTGTTGGACTACATTTATGCATTTTGGAGTGGCTTGCCTGCCTTGGATATTTATTTACTCGTATAGTTGTGGATTGATGTTATTATAGAATTGCTTGTATATATCTGTTGACTTTCATAATAGATTTGATTTTTGTAATTCAGGATTGTGATCCCCCCCCCTCCATTTGCAGTTTGTTCTGCCCATTTGTTGTTCTCCATTTGGTGAAGGAGCCTTTTTCTATTTACAATAAAATGACATAGAAGCATAGGATATTCAGAATAACAATCTAAAGTGCTGGGGCAAAACTGTTCATACACTTCCTAAAAAATGAAGAAAAAGGAAGAATATTATTATCATCTTTTCCATTTTCAAGTAGCATAGCAAATCAGCAATCAGTTATTGAAAAAGATAAGTTGTGGAGTAAAATAAGAATGATTCTGCTTTAAGTTTTTGGCAAAAAAATATATTGACATTTGTTGTCAAATACTCTGGCAGTATATATCTTGTTTGAGGAAAACCAGAAAAATGTCCTTAATCAGCTGATATCAGACAAATGTAAAGTTGTCAGAGGGTTTTGGCCAAAATCTTTCTTTGCCAACATAAATTTTGCCACAGAGAAATTAAAGGTCACTGACTTATCTGATCTATAAGAAGTGCTATTTGGTCTTGTAAAATAGATTTTGGGGAGGTATATGTATAGATTAAAGGTATTTGGAAGTATCATTTTGTCACAAACTTTTCCAAACAAACAAAATTGCATTATCACTTCCATCTCATAAAAATTCATGTGTAGGAGAAAACCGAAATACTACAGCCTTCATATGAATATGATACTTTAGTAATCTTGAAGGAAAAATATAGCAAAAATAGAAGCTACAAAATGAAGGACATTATAGTCCTATACCACAGTGAAACAAAACAGAGAGAATATTATTATGTATCTATCGGTGTGTTAAAATGGTTCTCATAATCTTCTGCTTTCCTCATGAGATATGCCACATGACAAATGACAAGAAACGGTCTTATGAAATTTCAGTCTGAAGCCATTTTTACTGCTAATGCAAATTAGAAATAATATGTGCCTTTTGTCAACTGCATTTTTCGGTAATCTAATTGTATCACACTAATGAGACCTGGGTTAGGAAATGCACTCAGATTCCCATGCCCCAGGTCAGAAGAGACTGAAAACACTACACAGCAGATGTGCTTAATCTCAGGAAAATGGCAGCTGCATCATTTGGTCAGTCCAAACAGCACTGGTTACAGAGGGATCCAGGCATGTGTTTGACCTCTCCTCAACAAGCAGAGTGCCAATCTGTTGGGTAGCAATGCAGATGACTGTGAAGAAAGCATAAGGCCTTGACATTCCCCCCCTCCCTTTTTTTTGCCTCTTTCTGGTCAATAAATCAGTTGAGAAATATTCTGTTTTGTCTAGCATAATCAGCCTCATTTATCATGGTTCACATGTTACCATTTTCTTCTCTGCTCTTGAAGATCTAGAAACATAGAGCTGTCTTATGCTGAATCAAAACCTTGATAGGACAGTATTGTTTACTCTGACTGGCAACACCCCTCCAGAGTCTCAGGCTGAGGTATTTTACACCATCAACTACCTGGTTTATTTTACTGGAAATGCTACAGATTGAACTTGGTGCCTTCAGCGTGCAAAACCATGGCCACAGGCCCTATGAGATGCATTAAGTGTAATAAGAAAGTACTGAAGGTAGAAGTCAAAATGTCACATTGGAGACTAATCCTACGCATGTGTGTGTGTGAAGTGCTGTCAAGTTGCAGCCCATAGGGTTTTCAAGGTAAGAGACAAACAGAGGTGGTTTGCCATTGCCTATCTCTGCATAGTGACCCTGAACTTCCTTGGTAGTCTCCCACCCAAGTATAGCCAGGGCCAGCCCTGCTTAGCTTCTAAGATCTGATAAATCTGACCTGGGCTATCTAGGACAGGGCATGTTTTCCTGGGTGTAAACAATCGTTCCAAGGGTGTATGCATAAAATTGCATCCCAATAAGCCACTTTGGACATAGACTTACTTCAGAGTAACATGTATTGGTTCAGGTTGCAGAGCAGTGATCTACACATGCTTAGTATGGCGTAAACCCCATTGTATTTAGTAGGACTTGCTTCTGTGTAAACATACAAAAGTAATTAGGCAGAGCCCAGGCAAGCCCAATTTTGCCAGATCTCGGAAACTAAGCAGGGTCGGCTTTGGTTAGTAATTGGATGGGAGCTCTCCAATGAAGATCTGAGTTGCAGAGTTATACTAGGATCTGGGAGATCCACGTTCGATTCCCTGCTCTGCCATGGAAGCTTGCTAGGTAATCTTGGGCCAGTCATAAACTCTTAGCCTATCCTACCTTCACAGGGTTGTTCTGAAGATAAAATGGAGGAGAGAAGAATGGTGTAAGCTGCTTTGTATCCCCAATGGGGAGGAAGCCGCACTACAAATAATATAAAAATTAAAAATCGGTTTACCTGTAAATGGTGCTATTGCTATAGTTTGATCTGGAATGACATACCTAGTAAAAGTCAGGACAGATGAAAAAGAATGTTCATGTAACTGATTAGCTATAGTTGTTCCTTCAGCTGAAGGTAATTTTCAAGACAATGTTCAGTTCTCTTACTTATATACCTGTGAGAACCTGATGCCCTGCCCTCAGCTGATGGAAGAGGGACATATATATGAATATGTCTCAAAAGAAAAACAATTTGAAATTTGGCAGAAAAGCCAACCTGGAGAGAGCCAGCATCTTGAGATGCAAACTCTCTCTCTCTTCTTTGTGTATGTGTCTCTCTCTCTGCTGTGGAGCAGCCATATTCCCTTGTAGAAATGCTAACAGCTAAGTTCTAGTATATAGTAAACCAAAATAAACCAAATACAGATAGCCTGTCCTTGGAACTTGTCCCAGATGCTTTTGCTAATGTTTGTGCTTGGGGAGGCAGGAAGCAGGTTGGCTTTTCTGCCAAATTTCAATTTTTTTTTCTTTTGAGACATCCTCCTTCATGTCCTACCCTACAGAATGGGTGAAGCTGTGCCAGCCAATCCAAGACCCGCACCTCATTTGATTCTGGGCCAGGACAATAGCATCCTCTGCCCTAACGGCCAGGAATTAACTTTTTGCAACATGAGGAACTAAAGAGTGTCCATACCATACTCATTGATTTCAGTTCATGAGGCTTACTTTGGACTAACATGTGTTTAGGATCCAGCCACTAGCTAGCATTTGTACTCAGTCTGAAATGCTAAATTGATTTTAATGCAGTTTTTTCCATTCATAGCATTCTTTACTGATAAATTTTATTTTAAAAATGTAGTAAACTGTTTGTTAATATAATATGCTTGTTGAAACCATGATACCTTTTTAAAATTTTAAATGCTGCAAAAGCCTTGTTTAAAAGATTATTCTGCAGTCAGAGACACTTGGTTAGGGTTAAGCCCTGTTAAATTAAGTGGGACTTTTCTGGGGTGAGAAATCTAGGATAAAACATATCAGAAAAAGAGATTACTGGGGTGGGATGAGGGTGTAGATGCAGTAATGACTGAGCAAGCTGTAGTAGAGCAAGATTTACTTCCTGTCTACCAGGAAAATGAATTCATATGGGCTAGCAGTTTAACCACCAGAATGCACAGCTCACAATTAAAAAGGGGTTCTCTGTATATTTGCACATAGCAAGTATATGCACACATGCATGCCTGCATAAACATGGAAACTGACATACAAAATCTGATTTTCTTGAGAGAAGAATTGCCCCTAAGACAAAGTGCAACCTGGTCTTATAGAAAGTGATCAATTAATGTGTTTAACATTAATGGGAATTTTTAAATACTAAAAATAATGGTGTAAGCCAAAGTAAAGATTCAGAGCCTTAGTTGGAATACAGCTGTTGTTTTTCTAAATTCTATATTAGTCGGTTTCTCCAGCAGAGACATGGCCTACAAACTTTTAACAGGTCTTCTTATACATAAAATGCAACCATTTCTAAGCCACAAATCACAAACTTACAATACAAAGTTGCCTTTATGAAAAATCAAGATGAACATAAGCCTCTAGAGACACAGGCCAAGAACAAAAGCATTCATGTAACCACCATCCCTAACCTTTCTTGCCTCCACATTTCCCAGTGTCTTACCGGCTCCAATATCTTTCTTTATATGTCCTGCAACATCTGAAGTGGAGCTTAAAGAGGGCAGGAGACCCCTAGATGGATCTTTCCCTCCCAAATGTCAGACATAAAAACAAGTGGAATTCCTCAACAGCTGTGTTGTGCCACCCACACAGAGATAGGTCCTGAGAAATCTTTCCTGCCTCACCTGACTTTACATTAATCAAGATGCATTAGTACATCAAACCTTATTTGAAACCATTATTTACGGAAGAAGAAACATTTGAGGTCATTCTCCCAAGGTGATTTTAAAAAAATAATCCTCCTTGAAAATGTTCCAGAAACTTCTTCAAGTATAATCAGCTAACTCTGTACACACAACTAGAAAGAAGATTTTAGGAACATCATGAGTGAGTTCTTCATGTATGCCAAGCACCTCATGGCCCATGGATAGCTCACACAAGATTAGGATTCATTTATGCAGGGCAGTTAAGCATATATTTTTTAAAAAACTTACAGCATTTGTTTTAAAAAACATTGTGGCTTAAAATGTATTTACTTGGAAGTTTATATTTGATGTCCTAGGAACCATTGGGTGATGCGGTAAACAGATTTAAGACTTGACTTTCAGCCCTGCTGTTTTGGTTTGCATTGCTGTGCTTCACCACTGGGCTATACATGGCTTGTCTGGTTCACAACAGCCCCTAATAGCAGTTGCAATTCGGCCCCTTCCTGGCAAGCAGCTACGCTGCTCAGCCAGGGGCCGTCCATTGCCGCACTGGAGGGATAGACGGCACCACCCCCTCCTTCCTTATATGGAAGTGCTGGGAGGGCTGAGCGAGCATAGCTATGCAGCTCTGCCCTCCCAGCTCAGTGCGGTTCAGTCGCTCGGTGGAGAAGGACGTCTCCAGCGAGCGACTGAGAGGCGGCTTGGGAGGCTTGCCTGCGGGCTCGGAGCTTCCTCGGCGCGGGCGGCGGCGGCTGCAGCGAAGAACGGCGGTATAAGGGCCGTTTCAGCGGCCGAGAGCGGCTGCGCCGGCCAGTGGAGGCGCGGCGCGGCGCAGCAGAGCCGAGCGGCCTCCCACTCACCTACCCGGCTTGGGAGCACGTGGAGTGCGAGCGAATTTGCCGGGAGGGGAGTCAAGGAGCGGGGCGCGGGGAGGCCTGAGCGCCCTTCGGGCCCGTGCTGTTCCCGGGCAGCGAGGCCGCGGTCCCGGGAGGGAGCCCATGGGGTGGTTCCCCTGCCAGGGGACATAATCTCAGTTGGGAGCCCAGTGGGCGGCGGCTGTTAGCCTACCTTGGGCACCCACGCCATTTTACCGGCGTAGTTGCCGGCGGCCATTTTGTGGGCAGCAGAGTGGTCGGCCATTTTGGGCTGCTGCTCATTACTGGGGCAGCGTGGCCTAGTGGGCGAGTTGCCATTTATTGGGCATAGGCCTGCTTTCCTGGTGCCTGGTTTAGTGGGGATTTATTCCTTTCCCCCCCCCCTAAGAGCCAGTAACACCCTTCTCATTAGATTGGGGCTGGCAGGGTCAGCCTGGCCTAGTACCTGTGAGGCGGGGAGGTGACTGACGGTCATTAATTCCTTGTTGTCCTACTGGTCAGTCCGGCCCAATCTCGTCAGATTTTGGAAGCTAAGCAGTGTCAGCCTTGCTTAGTAAATTGAGGCCTGACCCAATAGTGGTCGGGGGGGGGGATTTAGGTATTGAGGTTGAAGGTTTTACGTGGGGGTTGAAACTGGTGAGTAGCATGGCACCCAAGATGGGTGAAGGGAATTCAACAGGGAAGCAACCTGCTAAGAGGGCGCCTTCCAAGCGACCCCCTCCCCCGGCTCTGTCTTCCTCAGACGATGAGGACTCCTTTGGGGAACAGCAGGATATTTTGAAGCGCCTGGAGGCGCTGGAGCGGGAAGAGGGGATGCGGGGTCGGTAAGCAGGGGTGCGTACAGTACAGCCAGTGCGGCGAGCATCTGGAATCGCAATTAACCGTGATATTTTGTGCCGTTTATCTGCCTTGGAAGGTTCTGCTGGATCCCCAGCAGCTGGAGGTTGCAGTGGCCCCCAGCCAAGGTGTCTGATGCCTCAGGAACCGGCTGTAGAAGTGGTGGACTCACCTGCGGAGTTACCGCCTGTTGCAGTGGCTGTGGACCCGGTGGAGGCACCTGGTAAGGATCATGCACCACACTACCCTTACCCTTGGCCTTGGGGGCCAGGGGCACAGGCTGCTGCTTGTGCGTTGATTATTGGTCTGCGGGACGCCCCGGCCAATCCTGCGCTGCCCTTGGGTGGGGTACAGCCCACTTTAAATCAGGCTTTCAGCCTGGCTCAGCAGCAACAGGCAGTTCCCCTTCAAGTTTGGGGGGCCCATCTTGGGGTTATTATCCTTATCCGGCACTGAACTATGGCCAGGTTCCTTTTCTGCTATGCCCTTTGGCAATACGGCCCTTCCTTTTGGCGGCCATTTGGCACAGGCCACGAGGGATAAAATTCTACGTAGGGAGTATGTCAACGTCTTTTCCGTTCTCTACCATGAATTAGAGAAGGAGGATAAAGATGTGATGGACAATAGAGACAAGGAACGCCTGAAAAAGTGGCGAGTTGACAGGACCTGGAACAATTGCTGCCCGGCTTCCTGATTTACGCTGGGGTAATTGCCAGGGCGCTGCCCAACCGGGCTGTGTCCCTGTTTCAGTATCTTGACATCATTCTGAAAGGTTGTACCGGCTTCTCAGGTGCTGCATGGATGCAGTACGATGTGGAGTTCTGCATGCGGGCAGCGATGTACCCCAGCCTTCCGTGGGACCGCATTCACCAACAGTTGTGGCTGTCGGTGATGTCTCCTGACATGCCTAACTTGGGGGACCGTTCGGACAGCGGCCAGGTAGTTTCTCGCAACTCCCAGCCGACTAATACCCGCGGCCAGGTGGGCAGCAGGTTCAACACTGGCTGCTCTGCTGGGAGTATGCGTATAAGGGAACTTGCCCTAGGAAACCTTGCCGATTCCGGTATGAATGCCCATCTTGTGCGGGCCAGCATCCATACAATGCGTGTGGTAAAGCCCGTCAGGGGTTGGGGAGGTAGGAAGCAGGGGGGCGGCGGCTCCACCAGCCAACAACCTCCTGGAAAAGGGCCCCCTGCCCGGTAAAGATGAGGGTCCTTGAACGCCTGTTATGTTCTTATCCTCTTAAGGAGGCTGCAGTTTATTGGTTGGAGGGTTTCAGGGATGGTTTCAGAATCCCTGTTCAGGGGCCTAGGGCCCCATTTTTTATGGTTGAGGACTGGCGTTCTGTTCATGGCAAGGAAGACATAGTTAGGCATAAAATCAAGAGGGAATGCACAGAGGGTAGAGTTTTGGGGCCATTTGTGGCTCCTCCAACCCCCAATTCCGGGTGTCTCCTTTGGGGGTGGTGCCGCTGAAGGCGGCTGGCGAGTATCGCCTTCTCCACCACCTTTCGTATCCTAAAGGTGGTTAGGTTAATGATGCCATCCCTGGGGCATTTGTCTCTGTCCGGTACACCTCTTTTGATCAGGCTGTGCAGGTGGTGTGCAGATGTGGGGTGGGCGCAGAGCTGGTTAAATGTGTTATTAAGTCTGCATTTTCCCTTCTCCCTGTCCATCCGTTGGATTTTGAGCTATTGGGGTTTGCCTTTGAAGGTGGGTATTATATGGATCGTGCCCTACCGATGGGTTGTTCCGTGTCTTGTGCAGCCTTTGAGCGCTTCAGCTCATTCCTGGAGGGGGAACTGAGGCGGTGTACGTTTAGCTGTGACTCCGCCCACTATTAGATAATTTTTGTTCGTTGGGCGGGCGCAGTTGTCTCAATGTGCTCGGCTTTTCACCTTCTTTATGGGGCTGGTAGATGAGCTGGGGGTTCCATTGGCCCCCGAGAAGACGGGTCCCTCTACAGTGCTTACCTTCTTAGGCATTGGTTGGACACGGTTCAGCAATCCTTACGATTGCTCTTTGACAAGGGTGACGACCTTAGGGCTCGTCTGCGGGATTTTAAGGGTAAGCACAAGGCCTCCTTGGTTGAGCTGCAACAGCTTGAGGGGCACCTTAAGTTTGCGTGCAAAGCTGTTTCACCTGGGAGGCCGTGTTTGCGTCATTAGTGCGATGCTGTGGCTCGCCTGCGTGCACCCCATCACAGGCTGCGAGTGACAGGTGGCATGCATGCCGACCTAGAGGCGTGGTTGGAATATTTGAGGGGCTTTAACAGTATCACCTTTTAGCAGCAGGATTTGTTGCCCGAGGCGGAGTTGCAAGTTACATCTGATGCCTCGGGTTCCACTGACTTCGGAGTTTGTTTCCGGAGGCACTGGTGTGCTGAACAGGGGCCCGTTGATTGGCTGGCATCAGAGTTGGTCCAACTATGGGGCGAGGAGCTGGCAAATCACACTGTCCACTTTTGGGGTGACAATTTGGCCATGGTTCACGTCGTCAATTCCTTGTCCTCTGAGTCCCTCAGGGTCATGTGATTGGTTAGGGCATTTACACTAGTGTGCCTGTGGCGCAATATATTGTTTAAGGCCAGGCACGTTCCTGGCGTGAGCAAAGGTGTAGTGGACGCTTTGTCTTGCCAACAGATGGAGTGTTTCTGGCAGCTTGCCCCGGAGGCAGATCCTCGTACGGCGGTGATGCCCCCAGAGCTTTGGCTGCTTGGGAGGTCGAGGCGGGCCGCGCCATCCAGCTAGCCATCACACCCAGTACAGGGCGCTTGTTGGAGAGCGGGAGGCCGGTTGGACGGGTTTAGGCGAGAAGCTGGGATTGGTAATGCCTGGCCTATTCCGGTCGAGCGCATTCTCCAGTTTTGTGTCCACCAGAAGGTCTGTGGGCTGACAGTAAGTCCATTAAGGGGCAACTGTCAGCCCTGGCCTTTGTTAGCAAAGCTCGGGGATTTCCTGAGGCCACGGGTGATTTCCGAGTGCGGAGGATACTCGAAGGATGGTCCAGGGAGTGCGCGGTCCACAAGGATCCGCGTCAGCCCATTTCCCCATCCGTCCTTAAGGGCCTTAGTGCGGTCTGGAAAAGGGTTTGTACTTCGGCCTATGAGGCAAGGCTCTTTCACGCAGCTGCGTTGACTGCCTTTTTCGGGGCCCTTCGGGTCAGGGAGCTGGTGGTTCATCCTGTAAGGATAATTCCGGCCGTGCCCTTATGGCAAGTGACCTAGCTTTCGAGGGTGACATGGTTTCAGTGACGATCCGCTGGTCCATGGCGGACCAGATGTGTAAGGGGGCTTGCGTTCAGTTGGGCTCTTGCTCTGAGGCGGAGCTGTGCCCTGTCCGTGTATCGAGGAGGTAACGGTAGGTGCGTAGCAGTGAGCAAGGCTGCCTTTTCTGGCACTGGGATGCCTTCCCCTTAACTCGCTACCAGTTCTGGGTAGTGACTAAGTGAGCTCTGGTGGCGCTGGGGTTGCAAGGCGTGAGCTTTGGTACTCATACCTTTCGAATTGGAGTGGCTTCAACAGCCGCTGCCATGGGGTATTCAGGTCTGGCCATTCAAAAGGTTGGGGTGGCGGTCTGCGGCCTACTGTTCCTGGGTACGTCCATTGCAGCATGTTTAAACGTTACTAATTGTTGTTTTTCTTAGGTCCTGCGTCACGGGTTGGATGACAACGCATCTTGATTCGGGGGCACAGTTTGTCTTCTGGGCTGCCCATCAAGCACGCAGGACGCCAGTTGGGTCTCAGCTCGGGTTAAGTGACCGGGCTACTGATGAATGGCAGGGTCGGGGGCCTTCGGTGGCCAGGCCTGATGCCACTGCTGTTTGGAGTTGGGCGTGATACGCCACCCCATATACTTGTTATCCATTTCATGGGAAATGATTTGGGTTTGATGCAGTGATGGCATTATATTCTCAGGCGCTATCTGATATGTGCCTCATCGCGGCATGTTGGCCGGGAGTGCTGATCAGGTGGTCGGTTATGATCCCTCGTCAAGTTCGGAGGGAGGCTGAAGATTGCCAGGCCATCGAGCAGGCCAGGATGAAGGCCAATAGGGCCATCCAAAGGTTTGGGGGCCGGGTTAGGCGTTATTTGCCTCACCCTTGGATCAGGGCCGAATTCCCCGACCTCTACAGGGGTGATGGGGTGCACTTGTCTCAGACAGGCAACCACATTTTTCTTGACGATCTGCGGCAAGGACTTCAGTTGGCCTTAGGTCATCAGTGGGGCGCCAGGGCCTAAGCAGAGGCTTGGTCCTGGCGTTGGCTGGTTTGTAGGAGTAGGGTGCGGGACGGTGAGCACCCTTGGCGCTTCCCTATGTGGGAAGAGGGGCCTGCCTAAAGGGCTGGTACTGCTGTGACGGCTGCCAGGCCCACAGGCAGGCTGCCTTCGGGAACCCCAGCCTGCGAGGCCTTTCCCTCACTGCTTGACGGCTGAGGTGTCAGGAGCTTAAAGGGGGGTGACCAAATTTGCCTGGCCGGCTGGGTCCGCCCCATCCACTGGATGGGTCCCACCTGGGGCTTCGGGGCTCGCCCAGACAGGTCAAGGCGGTGGTCCAGGTGGGACGCCGTGGCTTGACCTGTACCGCTTTAGGTCCTTGCCGCTGTTTAGCTTGTTTTGTCTGTATAAAGTTAATAAAGTGGCCCTTAGATCCAACTTGGTGTCCGTCTCTTTTCTGACTGGTGTGGCAATTCGGCCCCTTCCTGGCAAGCAGCTACGCTGCTCAGCCAGGGGCCGTCCATTGCCGCACTGGAGGGATAGACGGCACCACCCCCTCCTTCCTTATATGGAAGTGCTGGGAGGGCTGAGCGAGCATAGCTATGCAGCTCTGCCCTCCCAGCTCAGTGCGGTTCAGTCGCTCGGCCCACCCACCTCTCCCTAATTTTATTGGTGTAGGACTAGCCGGCTGCCGTTATGGGGTCAGGTAGGAATTTTTCCCTCCTTTCCGAATTGGCTGTGGTAAAAGGGGGTTTTTCGCCTACCTTACACCGATGCTTGGGGATTGAGAAATTTGTTTTGAGGTGGTGCCTGTTAGGAGTGTCCTGGCTGGTTTGTAGGAGTAGGGTGCGGGACGGTGAGCACCCTTGGCGCTTCCCTATGTGGGAAGAGGGGCCTGCCTAAAGGGCTGGTACTGCTGTGACGGCTGCCAGGCCCACAGGCAGGCTGCCTTCGGGAACCCCAGCCTGCGAGGCCTTTCCCTCACTGCTTGACGGCTGAGGTGTCAGGAGCTTAAAGGGGGGTGACCAAATTTGCCTGGCCGGCTGGGTCCGCCCCATCCACTGGATGGGTCCCACCTGGGGCTTCGGGGCTCGCCCAGACAGGTCAAGGCGGTGGTCCAGGTGGGACGCCGTGGCTTGACCTGTACCGCTTTAGGTCCTTGCCGCTGTTTAGCTTGTTTTGTCTGTATAAAGTTAATAAAGTGGCCCTTAGATCCAACTTGGTGTCCGTCTCTTTTCTGACTGGTGTGGCAATAACACAGCTTTCTGATTAACTAAACAACTAATAAATGAGAAGACACAGTAACTAGCCATCATCCTTATGTAAATAAGAAAAGCTTATTTTTGTTCACTAATAGCTACACATAACAACGAGATGCTTTTTATAAGTTTTAAGAAGATGAGGCCAAGAAATCAGTTTTGCAAATGCTTTCGACAATGACCGCACAGCATGTCTACTGCAGTGTTTGTGACATTGTTATTTGGCTGCAAACAGAATGAAAAGATCTGTCTTCAAAATTTAAACAAAGAGATTATTTCAGTTTATGTAACCACTCTAAATCCCAGGACAGGAAAAATCAACAAGCTTGAAGAGGCCTGACAGCGAAACAAAGTTGGGATGGTTTGAACAAGGACAGATTAATAGTTAAAAACCAGCTCTTGAATCCTGTTGGGATTTCTGGGAGAGATGATGTCAGAGTGAAAAGGCATAAATAAGAAGGCCAATGAACAACTTTACAACATAGCCAAAGTTCTGTGATCCTGAACGAGACATAAACACATCTCAACAAACTAACAGTGCGGTCCTAAACAGAATTACAGCCTTCTACGAGTATTGACTTCATTAGGCTTAGAAGAGCATAACTTTGCTTAGGCTTGCAGGGTAATATTGGTAATAGTATTGTTTTAACAAAAAGTAAAGGTAACCTATTTTCTTCAAAATTTATTATTAGAAACCATACTAATTAGAAACAATTCTTCTGTGTATAATGCAAGATTTGTTAAGTGCTTCAATATCCCATTAATTTCAAAGGAAAACGTAAGCACATGTCCTTCCTTAGCACCTTGGAAGAAAAGTAGAAAGCGATGTTAATTAAATAAAAACATACATACATAATGAGTTTATCTTTGATTTTATTTTGCTTTTGATATCTATATAATGCTCAAATCATTTCAGAGAATCACTGGATTTCTTTCTAATAATCCTGAAGATAGGAAGGAAAGAAATAACATTGGATAGTTTTCCATATGTGATAAAATTAGTGATAGCCCCAAATTATGAAGTTAGGAAGTCAGAAAAGAAATTCTTCCAGTTTCAGCTGAACCTAAACATAAACAGAACTGGTATAGAGGGCAACAGCAAATTCATTTTTAAGGAATAAATGCTGCTGCAGAGCTTATATTCCTGCTAGGGGCCTAATAAATGGAGGGCTCTGTGCCTCTTTGCTTAGGTAATTGAAGGAATTAGTAACTCAGTTTTCCAGTTCGCAGAAAGCTCAGAAGGTAAAGATTCCTTATCACCAGCTGAGGATGAGAGGAAAGAAAGCCTGCATTTTTATTCCTTTTTCATATATGATGGAAATAGTGACCTCAAATTTTGAAATAGAAAAACTGAGACACAGTGGCTTACCTAAGGTCACTCAGGTGTGTGGCTGAGGGCCAAGCTACATATGACAAATGACACTTGAACAGCAAGTGGATTGAGTGGAGGGCAAGTGAACAGGGAGAAATACACTTGCCATTCAAGTGTCATTCGTCATGTGTAGCTTGGCCCTGAGACAAGGTTTGGTTTAGTCTGCTAGACACTATACTTGCATTGTTTTACTCCAATGCATTTTTTTCTGGGTTTGCCACAAAAAAAAGAGTGGGGTCATCTTACATTCACATACCAGTTACAGTTATGTCCAGTAAAAAAAATGGTTTATAACATGGAGAGAGGAGTTGTCTTACATTCAGAGGTGCCCTTTTTTTGAGAAAACATACATCCTAACTACACACCAATTTCTGTATCTGCCTGGTTTTGATCAAGAAGCTGTTCACTTGAGCGGTGAAGGAATACACATCAGAAAGCATTGCATATAAATCTCCCTGGCAATAGGAGGGAGGGAAGGAGTTGCCTGGTACATACTGAGCTTTAGTTTTTGCACTCCTAGCCAGCACGCAATGATATCACTTCCAGATGTCATCATTCTGGTCACGGGTCTGAAATCAGCCACTCGCACAGCCAGTGCGGTTATGTTGCTTCCAGAAGTGACATTGTGACATTGTTGTGCCCGGCACCTGGCAAGCCTATCCAGTTTTTCAGCTGAATATAATGCCCCCCTTGATAAATGGTTGAATTTCCCATGATGTAGTTTAACTCGACAAAATATTTTTTGCAGACTGGCTCAAGTCCATATTTTGTATGTAACTCTTCGGGTTCATTCTCCATTTAATTACAGACAAGCACAGTTGTGCTAACTGCATTAAAGTAACAAGTGTGATAAATATCTATTAGCCGACTATTATATAGTAGCATATTTTCTCCAACAGAACGTAGCAGGATTTAATCTATTTAGATTAAATTTAGTAAGTGGCATATTGTTTCTAAATTGCCATTGCTATGTATGATTAAGATGCAATTCACAGCAATCTGCCAAAGGAATATTATAGTGACAGGTACTATCTGCTCTTTCTGCACAAGACCCAAGGAGTTAAATAACTCTTTCAAACAAGAAGTTACAGAAAAAGATATGTATTTAATCCAAATTTCAGAAGAAGCTTCATCTCTTTGTGAATAAAATGTATCCTGTTATAAACAGAGAGGTGTGTGTGGGTTAAAGATGGATCACGAACAGCAATACGAACCAAAAAAAAAGCCATGAACAGCCCAATCTGCTGTTCGCAAACAAGCTGTCCGTGAGGCCCCAATCTAAACGAACAGGTGGTTGTTGCAAGCCTCGTTCGTTGCTGTTCATCAAGTCAGACATTCTGGCACCTGCAATCAATTCCCTTGACAACTTAGGCAGGGATTGCCTGAACTCTGTCTGAACTCCTGCTGTTGCCCTGGAAACCCCAATCTAAGCCCAATTTAGCTTGACTGGCAGGTCTTCCTTTTAAGAGTGGAGCTCGAAATTTGTTATAAGAAAACAAAGACCATGGGGGAGGGGGGCTCCCAGCTCTGGCTAGTCTTTGCAGACGGTGGAGAGGGAGAGAGACAACTACTGTCGGCATTTTGATAGAGAGACAGGGAGAGTGCATTGGAGGTTGAATTTTCTGTCTGTGTGGTGGGATATGGATCTACCCCTTCAGTTTCCAGGGCTGCTGCCAGGCTCTGGGACCAAGCTATTATTTATCACTGGTACCTTCCCTGGTGCCTGCTCAGGTCAGGTTTCTGGGAGTGGTGCAGTAGGGATCTACCCCTTCAAGTTCCAGGGCTGCTGCCAGGCTCTGGGGCCAAGCTATTATTTATTATTGGTACCTTTTCTGGTGCCTGCTCAGGTCAGGTTTCTGGGAGTGGTGCAGTAGGGATTTTGACCAAACTTGGATGATGGCTGGAGGAGAGCCTGCTGGCCCCCACGAACATCCAATCACGAACATGATTGTGAACAGGTCACGCTCGTAAGTGTTTGTGAGTCCCTGTTTGTGGATGGCAACGAACAACGAACATCATGTTCATTTTTTTTCTGTTCGTGCCCATCTCTAGGTGGGTGTGTAGGAGCTGGAGGAAGTATATCTAATAAAGACAGAAGTTATATGTTATACAAGCTGGGGACTCACAAGGACTTGTGGGGGATATCTCATTTTCCCTTCTCCATTATTTCCTCTTTCCCTCCCTGTAAAGCCCCATAGCCTCTCTCCTATTCCTATAGCTGTGCCATTAAACACAGTGAATCCAATGTCTTTTTATGCATCCATTGTCAATTACATAAAAAAAGATTTTTAATTTTAAAAAATCATAGTAAACGAATAAAAGACGATGTTAGCTTGATCCATACCTAAGTCACTACAAAACATAATGTATTGTTTGGCCATAAATCAGCTCTACCAAGTTTGTTGGAACTAGGGTTGCCGTCCTGTAATGGGCAACCAGAAGGAGATCATGATGGGCGACTTGCATTTTCAACACTTTGCCAACCCCATAATATCACTTTCTATACAACCTTAATCATTGACCACAAACTCTATGGTTTAACCATTGACTTGGGAGCAAATGCTAGAGCATCGCCAGTACAATGAAATCACTTCTGCAAGTGACATCATAACATTGCTTTTTTGTTGAGGCCTGCATGCTTTTTTTCCAGTGAACAAGGGCTGCTTCCTCCTGTACTGTTCAGCGATCATGTTGTAGCAGTTAGTTGCATTTCTCCTGTGGAATATCATTCCTGTTGAGGCTTACGTGAAACCTGTATTTTAGATGCCATACTGTATTTTAGGTGCCAGGTAGGGTTGCTAAGTGTCCAATGTCCACTCAGACAGTCTTGTTTTCTCTTGGACTATCCAGGGGAAATAAGATCAAAATCTTATTTCCTCCAGACACCTGGACACCTGGCCTGGGCAAGAGGCGCTGTCGCAGCCTGGACAGGCCTTGCTCTGCTGCTCCATGCCTCTGAGAGGTCAGCCCTACAAAAACTGCCCAGGTAGTGGAAGATGATGTCATTTCTGAAAGTAGCATCATCACGCTGGCCAGGGAACATGTGCAAAGTAGTCTGGTAGGTCCAGGTTTTTTTCCTATTCCATCTGGCAACCCTAGTGCCAGACCAAGCTTTTATCTAGAGGTTTGATATTCTTAATTGTTTTTACAATCCACTTCTAGATGTAAGGTCTGTTATGAGGATCATAAGAAGAGTTACACCTTTCTAAGCCAATTGACTTTATGCTTTATGTTGTAATGTGCTTTTATGATACATTTTTTATGCTTTTCTAAGCTTTGGCAGGAAGATGGAAGGATTTGAAATGGTTTGTTAATTATAATGATTTGATGTCTTTATTATTGTATCTGGTTTATTTTGTAAACCCCCTCAAACAGGCCTATGAAGGGGTAGCTAACACATTTTATAAATAAATAGATAATAAATATGCATAAGTTAAATATGGAGCTTGCCTCCAAGACTCACATCCCCCCTGCACTGTCTGAACATAGAAGTTCTAAAAGTAGATTGAGAGAAAGAGGGAAATTAGATATGAAGACAAATCGTTAAAAATTAAAAGCAGGTCTCATGTTGTATGTCAAGTTTTAAGATTTTCCCATGTCTGAAAAAGGTCTGCCTTGGATTATGATTCATATAGTTTCTGTAACTAGAAAAAAAGAAAATCAATAGAAGTACTTTCTGGGGTTATGCAATGAAGCAGCATTTTAAAAAGAATCCTGTTTCTTTTTTTAAAAGGAGGGGAAAAACAGATCTCAGAAAAGACAGTTTATATCCCTAAACTACTAACATTCACATGGGAGTAAGCCCCATTGATTACAATGAAACTTGCTTTCAAGGGAATATGCTTAGGATAGCAGCCTCAGTGTCTCCACAAGATTTACTAGCATGGCACAACTCCTCCTTTTTAGCAAATTAAAATCTATGTCAAAGCTTAGAATTAAATCCAAAGCTTTTCTATTTTCTCTACAAAAGGAATGAATTGGCACCACATGCCGGTAGTCAAGGAATGCTGATGGGAAACAGTGATGCCGGAGCCTTCCAATCTGGAAGGCATCAGTAGCCAAAATCAGCTGGAAGAAGCCGCCTCTTCCACCTAATGCTTGACATACGAAGGCTTTTAAGATCCTTCTGAAAAAAAAATCAGATTACTTTTTTTGCATCATACAAAACTATTCAAGTGCCAACACTTCAGTTTTTTGAAAAGTGCAATCACAACTTGAAACTATTTCTCCAACTCAATTGCATTTGTTTAAATATCCCAAGTCTTTGCAATTCAGACATTGGCTGACTCCTCCAGGAGGATTTTAAAAGCTTTCTTTTTCAGAGAAAGAAATATTTGTTTAATCACAATTATGACTTCATGGAATATTTTGCAGTTTCCCTCTGAATTGATATTTCTTATGCCCTGGCAAATTACCCAGAATATTCACTGAATATTTACACTGCTTTGATGCCCTTTTCTTCTGCTGACAGGCACTTATCTGTGCCATTTTACCTACCATTTATTGGGAGGGGGACTTGTTGTTCTTTGTCCCCACTGCCTTTAATCTGCTTGGAAAATCATGGTTGGTTGATGATCTCATCAGGATGTTACATCTGATGATGATATCATAGGAGCTCATAAAGAAAATTGTGTGTAGCCTAAGCCAATCAGATTAAGCAGCAGACAGAGCATATGAAGCCAAGGACAGCAAAAGAGAGGAAGGGAAGGGATACCAAGGTGAAGAAGTGAAGCAGAAAAGGCATTGAATGGTATAAACATATTCACAGCTACTGTCAAAAAATGGGACATGCTTTCAACAGCTATTCAAATAAACACAACACTTGGTTAATGATTTGGCTCAGTCTTATTAATGACCAACTTTTATCCATAAACCTCAAGATCCAAAATGCCCTAATAGACAATGCAATAAATTGTTGTTGATAGGAAACATTTTCAAAATTTACTACACAAGGAACAAAACACTGAAAATAATAACAAACAATACAGTCTGCGTTCTAAGCAGAAAATCAATCTTCAAAATATTAGTTATAAATATTAATACACCTAATTGTCTATTTGGGCATTAAACACACATGAAGCTGCTTTATACTGAATCAGACCATCGGACTATCAAGGTCAGTATTGCCTACCTTGGCTGGCAGCAGTTGCCCAGGGTCTCAGGTGGAGGTCTTTCATATCACCTACTGCCTGGTCTTTTAACTGGAGGTGACAGAGATTGAATCTGGGACCTGCATGCCAAGCAGAGATTCTTCCACTAAACCACAGTGTTAGTCAAACACTTTGAGTTAGTCACCTGGCTCATTTAAGTCACATGGGGACTACTATTCTGCTGTAAAACAGTGTGGGTCAGCATCCAGAAGTCTCTCTCGAAGGCTCTGAAAGTGGGTCTCAGGCCAGCCCTCCCTAATGGGCAGCTACCCTTGCCCTTTGCATTGCTCTCTTTCTCTCTTCTACCTTCATGCTTCCCCTGTCCTTTGCAACAATAATTGAGGGCAGATTACCATCCGGCAACTAATAACTTTTCAGTGATAACATTTCCCTATGTAAAACAAAATTTCTGTAGGAAAATCACCATATGTGAAGTGGTTCAATTAAGAACCAACTTTGGTGCCTAATCTGTGGCAAGGCTTTGGCCTGTATTTTGGAAATTAAGACCTGACACTAGAAATAGTATCTGCCATGTCATACATTCGTTGGTATATATTCTTCACTGCATATGCATACTCATTGATCAAGAATCAAGTAAAATGTGTCCTGATAGTTACTACAGTGAGTTGCTTAGAATCTTAAAGGGGAATAGAAGGAGTATTGCAGAAGAAGAGGGTGGTCAAAGGTTGGAATACAGCCCTCATATGCAACAGCTGTGTATTTCAAGATGCCACTTCCCTGAGGTTCATAGGAGGATGTGGTGTTTGCTGGTGTCTCAAAAATATATGGCTGTCCCCTGTAGAAAATGGAATGCTGGACTAGATGGGCATCAAGGTCATACTTCGCCCTTGGACACCAGAAACCCTTGGGCTGACCCTGACTGGGTAACTTTACTAAGTAAATATGAACTTGTGTGTCACCATATCCAGAAGTTGAGAACCACCTCTGTGGTTCATCCAGATCAGCAATGGTAGCATAAAATCCTGAATTGTAATTGGTACCTCAGCCTAATGGTGTTTTCACCAGGAGAAGCTGCTGTCTGGGAACTATTTTGAGAATGTAAAGGTGCTTACAATATTTCTGTACTCATGTTTTAAAACGTGATGCAGACAAGCAGACAAGAAAAAGCAGTATAGAAATACAGTAAATACATTTTTTTTAAAAAAATAATTGAACATTCACAATGAGACTGGGGTGTTGCAAAACTCAACCATAGAATGAAAATTCAATTCTAGTCATGGCAACATCAAACAGGAGAACATCACTGACCATTTCTTGAAGATATTTGCAACTAAATACTACCTTTTGTCTCTGTGTTGTCAAGTTGCAGCTGACTTATGGTCAGCCCATAGAGTTTTCAAGGCAAAAGATGTCCAGAGGTGGTTCGCCCTTGCCTGCTTCTGTGTAGCAATTAGAGATGGGCATGAACTGAAATATGAACCAAAATTAAGCATGAACCAGGCTGGTTCGTAGTTCGTGAACCATGGTTCATCAGATCGTCAGAACTTTTAGGCTGGTTCATTTGGTTCATTTTTTGGTTCATCACGGCAGACAGCCTGGTGCCAATCAATGTTTCCTAGGCAACAGGGGATGGACTTCCTGCAGACCTTCTGCTGACCTGGAAGTGACCTTCTGCTGGCTCGGAAGTGACCTTATGCTGGCCTGGAAGTGATGATTTTCTGACCTGGATATGACATTTTCACGAACCAAACAAACCAGTTCGCAAACCAGGGCAAGTTCGTGAAAGTTTGCGGTTCATGGTTCGTAAAATTTGACGAACCACAAACCGCATGCTTTGGGTTTTTTTCCAGTTCGTGCCCATCTCTAGTAGCAATCCTGCCGTTCCTTGGTGGTCTCCCATCCAAATATGGACCATTAGGAATGACCTTAAATTAGTATTGTTTCATTCACTGTATTCTTATTACACATTATATACATAATCTTTCATTTATAAAAATGCCTAATTCTTCAGGGGGGAAATGGGGGCTCAAATTTTGATATGGTTATAACAAGAAGGTCTTCCAGAAAGTTGGCAAGCAGCCCATTCCTGAGTTCCATGGATGAAATGGTAAGCATGGATCCTATACTAACTACAGGGTGCTTACTTTCTTTCAACGATAATTGTCTTAATGCCTGTTTTAATCAGTATTAACTACTAGCAATAACATGCTTTTAATTATGTTTTAAACGAGCCCTTTATTGGGCTGTTTTGGGAAGCAAATTAGTCAAAAGGAGCTGTTAATCAAAAACGTGTTACTGGCACAAAATAAATGTTCATTTAAGGAGCCATTTGAAATAAACCTGGCTCATTGACTCTGACAACCTACAAGGACACTGGGGGTCTCCTGAGGATAACTCCTTCAGTACTCTCCTAGATACGCCTTGCTGCTCTGAAGTTATAAGTAGAAACATTAAGCAGTTTAGGTCATTCATCAGCTAACTTTTACTACTGTACTCAAGAAAATGAGCCTCCTAGGAACTTCACAGCAGATCTATTCCTTCATTAGCTAAGTAATATTGAGAGAGATGTTCCTGTCATTATGAACGTAGAAATCTATTGCTGTGAATTTTACTCATGTCCCTTTTGTCTCTGAACTGCTCTTGCAAATTCAAAGATATTTGGGCTGAGAAACTAGAAGAATTTTCTTGGAATGTTACCCAATTACCTTCACTTTCTTTTCCTGATGGATGGCTGACTCAGAAAATACAAAGGAAGCAAGATTATATGTTAAAAATACATAACACATCAGCAAAAATATAATTCTAGAATATTCTCCAAGCATAATATATGTCCTAGGGTGCAATCCTTAAACACACTTTCTTGGAAGTAAGCCCCATTTAACTCAGTGGAACTTATTTCTGTGTACTCATGCTTAGGACTGTACTCTTAGTGGAGTTTCAAAGGATATTTCATGTGAATCAACATGAATCAAAGATGGAGATTCTGCGAAGTATCAGGACTGACCATTTAACTCTCATGAAAGCATGCATTGGTTGTTCATATAACACGTCTCTGTCCTCATATTTAAATATTTGCATAAGCAACAAGGATCTGTTTAGTAACTGGCCTAACATACTGATACCAATTATTGGCACATTGCATGCAATGCCACCCATCTCTCAAGTGCATCATGTTCCAGGTGCAATACATTTTAGAGATCCTGGTCTTAGAGAGCCAGTTTTGTGCAGTAGTTAAGAGCAGCGGGACTCTAATCTGGAGAACTGGGTTTGATTCCCCACTCCTCCATTTGAAGCCAGCTGGGTGACCTTGGGTCAGTTACAGCTCTTCCAGAGCTCTCTCAGCCCCACCCACCTCACAGGGTGATTTGTCGTGGGGATAATAACATACTTTGAAAAAAGCTCAGAGTGGGTGTTAAGTTGTCCTGAAGGGCAGTATATAAATTGAATGTTGTTATTGTTGTTGTTGTTAATGATACTGGGCAGTGGAAGGTTTCTAATTAAGTACTATAAATGCTAAGTGGCAGAAATGGCACAATATATTAAGGAATGTCTCCTGCATTCAACCCAATGAAAAACTGTTTATATAGTACAAATATTTTGTGAGTAGCTTCGTTCTTTTCAACAAGTCTCATACAGAGACGAGGTTTTTCAGAAGATTGTTCATGTTTTATGTGAATCAGCCTGTGATCCTGCACTTAATGCTTAAATACAATCTCAAAAATGAACAAACAAATAAGTAGCCAGTCTTACAGGGATGTCTGCCTCCCATTTTAAAATCTATAGTTGACAATTGCCTTTAAGCATTTAAGGCTTCATCACAAAGCTTAATTGGCTGGGTGACTTTCAGCAGGACCCAAACTTTCTGTCCAAATCTATGTTTAAATCATTATCACAGCAGGAGCACTTGGAAGATTACTGTGGTATTTGAGCAACAACAGAAGAACATTTCAGCAACAATTCAAATTATGTGACTCATTAACAAGATAAAGTTTTCAATATTAGCTTTACTAAACATGGGGCAATTTAATGAAGATTTGGTAACTTTGGAATGCTATAGCAATGAGCAGTTACTGGGGAGGTGGGTGGTTAATTAAGCATCAATTCACAGTCAGTACTTAGCAGTTGAGCCTGGGGGTAAGAATGAACTGGGGGTGGGTTTCTTCTCACTGGATAAAGAAAGGACTGGGAACACATGCCAAATCATCTGTCTGTATTGACAAAATATTTTACACAGCAATACAAAGCAGAGTTCCACCTTTGTACATCTATTACAGAATGTTCTTAGAAGGGTAGAACTCTACTTAGGACTGCTCTGTTAGACAACTAGTGTCTAACAGATGGCTTGTCATCTCACCTATTTGCTATGGAGAGAGGGACGCAGCAAGGCGATCCACTATCCCCTCTTTTGTTTGCCTTGGTGATGGAACCCTTTGCGACCATGGTACGAAGTAATGCAATTATAAAAGGAGTAAATGTAGGAGAGGTGGAAAATAAGATTGCCCTTTATGCCGATGATGTTGTTCTTTTTATCACAGGCATGGACCACTCTCTTTCGGAAGTCCAATACATACTTGAGATCTTTAGCCGAGCATCGGGTCTTAAAGTCAACCAGTCAAAGTCTGAGATATACCCAGTCAACATTTCACATTCATGCAGGCTGAAAGTTGAATCAATTTTACAATATAGGTGGATAACATCTTATTGGCACTACCTTGGAGTCCATATTCCTCTGGATCTTATAAAATTGTATGATGTAAATTTTGTACCACTTCAGCAGTCTACGACCAATCAACTTTCGACATGGATAGAGAACAAATTCTCATGGTCGGTATAAAATTCAGATCTTGAGAAGTTTTGTGCTCCCAAAATTCTTGTTTCTTTTTTGTACACTTCCTATTTATTTGTAAAATGATATCCTAGCTCGATGGCAGAAAATATTTGACAACTTTGTATGGGCCAACAAACAACCATGATTTAAATCCTCTGTGATGTATTCACTAAAAGAACAAGGGGGTTTGGGCCTTACTGTGCTGAAACAGTATTATCTTGCAGTTAATCTGGTCAGCATCCTTAAGATGCTTAACCCCAAGGCAAGAGATGGCTGGCTGACAATAGAGAACTTTATTGCATGCCCCAACTCACTTACAGACCTGGTATCGTCCATCCCTAAGCGACGTCCTCACATGTAAAGGATTATTTATTTCTTTATTCTTCTCTGCAAATTTGGGACACTGTCCACTCATGCTTAACAACTAATCCCTCCCTGATATCTACCTATAGATTTCACCTCTGGTTCCCCCCAGCCTTTAAATCTTGGTGGGACACAGGTATAATGAGAGTTGAACACCTCATAAATAAAGGTAAAGTTTTGGACAAACAGTTCCTTGAATGCCAGTATGAGATCAATATCCCATGGTTCCAATACCTGAAAGTTAAAATGTTAGAATATTTACTTAAGTTAGGCAATTTCAAAACACCCTTAATGGCTTTTGAACTCTTACTGAAACATGCCAATTCAACCTCCAAGGGTCTGATATCTAAATTATATAAAATAATGCTTCAGATCACTCCAAGTCAACCACACTCTTTTCAAAAAGTTTGGAAGCTTGACTGTGATGGCAGGGTGGAGGAAAAACATTGGGGTGATATTTGGAAAACTTCAAATAATTGTTCCAAAGTACATTCCATCAGAATGCCATGTTTTAAGCTGTATACAAGGTGGTATTTTACTCCAAAACGGATCTCCCATATCTTTAAGTCCAGTTCAGCCCTTTGCTGGAAAGGATGCAATGCCCTTCGTTCTTATTTACATTGTTGGGGGGAATATCCAGTGATTGAACCTTTCTGGCATTAGATTAATTCCCTGATTTTACTTATCACATGAATTGATCTACCTTTTCTCCTACTGACATATTGCCCAAATCTACAACTGCGGAAAGATAAAATGGAGACCATTAGCATCCTCATTGCAACTGCTCAGTTAACAGTAGCTGCATTTTGGAAAAACCTAAAGCCCCTGGCATAGAGCAGTGGTATAAAAAACTATGGGATCACTTCGTGATGGCTAAGTTAGCGGATAGCATGACACAACTTAATAATGCTGACTACAGCACTAAATTTCATACCACCTGGTACCCAATTCTGCAGCATCTCTTGGAAAATGATATAATCCCTCCTAGAACTATTTACAAATATCTTCTACATTTTTGAAATCCCTGGCTGTTTAAAATTATAGTATGTTTTTATTTCTTTATTATGTTTCTTTATTATGTTTTACTTCATATTAATGTTATGTTTTATTGAATTATTAAAATTGTCCCAAAAAAGGTTTGTTAAAGTTATTATTATGGATCTTTATATGTTCTATGCCCCCTTGAGAATATATGGAATGGATTGAAAGCATAAAGACTTGAGTACCCATTAGTCCAGCTCACATGGGCACATGAAGCGGCATTATACTGTATCAGCCATTTGGTCCATCAGATGGAGACGCTGGAGACTGAACCTGGAACCTTCAGCATGCAAAGCAAATGCTCTACCATTGAGCCATGGCTCCATCCACAGCTCGCAGCTCACTTGTCAATGACAAACAGGGAGCCAATTATTTGACAAACTGTTCAGTTATGTCTGTTTTATGTGATTACATTGCATTTCATCACTACTGGAAAGCATAGCACCATTTGTTAACCTTACCAAACTCCCTGGTATAGCACCATTGAAAAAAAATGCCACTATTATATAATTTGTGACATAAAGCAATAATCCCTGGCCACTTGGTGTAATAGCACTAATCAACTCAACTAAAAAAATGGATGGATACTGCTCCAGTGGAAGTAAACAGAGAAAGAAGCGCTATTAGCTCACTGATTATACTACTTTTTCAAATCCCATCCCCTGCCACTCGCCTGCCACTGACTTCAGTTTTAAAAGGCTAATAGCTAAAAGTAAAACATCCTATTGGAATTAAGACCTACCAATTAAGCGTCTTGCCATTTCCACATGGATTATCTGCCCTGGGTTCAATGCTGTGGGGAAGAAAGGGTTTCCCTCCTCCCTTACAACATTGTGGTGCATTCATGTATCATCTCAGGATCTTTTTAGAAATCTGCTTTGTTGTAAAGTTTTGGGAAACATCACAGTAAAGTCTGGATGACAGTCATGGGGGTGGGAAAGGTCAGATTTTTCTACGCGTGCAGCAGCCTGTCCCTAGCCTGGCCTAATAAAGGATTGTCTGGTGGGGTGGGCTGAGCTTGGACTTCCACAGTCCCCTCTCTTCGGGGGGGGGGGGGCAAAGTAAGTGAAGAGAATGTGGGCCAAGGGCCTCCCTGGTTGGTACCTTCTTTTTCCTGCCCCATCCTCCTCAGAGGTTTTAAGATGCTACTTTGCCTGCCTGGTCAGGCCCCAAGAAGTCCCAGGTGTTGCTGGTCTCCTCCTTTGGCCTGTTCCCAGTGCCGCCTGCTGCCTGAGCCCTGCACCTGTATTGAGCCAAGGGTAAAAAGGAAGAGTAAAATCTATAACTATTTCTCAAATCTTAACTTGCTTTTCAGTACAGAGAAAGAAAGCAAAACCATCAACCATCATTAAATACTATATTTAGCCTTTCAAAGATATAGAAGTAAAAAGTACACCAATTCTGAGTTAACAGAATGAGTTTACAGTAAATATCTATTTTCCCCCTAGATTTGCTGAGCTGCCCAAGATGTCCTAGTTGCTAGGACCAAATATAAGTTCCTGTGGGAATTCTGAGATTAAAGAGAAATAATTAAGGCATAATCATGAATTAGTTGGGAATAATTCTTACTCCTCCTCAGCATATGGAGAAGTCTGTCAGTCAGATGGTGCACACTGTAAGGTATAATACCTAAGGGGTTTGAATGGCTGATGCTTTCATATCTATTCCTTTTGCTTTCACATTCCCTCTTTCATGTTATTTTTCCAATAGACTAGAACTATAGGTAGCCGATATGGTTTTCTCTTACATTTGTTTCCTAGGGTGGAAACTAATGATATACATCTGTCTGAGTGTTAATCCACATAGTTTAGCAGATTGGTTTTGTTCTTGTAGGTGCTTGATTGGTGAACCAAACCTGTGGAGAAAAAAAGTTCAGAAGAATATCCATCAAATTGCATTTCTAATGGCAATATAGTCTCCTGAATTTTGCATAAACACAGATTGTCTGGGTTAGAATGGATGACCAGGAGTGTAGCCTACCTCTAGCGTTTATTGTGTTGTGTGGTTAGCTGAATAATTGAACACCCTGGATTGAGAGACTCACATTTGCCAGGGACAAAAAGAAGAACAGACTTTATGAAACAAACAGGCTTTACTAACTGTAAACTCTAGGCTTTCTCCTCTTGTCTCTCCTGGAATCCCTCCCAGTCCAGCCAACAAACAAAGCTATCTGAGATGTATGCAAAAAAAACATGTGATGATAGAATTCTGAGCTAGCACAATGGGCTGTACCACTTCAGACTGTCACATTTTGAATAATCGTCCAAATAAATACTTCTGGTCTATTAAAAGTTAACATAACTTTTAACATAACATAAGAAGGAGAACAGTTCTGCCATGATGCCCTAATTTTGCACTTGTAGAGATGAATTAATGAATGAAGACTAAAAAATGCTATCCTTCCTTGTCATCTGAACTCGTACAGTACACCCCACCCCACTCCCCCCACATAGTGACTTTCAGGTTTTTTTCCAGCTTTCTTTGTGCCTCAGAGCAGGTACTGCAATTTGCAACTCCATATCTCATTCCTGTAAATAGGTTTTTGGATATTAAGTGGAATTTTCTTAATTCCTTTTTGCCAAATTTCTCCCTGAAATCCAGCAATCTGTTTCTCTTCCTCTTTATTGGAATTCAAATCAGTTTTGAATCAATTTCTCTTTTATGAAGAGGAAGATTTCATTTAAATCTCCAAGAAGTAATGTATTTATCTATATTCTACAAGCATAGCTGAAAAATTAAGAACAAGGTGAGCTGTTAATGAAACAAACACAAGTTTTGTCTCATATTACACTAGTACCACAACAGGCAGAAATCCACAGGTGAAGAAATGTACACTATCACATGGTTTAAAAAATCTCAAAGATGAATCAATGAGAAATCAAAGAGAATTCCTCTTCGAAGGAGGAAAAGAGAGTAAGAGGAACCAATTGCTATATCTAAAGAAGAAAATTTAGGAAAAAGAAATTTCAGCCCATAACAACTCTGCTACTGTTCTCCTAATGAAATTTTATTTCAGTGCCTTCTTCCTCTCAATACTGGAGCCCAAGATTCTCTTCAACTGCATTCTGTTCTTGAACCTTCTACATCTGCCCTCTTTGACTAGAATCTACCTCAGCTCTGGTCCGTACACCTTAGATGATTGCTGACTTAGCCGGAAAAAGAGACAGACACAGGCTTGGAGATAAATGGCCGTTTATTAATATACAACAATATAACTGCATAACTACGGCAAGGGCCAACTATGCGGTACAGGTCAAGCCACGGGGTCATACCTGACCACCGCCTTGGCCTGTCTGGGCGAGCCCCAAAGCCCCGGGTATAGGCCATCCATTGAATAGCTGCCACCCGGCCAGCCAGGCTAACGGATCCCCCCACCAAGCTCCTAACGCCCCAGCCGTACAGCATGAGGGAAGGACTTGTACCTGGGGATCCCCGCAGGCGTCTGCCTGTGCTGTGGTAGCCGTCACAAGCATACCGCACTGATGGCAGACCCTGTTCCCCCACATCTGGGGGAAATGCCAGTGGGTGCTCACCGGCCCGCTCCCTATTCCCCAAAAATCTCCTGCCAAGGGGACCTAAACGGCGCCACCCAGGCCAAAACCCTCAACCTCTGCCACAGTGCAAGGTAGGCAAAAAACCCCCCAATCCAACAGCCAATCAGGAACAAGGGGAAAAAATTCCTACCTGGCTCTGGAAACAGCAGCCGGCTAATCCTGCACTATGACAGGGCGGGTGGGTGGGCCGAGAACAAAGGCAGACTGAGCGGCAGGGAGAGCGGAGCAGCCTACTAAGGCACAAGCTCCGCCCCCCAAGCCAAGTACCCGTATGCCCGGGAAGGGGTCTGTCTCCCTTCCGGGCAAGCCAGCAACACATGGCCCCCGGCTTATGCAGCGTTGCTGCAGCCGGGTGTGCCAATTTGCTGACTTAGCCGGAAAAAGAGACAGACACAGGCTTGGAGATAAATGGCCGTTTATTAATATACAACAATATAACTGCATAACTACGGCAAGGGCCAACTATGCGGTACAGGTCAAGCCACGGGGTCATACCTGACCACCGCCTTGGCCTGTCTGGGCGAGCCCCAAAGCCCCGGGTATAGGCCATCCATTGAATAGCTGCCACCCGGCCAGCCAGGCTAACGGATCCCCCCACCAAGCTCCTAACGCCCCAGCCGTACAGCATGAGGGAAGGACTTGTACCTGGGGATCCCCGCAGGCGTCTGCCTGTGCTGTGGTAGCCGTCACAAGCATACCGCACTGATGGCAGACCCTGTTCCCCCACATCTGGGGGAAATGCCAGTGGGTGCTCACCGGCCCGCTCCCTATTCCCCAAAAATCTCCTGCCACCGCCAGGGCCAAGCCTCTGCTTAGGCCCTGACGCCCCACAGGTGGCTTACGGCCAACCTCAGCCCTTGCCGCAAATCATCAAGGAAAATATCATTGCCCTCCGGTGACAAATGGACACCATCATCTCGGTAGAGATGGGCAGATTCCGCCTTAATCCTAGGGTGCGGCAAATAAATCCCCAGGCCTGCCCCCAAAGGTTTCTTCATAGCCCGGTTCGCCTTGCGCCGCGCTCCCTCTATTGCCCGTGGGTCAATCGCCTCGCGCCACACCCGACGCTGCAACATCTCGGACCAAAATATCAGCACTCCAGGCCAACGGCGGCTTATCTCGCGAAGGTCCGCAGTTGCCTGCAATGAAAGGGCCTTCCCTTGCACAAGGCCAAGGTCATTCCCACCCAAGTGGATAACCAAAATGTGAGGGGGCGGACCCGTCCGCCCCCTGAACAACAGTGGCAACAAGGCTGGCCACCGCATGCCACGCCTCCCAAGCCATTCGACCGTGGCCGCAGCACTCAGCCCGAGCTGGGATCCGATGGGAGTCCGTCTGGCCTGGTGGGCGGCCCAGAACACCATGCTGTGCCCGCAAATTACGATCCTGCGCTTCCCAGGGCCCGGCACTGCACCTAAGAAAACAACAGTTAGCAAGGGGCCGTTAACAATGAGACAAGGGGCGGATGTAAGAACGAAACGCCCCTGACCGCCATCTGCCAACATGCTGAATAGCCCGCTGGGGGTAACCCATCGCAGCGGCCGTAGACGCCGCTCCGATTCGAAAAGAGTGGGTCCCAAACTTAACCCCAGATAACCCAAGCCTACTAAGGGCCCGCTCCGTAACAGCCCAGAACTGAAAACGAGTCAATGGGGCACCATCAGCGTGCCGAAAGAAGGCCCCAGGGGCATCACCCCGCAGCTCAATGTAATCCCTAAGGGCATGCACCGGGCACAGCTCTCTATCCGAACAAGGACCGAGAACCAGAGTGGTTCCAAGCTGCCTCTGATCCGTTTTGGAGCGACGGATCCTTATGGATACCTTATCCTCCTGAATTTTAATGTCCCCAGCAGCCAAGGCCCTACCTGATGAATCAACACGAGACTGCACCACCAGCTCACTGACCCTCAACGCCCCAAAAAAGGCCACTAAAGAAGCTGCATGAAACAGCCGTTGCTCATAAGCTGATGTACACACCTCAGCCCACGCGGCACCCAAACCCTTCAAAACTGAAGGGGAAATGGGCTGCCTCTGGTCCCTAGGAGCACCAGCTTCACGAGACCAACCTTCGAGCATTTTCCGTATCCTAAAGTCCCCCGTGGCCACCGGCAGGCCACGCGCCTTACTAACAAAAGCCAGGGCAGCCAACTGGCCCCTGATAGACTTAACAGACAGGCCACGACCATGCTGAACCACACAGAAGTGCATGAGATGCTCCGACGGAATGGGCCACACATCCTGGAGACCCACCGTCCCCCGGAACTCAGTAAACTGCCCTACCGCTCTATCATAGGCCCTCCGTGTACTAGGAGCTAGGGCCGACTGGATCGCCCGGTTCGCTTCCACCTTCCAAGACGCCAAAGCTCGATGGGCATCTGCGCAGGCAGGCGATCGGCCTCCGGGGCGAGGAACCAGAAATGTTCCATCTGTTGGCGAGACAAGGCGTCTGCCACACCGTTATTAATTCCAGGAACATGTCTGGCTCTGAACAATATATTCAATCGCAAGCATCGAAGGGTAAAAGCCCGTACCAACCGCATAACTCTTGGCGATTTGGAGGTCAATGAGTTAACTACATGCACCACAGCCTGGTTGTCGCACCAGAACTGTACCGTGTGGTTTGACAGCTCTTCCCCCCAAAGCCAGACTGCCACAAGCAAAGGAAAAAATTCCAAGAACGTCAAATCCCTAGACAACCCCTGCTCCAACCAATCAACTGGCCAACGGGCTGCACACCAGTGGCCCCTAAAGTAGACCCCAAAACCCAGGGAACCAGACGCGTCAGAAGTGACCTGAAGCTCGGCTTCGAGCAACAAATCCTCCCTCCAAAACGTAACTCCATTAAAGGAAGCGAGAAAGTCCCTCCAAACCTGGAGGTCCTCACGCATGTCGCGGCTGACACGCAGCCGGTGATGAGAAAATTTCAGGGACCCCATGGCATCGCACAGACGCCTCAAGAAGGCTCTACCCGGGGCAACGGCCTTGCAAGCAAAATTCAAGTGCCCCACCAACTGCTGCAACTCATGGAGGGAAACTTTCCTACGTCCCATAAAGTCATCAAGCCTACTGCGAAGGTCCTGAACCTTATCTGCGGGGAGTCTCAAAGACTGCTGAACGGTATCCAACTCGATACCCAGAAAGGTCAACACTGTGGCGGGGCCCTCAGTCTTCTCGTGAGCTAAGGGGACCCCCAACTCATCAGCCAGGGAAATAAAGGCGGCGAGCAGGCGGGCGCATTGCCCGGTACCCCGCGGCCCAACGAACAAAAAATCATCCAAATAATGGCAAGTATCAGGGCAGGCTGCACGGCACCGCAGCTCCCATTCCAAAAAGGAACTGAAGCGCTCAAAGGCCGCGCAAGAAATGGAACAGCCCATGGGGAGGGCCCTGTCCATGTAAAACCGGCCCTCAAAAGCAAAGCCGAGGAGCTCGAAGTCGTCAGGGTGGACTGGAAGAAGTCGAAATGCCGACTTAATGTCACACTTTGACATTTCAGCGCCCACACCACAACGGCGCACGACCTTGACGGCTTGGTCAAAGGACGTATAACGCACCGAACAAAGATGCTCAGGAATGGCATCATTTACAGAATCTCCCCGAGGGAAAGACAAGTGGTGGATAAGGCGGAACTCACCAGCCGCCTTTTTTGGCACCACGCCAAGTGGGGAAACCCTCAAACTGGGAACAGGAGGGGCATCAAATGGGCCGAGAACACGGCCCTCTGCACACTCCTTCGCAATCTTAGCCCGCACTACATCTTCCATGCCAGCCACAGACCGAAGGTTGGCTGCCATGAAAGGCGTACGTTGGCCCTGGAAAGGAATCCGAAAACCAAACTTAAACCCCGAAACTAAATAATCCGCATCAAGGCGGCGAGGGTAAAAGGCCAAAAGGCCCTCAAGTACCCTCAGATTTACTGGGCTGGGCCCCTTTTCCAGGCCCCTGCTGAGAACCCCCGCCTCCGTATCGCCTACCACCCCCGCCAGGCTTGACCTTGGGGCAGGAAGCATAGGAATGGGGTCCAGCACAGGCCGGGCATTCGTGCCGATATTTACAGGCCTTCCGATTACAATGCCCCTTGGATGTAAAATCCCAGCAAAGCAGCCGGGGTTGAACCTGCTGCCCCGCTGGGGCGCGGGAACCAGACACATTTTGGGGGCGAGAAATCATGTGGCCGCTGTCAGATCTATCACCCGAATTTGGCTTAGCTGGGGTCATAACCTGCAGCCAAAGCTGTTGGTGAACCTGATCCCAAGGCAGGTTTGGGTTCAAAGCAGCACGCATCCTGAACTCCTCGTCATATTGGAGCCAGGCAGGGCCAACGAATATCGTGTAGCCCTTGTAGATAATATCGAGATATTGAAAAAGGGAAACAGCCCTCCAGGGCTGTGCCCTGACTAGTACACCCGCGTAAATAAGAAATCCGGGTAACCAATTCGACCAATTCCTATCCACCTTGCGCCGCCTGATCTTCTCTTTATCTTTCTCATCCAAATCGTCTTTATCCTTCTTCTCCAGTTCCCTGAAGAGAAGGGTAAAGACATCCACATATTCCCCCCGAACAATTTTGTCCCGGGTGGCCTGGGTGAGGTGGTCACCCAAAGGTAAAGCAGTATCCCCAAACGGCAGGGCACTATATGGCACAAAACCATAAGGAGAGGGTCCATAAGGAGGGAATCCTCCTTGACTTCCATAACCATACGGCCAACCCGCGGTCGGCAGCCCTAAGGGTAAGGGCGGCACTGAGGATGGCAACTGGGCCTGAGAAGTGCTAGAACTACCATGCAAACCCAGAGCAGATGTAGACGGCCACACAGACGTGGACGGAGACGGTGGTGTGCTAAGAGCAGTGTTCCAAGCCTGTGCCACGTGCGGTAAGGCTGGAGAAGTGAAACCAGGAGGCGCTGAGGCAGCGGGCTGACCCCAGGGCCCCCATGGCCAGGTGCAAGGCTGTTGAGCCACAGCCAACTTACCCTCCTGCGGCACTGGATCCACAGCAATGGCAACTTGCCCGCCTTCAGCAGCAGCCTCCTGATCAGGCTCCGGCACAGACACCTCTTCCACCCTGCATTCAGGTTCACAGCTAACACTGGGCTCACCTCGCTCACGGGGAGAGGCAGCTTCCAGGGCAGCAATGCGCCTCAAGACCTCTTTCTGAAAGGCAACATGAGAAACTTTAGCAGTAGGCCGACGAACCCTGGCCCCTGATGTCTCTGTCTGGTCCCCAGCCCTGGCCCGCTCCAAAGCAGCTAAACGCTCAAGGATCTCCACCATATTGGAACCCCCTTCATCCTCATCAGAAGAGGACACCGCAGGCGGGTGGGGCCTCTTCGCAGCCTTCTTTGCTGGCTGCTTGCCCTTAGATGGGCCACCCCCTTTTCTAGGAGGCATAACGCAATCAAACTGTTATTAAAAAAGCAAGCCAAAAACCTGGTATTAAACCAGCACAGGGGCCAAAGTTAGGCGCGCCTTGCAACAACTGGGCGAGCACTACTATTAAGGAACCCCAAGAGAGCTAATCTGCTCCAAGATAGCAACGAACCTCACCCTAAATCACAGTTGCCACCTAATCCCAACATGCACTGCTCGTACCAGCTTCCAGCCCTTCAGTGGTACCAAAACGGCCGCCTGGACACCCAAAATGGCGGCAAGCGAGAAGAGCAGGCCGTACAGCTGTAAACGGCCCCAAATCCCCCCACCAACAAGGGAAGTCACCCACAACCAGCCACCAGGAAAGCCCTAAAGCCCCCTGGCTGGAAAAAAAGGGGGGCGGGGGTAAGGGAGAAATAAGGCCGGGGCAATCAGTAGAGGGGACCCAACAATACCCCACCCACTGCCCGCTGGCTGAGCCACCAAAGACGCAGCCGCGCCAACCACCGCACTCAACAGGGTGAGTGCCCGCCAAAAAACGCCTCCCCACCCCGAAATGGGGCAGCAAAGCCCGGGGCAGCCGCCGCGTCCCCGCAGCCGCGTCCCCACGGCGGGAGAACGCAAGGGGGGCGGCCGGCAGAACCACGGCAAGGCGCCGCTCAAAGGCCCGGAAAGAGGGGCGAGCGCGCGCCGAAAAGTGGCTCCTCGCGCCGCGCCTGAAGCCGCGGCTGAAACCGCGTCCCGCCGCTCCTGCTCCCGCCGAAGCTCCCTGCGCCGCTGTCGACTGCCTCAGCTCTTCGCCGGCCTGCACACACGCAGGTCGCCAGAGCCGCTCGGAGCAAGAAGCCTCTTCCTCCGAGAACAAAGGCAGACTGAGCGGCAGGGAGAGCGGAGCAGCCTACTAAGGCACAAGCTCCGCCCCCCAAGCCAAGTACCCGTATGCCCGGGAAGGGGTCTGTCTCCCTTCCGGGCAAGCCAGCAACACATGGCCCCCGGCTTATGCAGCGTTGCTGCAGCCGGGTGTGCCAATTTAGTTTTAAGTTTGTTTAACTTGCTAAATTCTGCAAGACCTTACTGCTTTGATGTTTCAGCAGTTTAGACTGATTAACATTAACCAGTCTGGTGTAGACATGGGCACAAACAGAAAAAAAAAGAACATGGTGTTCGTTGTCCATTGCCATCCACGAACAACGAACAATGAACACTGACAAACATGACCTGTTCATGAACGTGTTCGTTGTTTATGGGGGCCAGCAGGCTCTCTTCCAGTCATCAAGATCCCTACCACACCACTACCAGAAACCCTACCTGAGCAGGCAGCAGGAAATGTACCAATAATAAATAATAGCTTGGCCCTAGAGCCTGACAGCAGCCCTGGAACCTGAAGGGGTAGATCCCTATCTCACCGCACACAAAGAAACTTCAAGCTCCAATGCACTCTCCCTGTCTCTCTCTCAAAATGCCAACAACAACTGTCTCTCTCTCTCTCTCCACTGTCTGCAAAATCAGAGCTGGGAGCCTCCTCCCCTCCTGCTCTTAGCTTCTTTGTAACAAATTTGGAGCTCCACACTTAAAGGGAAGATTTGCCTATCAAGCTAAATTGGGCTTAGATTGGGGTTTCCAGGACTCCAGCAGGAGTTCAGATAGAGTTCAGGCAGTCCCTGCCTCCAGTAGCCAAGATAATTGATTGCAGGTGCTAGATTGTCTGGCTTGATGGACAGCAACAAACAGCAATGAATGAGGCTTGCAATGACAACTTGTTCATTTAGAATGGGGCCTCATGAACAGCTTGTTCACGAACAGCTGATTGGGCTGTTCGTGGCTTTTTTTAGTTCGTATTGCTGTTCGTGCCCATCTCTAGTCTGATGTAGTGGTTAAGAACAACAGGACTGTAATCTGGAGAACCAAGTTTGATTCCCTGCTCATCCACTTGAAGCCAGCTGGGTGACTTTGGGTCAGTCCCAGCTCTTTCAGAGCTTTCTCAGACCCATCCACCTCACAGGGTGATTGTTGTGAGGATAATAATAACAACCCACTTTGCAAACCATTCTGAGTGGGGAAGTATATAAATCAAATGTTATTATTATTTTGTTGTTATTGTTAATAACCTTTTGTGGCTCTTAAGCAGACTTTTGTTTCAAACCCTGTTCTGAGCCTATCTAATAACCAGAAACTCTTACATGTATTATGCCATGAGTTTGTCCTTGGTATTCTCACCCAACATCAAGGTAATAGACACTGACCCTTATATGGGCTTCATCTCACTTAGATCCAGGGACAACGAGTTACCTTCTATACCTCTACGCAGCAGCTGCAGCAGCAATTTTGGTCCACATATTCTCTTTCTACATTTCTCATACTGTCTCTGCTTTATTTCAAATACAAAAAAACCCAGCACGTGGTTAATCAAATTTCCTTACAGCTTTACATATTATCAGCTCTGTTTCCTGCAGCTCTGCTTTCTGTGCCAACCCAGGAAGAACCACACAATTGTATACAACCAAATGATACCTTTTGTCTCCTTCACAGGCCTCCAGGATTTTTCTCTTATCATCTTCAGTTTTTCATAAGTGGCTCTTGTCTCATGGATGATCATGGTATCCTACATATTGGCTGTATTGTCACAACCTCCTTCTCTGTCATTGAGGCTGCACCCTTTGCAGTTGCCATCCATTCAAGCTACTGCATTTGTTACTCTCATCCAAATTTGCATTCTTATTAATGACTCCAGATATGCATTTGGATATGTTTATGGATTTGGAATATTTGGAAGCAGCGTGAATTCTTCATTTCTGCAAACTCCCTAACAGAAATAGTTTTATCTTGCTGCCTTTAAAATGCTCTCCTGTTGGCTTCTTAAAATGCAGTTGTCAAGTGTAAAAATTTATGGTTCTCTTATGAATAAAGTTACAAAGGTAAAGTGGTTGCCATGTTTTCTATTAGATGACATTTCTTTGTCTACTCTACTGCCCTTCTTAAAGGAGCTGCCTATTTTACAAGATTCACAGTGAAATCCTAAGCACAGTTACTGAAATCAGTGGGCTTAGACAGGAGTAACGCTGTTTAGAATTTCACTGTTAGTCCCAGAATCTGAAAAAGGCTTTTTGGAGTAAGGCTAGATGCAGTTGGATCAACTGTGGAGCCACAGCTCTGGCCACATTGTTGCCCCACAGGCCTTTACCTCATTTTGCCAATGTCCTCCACTTTGTGGGTCAAGTGGTCAAAGTGTGGTTGATAGAAATTGCAAACAAAACCACCCTGGGTTGCTCTAAATTTTCCTTAATTGGCACAGTGATCCTCTATTGTCTGTCTGAGGTTGTAAAGATGGACACAGCAGCTAAAGATCTACCCTAGTGTCCTTTCCATTATACTAATGTTATTTAGTTGCCAAAAGATTTGAACATTGTTTGGTTGTAGTGTGTTTCTTTTAGGTTGAATGAGGTTTCTCTTCAGAAAAGCAAATATCAACACTGTGGCCAGATGTCTAAAGAACAAAACTTGCCAACCTTTGTTAAGCTAAAGATGGATATTAAATAATTCCTATTGGGTTTTGTGAAAAAACTGAACTCTAGTGGCATGAAGGCTGCCCATGTAATTGTGAGACCTATGCAGTCACTGGGAGCAGCCCCATCAGATGCTCTCTTGCATTTCACCTTCTATTGCTCAGTTTTGTGAGATCTTGCTGGACTCTTTACAATTTGTCATTTTTCTGAAAGACCTACTGAACCTGTACAGACCTGTAAATGAAGTGCTGACCAAAAGGCATCAAAAGACGACTGCTTTGGAACCAAGGTTGAAAGAACCATTCCAGGTGACCCTTACAATGCACACAGCAGTAAAGGGAAAGGCTACCATCTATGGGTCCACACTTTGCATTCCAGCCCCAGGACCATTTCCAGAAGCTCAGAAGGACTACACAAACAGAGCAGACTTGCTACCTATCCAACAGAAGGGACAAGCTAACCACCCTTGATCTTTGAGACCACATTGGTAAGGTCACCTGTTCTTTCCTAAAGATATGTCAGGACAGCTGCCTTTCAAGACGGAATTAAGTTTGACAACTAAATCTTGAAGAATAGTATGAGGACACTAGCAGAAAAAAGATTTTACAGACATAAGTGGTGAAATTCAATTGTGTGTTTTGAGTTGTATTCTCTTGCACTTTGCTAATGCTTGGACCCAAAACAGTTTTATTTGGTATGCCTATTAGACAGCTACACACAAGGCCAATTTTTTCATATTGGGTATGTGCTCATGTACCCTCACTTACAACCCAAGGAATTTTTTTCTAGCAGCCTCCAGGTGCCAAAGTCAGGTACCATGGTGTCTGACACCGCAGCGCCCGGGAGAAAACCTGACAGTTGTACCCATATTTTGAAAAATATCTGTCGTTGCCTCTGAAGCAACTGTGGTCAGAAATAGGTTTTGCATTGTTTAGTGCCAAGAAACAGCAGTCCCACATTACCCCTTCCTCTTCCCTGATAATATTCACCCTGGTAAAACAACATGAGTGTAGTGGTATTATTGTATTCCACATTCCTTTGCTCTCCTTACTTGAATGCCACTTGTGGACATTGGAAAACTGGATCATGATAGTCTTATATCAGGCATTGTGTTTTTCTACACGCTTTCAAGGGTAAGAAGATGAGCAGATGGGGGGGGTCCAATGCTAACTACATTGACCAAATCCATAGACTAAGTAGTTCTGCAACATGAAGATTTCTACCTAGTTTTGCTCTCTGATCATGCAACCTACATCAAAATATCAGGCGCTGCCTGGTTAAAAATACTATTTAAGACCCTAGAAGTCCTGAACAAAGTGGAGAAATAAGAATACCAATGTGAAATGGTATTAAAAGGAAATGATTAATTAATAGAGAAGGACCAAGTCTCCAGAAATTATCCTCATTTTTAATTCATTCAAATAAGGGGAAGAGAATTTTTATATGAGTTGTTTCTAACGAGACTTTTTTCATACAATATCAGGCTAGAATAGTGAACTTTTCCAAGGAATTACTTTACAAACTGATCAGCACCGTATCACTGCCTCCAGACACAGTTCTTTTAATGATGTCCAAACTACTTAAGTATTAAAATGAAATTGTGAACCAGCACAGCAGGAAGCAGATTGAGCAAGCTGAAGATCAAAGGAGATAGCATCACACTAGCCTCTGTGTGCCTAGTGTAGGTTTCTTGTAAGTGAAGGGTAAAGTTAGCCACAAATTGAAGGATGTAAGGGTTGGTTTGGAATTGAAGCATCAAAAGCACTACTAAAGTAAGGTCAGGTACAACTGTAATGAGCCTAGCTGAAACTCTGCCTAATATTGTACTTGGCCATTTGGCCAACACAAATAGTACTGATATCATTCTTTATTCTCATTCTAAAGAAGAATTATGGAGGAGCTATTGCAATGTAGGCACGGAGAAGATGCTGAGACTGACATGTGAAATGAAGTGTACAGTTGCATGTGCTAATGTTAATGGGACAAAATCTTTCATTATTTTTAGAATGGCTGGAGATAACATGGCTCGTTTATACAGACTTAATAAGAATATTTAAGCCTTAGAATGGAGATTTAGGCTATATAAATGGATTAAACTATGAGTTTTAATGGTGATATTCACAAAATAAACTTTTTCCCAGTCTTCTAGATCTGGTTTTCTGTCTCTGGCTGGCCTTAGTGGGGTACCAGCATGTTAGGCAATCCCTACCATGCCTCACTGTTTGTTGCCTGTGCAACAAATGTGTACAGAAGAGTCCTGAGACTGAGCTTCACCACCATCTTGCTATGCCAGTCAACATTAGAGTTCAAGTTCCATTTCCTGGGTGAAAGGGAATCCATTCACCAAGATCCTTAGATGAGCAGCTGGATTGGGTAAGTCTCCCTTCATGCTTAGATATCTCAGCATGCCTGTCAATTATTTTCTGACACTTTTATCACATAAACCAACTCCATTTCTGCCAAATGCCCCAGTTTCAACCTAATCAATTTACATCAAACCACTTACCACACAACATGGCACAGACAAAAATCACATTATAAAACCATTAAAATCAACCAAAACATCTTTAAAGCAGTTAAAACATAGAAAGACTTAAAAATACCAATAAAAATCTTTAAAATGCTTTTTTTACAATTGAGCATCAAGGAAGGATCCTGAGGGTACACTAAACAAAACAAAAAAAGTTTTCACTTGCTGATGGAAGATGGCAGAAGTAGACAGACAAATCTCCATTTGACCATTTTAGGCATGTTTTGGCCTGGATCAGGACCAAAACAATCCAGATCGGGCCAGTACCGGGCAGGGGAGGGGTCCCCCACGAGGCACCGATCCAATCCTGGTGGTTTTGGCCCTGACCCCGGCTGAAACAAGCCCCAAATGGCCAAAAATTGTCATTTGGGGCCCGTTTGGGCCCAGATCAGGGCCAAGACAGCCCATACCAGGTCAGTACCAGGCAGGAGAGGGTTCCCCCGCCCAGCACCAACCCGATCCTGGCCATTCCAGCCCTGATCCCAGCGGAAATGGGCCCAAAATGGCCAAAAAAAAGTCATGTTGGGCACATTTTGGACGGGATCAGGGCTGAAATGGCAGGGACCAGGTTGGTGCTGGGTGGGAAATCTTCCCCCACCCAGCACCAACCCGAGCCTGGCTGTTTTTGCCCAGATCCTGGCAGAAAATAGCCCAAAATGGCCCAAAGTTGCCATTTTGGGCCCTTTTGGGCCCGGATCAGGGCCAAAACAGCCCAGAATGGGTCAGTGTCAGGCAGGGGAACTCTCCCCTTCTTGGTACTTACCCAATCCCAGTAGTTTCTGCCCCAATCCCAGAGGAAATTGGCCCCAAATGGCCAAAAATGGCCGTTTTGGGCCCGTTTGGGCCTGGATTGGGCCCAAAATGGCCAGGATCAGGTCAGTGGTGGGCACAGAAGGATTCCTCCACCCAGCACCATTCTGATTTGGGCCATTTTGGCCCCAATCCAGGCCAAATGGGCCCAAAATGGTCAAAAATTGCCTTTTGGGGCACGTTTTGGCCTGGATTGGGGCTGCTATGGTTGGGACTATGACGGTGCTGGGCAGGACAACCCTCCCCTGCCTGACACTGACACAATCCTGGCTGTTTGGGGCCTAATCCCAGCAGAAATGGGTCCAAAACTGCCAAAAATGGCCATTTGGGGCCCGTTTATGCCCAGATGAGGGCCTAAACGGCAGGAACTAGGTTGATACCAGGTGGGGTAGGCTTCCCTCTCCCAGCACCGACCTGATCCGGGCTGTTTCAACCCCCTCCTGGGCTGTTTTGACCTCGACCCAGGCTGAAACTGGCCCAAAATGGCCATTTGGGGAGCATTTTTGCCCAGATTGGGGCTGAAACAGTCGGGATCAGGTTGGTGCCAGGCAGGGAAGGGTTCTCCCACCTGGCACTGACTCTGTCCTTACTGTTTCAGCCCTGATCCTGGCCATTTCTACCCAAAATGGCCCAAAATTGACATTTTGGGCACGTTTCAGCCTGGATTGAGGCCGAAACAGCTGGGATCGGGTTGGTGCCAGGGAGGGAAGGGTTCCCCCATCCAGCACCAACCTGATCCAGGCCATTTCTGCCCTGATCTGGGCCATTCCAGCCCCAATCAAGGCCTAAATGTTCCAAAATGTCCAAAAATCAGGTGGGAGGGGCCACCTGACAGTTGGGGAAACTGCCTGAACGGCATTCCAATGTGTTCGCCCTGGAAATGAGCCCTGCAAAACCTATACCTTCCCTGATTGGCTGGATGTACAAGGGCTTATCCAGACTCACATCTGAGCATTCCATTCTTCAAGAGGAGCAGGAGAAAAACAAACCCCATACCATTTCAGGGCATGAATCAGATTGTATACTAGTAGAACTCAGGTGTTAGTGGAGAACAGATTAAGGACAGACTGAAAAGGGAGCACTTCTTCACATGATAACTAATTAAGATGTGTAATTCTCTACCAGAAGATGTATTTATGGCCACTGATTTCAATGGTTTGAAAATGGGATTAGACAAATTCATAGTGATTAAAGGGAACCTTCACATTCAGAGGCAGTAAACCTCTGAAAACCAGTCCCAAGAGGCAATATCTGGGGAAGGCCTCAGTCTCTATGCCCTGTTGTTGGTCCTCCAGAGTAATTGGTTGGTCACACTGTGAGACAGGATGCTGAATTAGATGTACCATGGGTGGTCTTATGTCCTTATGGCCACATATATAATAGCACAAACATATACTTGCACAATACAGAATCACCCAAGCTATTCTGCAAATCCAAAATTTATTGAAATTCAAATGTAAATAAATGCAAAGTGTTGGAAATCTTTACAGATACTTAGGGAGAAGTTACATATAATTTATGGGATTCATTTTTTAGCTCAGTATGTGAAGGGAATTATATACGAAACAGCCCATTATTGCCTTGAGAAATTGTTTGCTTAATTCTCAATATATTGTGAGGAGGGTTTACTCTATGTATTGTTTTAATATTTAAAATGTATAGAGAAGATGTTAGGGGGCTTTGTTGCAACCTAATGTCATTCACAAAATGACTTGATTCCAAAGAGATAAAAATAAGACTACGAGGACGGTCTTTGATCACTCAAAAATATCACTTACTCACTTATGTGCAGCTCCATCTTGCTAGAATATGAAACGAAACTGGTATTGTTGCCCTTTGCACTACTTAGGTTTCTACGGATTGTATGAAACCAGCTTTTTCACTGTGAAAACCTGGGCAAGAGTTTTATTAACTATTTTATGTATTAAAGATGGCTATCAGAACAGAAAGAACAAAGGCTGGTTTTCATACCAGCTAGCTGGAGAACTCCAGGGTATGTATAGCAAAATAAATATACAGGGCTAGCTACAGCACTAGAGGGTCAAAAGTCCCCCTTTTCAGAAGACTACTGAACATCTTCCTCCTTGCCACATCCAACTTCCCCTGGTTGAGCCCACAGGGACGAATTTGCTGCCTGATGATTTACCTTCAGAGCCATATTTACATATATACTATGTAAACTACAATTTAGGCCTTAGGCTTACCATTTCCCCTGGTTGGGGTGGGGGGATCCCTTGCCTAGTGGGCACTTCTTGCCACTGTTCAGCTGGCTGGCAGGGGAGAAAAATGGCAGGAAATGTAAGTTAATGTCAGCAGCATTCCCACATGCTGATGTCATTCCTCATGAGCCCAGAAGCAACATCAGTGCATTGCTGGAGGAAGCTGGAGATATTCTGTGAGTAAAACCCTGGAGCATCCCTGGTGTCCCCCCAGCAATATGCTGATAATTCAAGGCACATGGGAGTGAAGTCAGTGTGTTGTCGGCAACATGATAATGTTAATGGCAACTCCCCCTTCACAACCCAGTTCCTCCTGCTCCCTGCCAGTTGCCAGACAGTCTTGGCAACTCAATTAGGGCCTCAGTTTATGAGGGGCTCTAATAAAAAAGCAACACTAACATACATTTTGGGATAATAAACTTGATCTAGTTTAGTACCTCAGCATATCTTAAACCAACCCTGCTTACCTGCCCTCTTCTTTCCATGCTCAGTCCTTACTGTGGGATGGCAGTGGAAGGAGACAGAGGAGGAGAGCCACCCCTGGTGGAGATAGATCCCAAAAAAAGAAGGTGAGAGGAAAGGCTGTGAGAGCAGGAAGAAGGTCATGGTGCAGCAACCATAGCAATGGTGCACCCAACAGCAGCAATTTCATCTCTTTTCAGCAATTGATCCCCTACTGACCTTTAGCATCTGGCTGATATCCAATCATCAATAGCAAGCCCATAGTAATTACCATATTATATTCTACATTGCAACTATTAAGCATTTCATTGTGAAATGGCCTCTCAGGTGTTTCCTGGCCAAAATTCTGGCATCCTAGGAAACCAGGGCTTGACTTAAACATGAGAACCGCTAGGCTAAGATTACTGAACTGTACAATGTTCCAGGTGGTCAAATTCAGAAATAAGTCCGTTTCTCAGGTGCAGTGATAATCTGGTGTGCACACACTCTAAATTTAGCAGCTGAATGCCTAGTTTAAATATGTCAATGCTAAGTCAGTAAGCAACAAAGGGAAAAACTGAATCAGGGAAGAGAAGGCCTTTTCCAGTGGTAGCCGCAGAGCTGTGAACTGAGCATCCCCAATGAGGGATCATCTCACTATCCTGTCTTATGGAAAGCAATGTAATGATCACATATTTGGGGCAAACCTTTAGCAATAAAGGGGTAATGTTCTCTTTAGCTCCGTAAAAAGCTGTTCAGTCACCCTATTGTATTGCTCACTAAATGTCCTAGCTGTTGATTGTATTGACCTCCACTGTGTAATCTGCCTTGAGTCTCAGTAAGAAAGGCACCCAATAAATAAATAAATAAATAAATAAATAAATAAATACATACATACATACATACATACATACATACATACATACATACATACATACATACATACATACATACATACATACATACATACATACATTGTTGAGATCCTTGTCGCCCCCTGTAGGTGCTGGCGGGTCCGCCCCAGGCAGGGGTGCGTTGCACAGGTCCGTCTTCCCCTGGAGCCTAGCGCTGGCAGCGGCTGCGGCCCAGCTTCTGCCTCGCCCCAGGTTGGGGTCTCCTCCCTGGGTTCCCCTGAGGCCTCAGATGGGGGCACTTGCTCCGGAGTTTGTGCACTCCTGAGGCTCCGTCCCCCGAGGGCACTGGCTTGCAGCAGCTCAGACCCCTTTCTTCCTCCCCAGCCCCAGTATGGAACCCTCCTGATATACCCTCCCTCATTACCAGCCCCTCCCAGCCTCCCAGGTTCCTGCCCCTATGGTGCTACCCATCACCTTGACCAGGCGGGGCCACACCTCCGTGCCTCACCCTGACCGACCCCCTCCATTGGCTCCCTCCTCTGTCCTTCCTTCCCTCGCCCCATCCTGGCTTCCCTCCCCCTGGGTTCCAGCTACCCCTCCTCCCCGCTAACCCACTGGGCCTTGCCTCTCTCTGCCTCACCCGGGCAATGGGGTTGCTGGAGAGCCTGTGCTGCACCGCCTCTGGGTGGGGAAGAATGCTGCCGGCCTGGGAGCACATGCATCGGTGTCTGAACTGGGCTCCGCCACGCCTGCCCAGCGGCGCTCCCATCTGGCTGTGTTGGGCCCAGGCCCGGGCCTGTTGGCTGAGCCCGGCTGCGGCCTGGCCTGCGCCGGACCACAGGTGATCTTCCCTCCGCTGCTTTGGGCCACGCCGGGCCCCGGGCCTCTGGGGTGCTCGGCCCGGCCTGGCTGGAGGCGGCCACAGAGCTCTGCCTGGCCCGGCTGGAGGCAGCCATGGAGCTGGAGATGGCCACGGAGGACCCAGCCTGGCCGCCGCCAGCCACCTTCGCCTCTGCCCTTCTGCTGGTTGGCCTGTCTTCAGTCGGGTAAGTGGCCTTGGACGGCTGGGGAGGGGGCCCACACACACACACACACACACACACACACACACACACACACACACACACAAACACACAAACACACAAACACACAAACACACAAACACACAAACAAACAAACAAACAAACAAACAAACAAACAAACGTGTTTAGACAAATAATCCAACAAAATGTTACTGCTATTATGTTTTGTTTTGCTGCAGCTGTTGTGTGGTCTGAGTCTTACATCAAACTGGGTCCCATCCTTATGCCCCTTGCCTTATGTTCCAGTTTTGAGTTGTCCAGAGGTATAACAGAATGTCAGCTTAGAAAGAGGCTATATCTTTTCCTTTTTCTAAGAAGCTCGGGTTTGTGTACATATTATCTGTATAACAGCACTGTAGTAGGAACTTCAGAGACAGTGACTTGTCAAAGACCATCCAGTGAGCTTTGGGGCTGAGGGGAGATATTAACTCAGGCCTTGCGGAAAAGTGGAATGGAATGTCTGTGCGCCTAAAACCATTCTTCTGCTTTTCAATGGATGAAAACTATCCCAGGATACAGCAGTGTCACACAGGTATTGATGAATATTATGAGACTTCATGTACAGCATATTTAGTGCTTTAAGTACTAAAGTCAGGTGATCAAGTTGGGTAGTCTATCCACTATACCACACTGAGTCTCTATGGCCATGGATGAACAGGGAACCCATTGTTAATGTGTCATCAGGTACATATTCCAGAAAACATTCTTTGTACAAAGATTACTAAGGAGGCAACATTAGTGTACTAGAATTCTGTTGCATACACTGGAAGTATTAGTATCACCTCATCCATGTCAAAAGTATGTTAAAAATCCCAAGGGAGCTGAGCAAAGTTGGAATACCTTAACTGTATGTACCTGGCAGCATTTCACTTTTTGTTTGGCAGCAGAAGAGAAACATAAAGTCTTGGAGAAGGGCTGAGTTCTTTCCCTTAATTCCAAAATAAGAATTTCCTCAGTCTCATCAAATTTTTCCCCTGGCTCACCACACTGGCTTTGACATGCCCATTGTATCACAGATTGGAGTTGGGTTTCTTAAAAAATAATTAATAAACATCTTTAACCCTACAACGCCATGCTATGTCACTGTTTCATTCCAATATTTAGCTGTTTCATAAATAGATTTTGAGGCATTCTAGTGCTGATATTAAATTATTCATTAACTCTTATTATTTATTCATTAGTCTCTGGGTTATCTTGCTTTACTAAGGTATCTACTTTCTGTTGTCTATAAAGAAAATGAACACTGACTTGAACTTGGGAAACCTGGTAGGTAGCTGATAGCAGCCTGTCCTCCTAATGTCATTTTCTGATTGCTGTTTTCCACAGCTACCTTAATCTGTGTCTACGTACTGATGTCGTTTTGCATAATACCGGTGTAGAGGAACTTCAGCAGCATGTAGATGCCTTCGCTGACATTAAAGGGATCAATGGGTTAAATCCAAATGTAGTACCTCTATTTGGTTTATGGGTTGGACTGCTAGAGGTGACAATATGGATTGTATGACTCTTCCACTGGAGAGAGAATTTCAGCCATCTCATTTCTCTGTAGGTATGCCACAAATTTTGCCACATCCTACGGTCAAAGTTACTATGCTCAAAGGGGGTGAGTAGAAGTGAGTTGATCATTCAGCCTCTTAGGTTTGTGCTGAGCAGGCATGCATGCATGCCAAACAAGTTTGTGTTGGGTTTTTCCACAACTGCACATGTGCAGAGGTGCTGCTACTCGGCAGCCATTAGAATCACTACGGAGTACTTAGGGTAGGATTTTATTGAAACCTATCCATTTTCATGACTGATGTATTTGATCTGTGAGTGACCTAATTGTCTATTTAAAGAATTGCTTGCTGAATGGAGGAGTTATGCAGTAAGGTTGGAGGGGAGTAGTAGAACTCATTTGGGCTGTGTAAATTGTATATACACAAAAAGCCACTTGCACTGTACTGTATGGTTAGTAAATAATACAGTGAAACAACCTTGCAAAACCCCACAAACAGATTGATGAACTATCCAACTTAGCAGCGGACCAAACTGGCACGTGTTCAAGTATCCCTACTTCTCACTGGAGATCTATATGGAATTTAGTCTTGTGAAAGGAGAAAGTGAAATGACTTGATGTCATAGGCAATAGAGTACAGCAATGATTTTGCACTATCAAGTTTATATTGTGTATTGACCATCAAAGTTGGACCAGTAAACAATTCCCCTCTTCCTTCCCACTGCCTTTGTCTGAGAATCTGCATGTGTATGAGAGGGCTTTGGCTTGCCTTCAGTTGCCCCCTCTTCTCTCCTTTCTTCTGTCTAGCCACCCACCACCACACAAGCTCTGATCTTCCTTTCTCTACCCATGGATTGATATTTATTTATTTATTTATTGGATTTTTATGTAGATAGGGTCTCTTTGTGTGTATGCACGCATGCACACACACATGTGTATACTGCTTCACACACCACTACCTTCACACACTGTTTGTAGCCCAGTCAGCAGTTTCTAGTATATACATGGAATGAACAATCAGGCACCCTGGGTGAAATCTTTGACCACAGTCTGAGATCTTTAAAAGGTCTTTATTTACCAAAATACAATTTCAATTCATATGGGAAAACTATATCAAATGACTATAAACTAAGAAAAAACTATAAACTAAGTTTTGTTATCCAGTCCAAACCTTGGCATCTAACCTAAGGTTTTCAAGATTGGATAATACCAATAAAGATTCCAATTAGAGGTGTGCATAATGGAAAAAACAGGCCAAAATTACACACAGAAATCGCTGGTTTGGCTCATTAAGCAGCTTTCAGAATGCTGAAATCAAATCAGGAAACTAAATTGAAATGAGTCTCTCCTGCTAAAAAGTCTGTGTTTCATTTTGTTTCATACCTTTGGCACTGGGCAGGTGCACCTTGCAGGACAATACAGCTGCTAATTTTCCTGATTAGCACCAATCAGATCCCATGGGGACAGTGACCTTACATTATTAATTAACTCTGTTGGTGGGAAGAGAGAATGAGATCACTGCATTTGAGTGCATCCTGCCCCCTGCCTGCCACCAATCAGGTCCTCACAAGGGGAGATTCCTTCCTTCCCTGCCTATCAGCTTTAAAAATGTTTGGAAGTAGAGATGCTGGACCCCCTATGGTGGTGGGGGATCCCCCGCCCCCACTCCCCACACCCCGCTCCCACTTACCTAGCCAGCGGGAGGGTGCACACCTTCCATGTGTGCTCCCCTGTGGCACTGTGCACTCCTGTGAGCAGCAGCCATCAAGCTAGGGCCCATTTTGGCTCAGATCGGGGCCGCTGTGGAGCATGGGAGAGCTCCTGCACTCCACAGCACTTCAAAATGGACCCATTTCAGCTGAAATTGGGCTCATTTCAGGCCCATTTTGCCATGGATTGGGCCATTTTGAGCCCCTGCAGAGTGTGGGTGTGCTCCCAGGGGCTGTGCGATGATGTCACTCCTGAAGTCAAATCATCGCATTTGTCGGGGCACATGCTTCACACACACACACACACCCTCTTCCTCAAGGTAAGTACCAGGCCCCCGCTGGGAGGCTGAGGAGGCCTGGCAACTCTATTTGAAAGGGAAAGGTCAATCATAGGCTGCAATTCTAAACGCATTTTCCTGGAAGTAAGCACTACTGAGTAACATAGGTAGACCAGTTTAAGATTGCTTCCCTTATCCTGTGAGCCATTCAACTACTCTGTCCTTTCAAAAACAATCCCACTTGCTCCCATAGCAAAATGAAAACTTATGGGGGAAACATAAGTATGTTTGGAGGGGGAGTCAGACCATCATTCTGCCTGCCCACCTGCACTTGGGCAATGGAGAAGACTGGGAGTGAGAACACCCCATTTTGCAGAGGAATGCTGAACATCAAAAGAAAGGATTTGGATTTGCCAGTCATTGTGGGAATAAAGAACAAGAAAATATGAAACCAATAGGCAACAGCAGAATACAAAGGTAGTAAATTATTGGCACTACAGAAAAAGAAAAAAGTGAACACAAAGTAGGACTGTTTCTTGCACTTGTTGCAGCGCTCTCCTATTTGGGAACACCCCACTACTAGAGATGGGCACAAACAGAAAAAAACCAAACATGATGTTTGTTGTTCGTTGCCATCCATGAACAGGGACTCACGAACAACCACGGACATGGCCCTGTTCATGAACATGTTCGTGGTTGGCTGTTCGTGGGGGCCAGCAGGCTCTCCTCCAGCCATCATCCAAGTCAAGTTCCCTACCACACCCCCCCCCCCAGAAACCTGACCTGAGCAGGCATCAGAAAAGGTACAATAATAAATAATAGCTTGGTCCAGAGCCTGGCAGCAGCCCACTTGAAGGGGTAGATCCCTATCCCACCACACACAAAGAAAATTCAAGCACCAATGCACTCTATCAAAATGCCAACAGCAATTCTCTCCCTCCCCACTGTCTGCAAACTAAGTCAGAGCTGGAAGCCCCCCCTCCCCCCTGCTCTTTGCTCTCTTGTTGTAACAAATTTGGCGCTCCACACTTGAAAGGAAGACCTGCCTATCAAGCTAAATTGGGCTTAGATTGGGGTTTCCAGGGCAACAGCAGGAGTTTAGTTTAGTTTAGTTTAGTTTAGTTTAGTTTAGTTTAGTTTAGTTTAGTTTAGTTTAGTTTAGTTTAGTTTAGTTTAGTTTAGTTTAGTTTAGTTTAGTTTAGTTTAGTTTAGTTTAGTTTAGTTTAGTTTAGTTTAGTCGGTGTTTAACCTGCCCTCCCCACAAGTGGGCTCAGGACGGGGTACAACAGTCATAAAATACAATCACATAGCAGATTCTACAATAAAATTCAGCAACTAAAATTATATATATACAAAAGACAGAGTTCAGACAGAGTTCAGACAATCTCTGCCTATGTTGCCAAGGGAATTGATTGCAGGTGCCAGACTGTCTGGCTTGATGAACAGCAATGAACGAGGCTTGTAACGACCACCTGTTCGTTTAGAATGGGACCTCACAACCAGCTTGTTCGCAAACAGCAGATTGTGCTGTTGGTGGGGTTTTTTTTTCGTATTGCTGTTCGTTCCCATCTCTACCCACTACCACTGGTCTACCCACCAACACTTGCTTTTCACAGAACTGTTGTTGTGTATGTGCATGCGTGCATGTTATTGTGCCTGAGGAAAATCTCAGGGGTTTAGACTAGGAGGAGTAATGGTTGATGCTGTTTTTGGTCAAGTATGAAAACAGCTCCTCCAGGGCCTCATTTCCCCACCTGTGGAAAAAACAGTGAAAATTTGTGCATGTGAGCCCAAAATGTGTGCAACAGACCAAAACAAACAAATGGATCAATTTCGAGCTGGGACTGGCCCAGCTGTAACAAATGAGCAATGAAAGGGGATTGTTCCAGAACCCCTGGAACCAAAACTGAAACTTTCTAGATGCTCACCCCTAATTCCAATGCAGCAACGGGGGAAAAAAAGCAGTTTCACAAGTTCCATATCCATGTCTTCAAAGCACTGGTAACGTATTGCTCTTTAAAAACAAATTTTGAGTTTGATATGCATGTAGAATTTATTTCTGGCTCATCTTAATCAATAAGTAAGTAAAGGCTTTGAATTACTCAATTTATTGTCTACTTTTTATTTACTATTTAATATTTTAATCACTGGCTGTTCTTTTAATTTTAGTTTTATGGATTTAATCGTTTTGCTATGTGAATATGTCTGCAGCCAAATTCAGAAGTAACTGTTTCTTGTCTTCTGTTTTTCGAAATGAAATCTGATTGAAATGCGCTGAGACCATAGCAGATCATGTTGGGAAAAGAATTGCAGTTCCTGGGAAGTCACAAGAAAAAAAATGTCATGTTGATTTAAGCAAGTGCATTATCTATAGGATTGAAAATGATCAAAAACCTACTATAAACTTAGACAGAAGAAAATGAATCTTGGAAGCAGCAGAGATTAGGAAGAATATTGTCACAAAAGACTGAAAGACCAATACTGAATGTGTGCTTCCAGTGGTTTCCAGTGATATGAAGTACTAGAAACTTTTAAAGTACATAAATAACCATTGTTATATGCAAGATACCTTAGGGAGAAACTATAGAGAAGACTCTCATGTGCTCAGAAGAAGAAAGTAAATGTCAGGCTACCAGTAACTGTTCTTCTGAAGTCAAGAAGACACAACAAACAACAATCTCTTCCTCATCCTCATACAGAGTATCAACAAATCTTCCTTAAGTAATATGCTGCAGCAAAAATAGAGCTAAGCTTTGCATGAGTGACACATTAAGGGGACTTCCAGGGTTTTGGTAACTGTTCTTCATCTCCAGGATGATGTCTAAACCATTACTGTGTTCACCTTATTTTCTGTAAATAAATATTGTTTGTTCAGTTCCATTGTATCTTATCTGTCAATTAATAATAGCTGTGTGAAAGAGGTTATATTTACCTCAATTGATTCAATTAAATTTAATTGAAGAAAGTATAACCTCAATTAACAATTAAATTCTGTATTATCCTTGTACAGTCACAAATAAAAAAACTTTAGGGAATGCAAATCTCATACATTACCAACTGGTTTGCGTCTCCCCTTTTTAATGGTTGTGGGTCGCTGAGAGAGTTTCAACAAATAAAATAAGAAGCCAGAGTGTGGTATTTGGACAGCCATAAATCCAGAGGGCAGTTACCTCAGAAGTCTCCCTCATCTTTCTCCCTTCCCCCATCCTCATCAGTGTTGCTGCCACTGGGTTGATAACAGGACTATTGATCTATTAATTAAATTATTTAGAAAATGTCTTTGCTTTCTCTCCAAAGAACCTGCCTCTCTGCCCATATTCTGCCCTCTTTAGGAAGTGACCTAAGGAAACTCAACTGATAGGAAGTGACTTAAGGAAACTCAACTGATAGTATTTTCCGACAGATTTTAATACAAATTTAATTACCATAGCTAATAACTAGATAGATTTCTGGAAACCCAAGGAAATCCCATGGGTTTGCAGAAAAATATTCTATAATAATGTGGGGGTATTTCCCACAAAATATTAATTAAAAGCCTGGGTTTGGGCTGGTGTTAATGTTGCCATTAAAACCACAACTACTAGCAGGAGGAAAAGATGATGAGGGACAGGAACTAAAGCAAGCAGCAGGAAATGGGAAAGCCAGAGCCAGGGAGAGAAACAGAACCAGAGCTGGTGATAAGTAACCCTGTGATAAATACCCAAAAGTATAGCTCCACTGGAAATACAAAAATGGCCACTGATGTGTCCCAGTGCACACATGGAAGGCTATTCCCTTGTGAGAAATTTCCTGTGTAATTCTCAGATTCCATCCTCTATGGCCAAAGATATATCCATGTGAGATTGAAGCTCTTTCTTGGATTTAAAGCAGTTGGCTCATGGCAATAATAGAGTGCCCGTTGCTAGGTAAATTTCAGGTCATTGGTAAATATATATGTGTGTGAGTGATATTTAATTCTCTATTATGTATATTTTATGAAACACCGCACTTCAAATGGTTCTAATCAATATGAAATTCTTGAAACGTCAAAACTTAATTATTTGGGGTTTTAAAATGAAGCATATATTGCAAATCCAAACTTCCCAATGAGCCCACTTGCGGGAAGGGCGGGGTATAAGTTGAATAAAATAAAATAAATTTTATTATAGATGTCATAGTAAATCCTCTCAGAATAGTTGCAGTTTTACATTCAGTTTCCCTTATGAATGAAGTTAACCCATAAATTAGTAATTGCCATCGATCTTCAGGGGTTACAGGACATTATTTCAGGTAAAGAAAGAAGGACCAACAAAATATGGTTTTATGTACACAATATATTTTCAGCCTTTATGATTTTGGAGAATGTGCAGACCAGGATTTCTATTGGTTTTGGTTTGTGGCTTCATGGTTCCTTCACTCTTCTCATAACTATCGTCCCATTCCTCTGGCCACTTATCTTTGATCTTCTGCAGCTGCTTTCACATTTGTTTCACATAGTCCAATAACTTTTGCCAAAGTAACATTGACTGTTAACCATAACTTCATTGACAGACATTTGAATCCTTTTCACATCTATAACTTGCTTACAAGTATATGGACAGTCAGCCAATTTTATTTTTGATATGACCCTCATATTTTAATTTCAATGCTGCTATTAGAGCATCAAGGTTAACCTATTTTTACATCTAAAGCACATAAGAAAGTTTTCAGCTAGTCACTTACACATAGGAATGAATCAAATTCCAATGTAGGAAGAACTGAGATCGTACAACTTATGTCTGGGGGCTTTCAGAGAATAGAGTGAGTCCAATTGTTCTAGCGAACCCTTCTATCCCATAGTAGAAATCTTTGTGAAATTTATTTGTGTTTATGGATTCAGCATGTTTCAGCTAAGTTGCTGAGTTAGGGTACTCATAAACTTAACACTTTACATAAACTTTCTTAGTCCCGTATTATGCTAAAATATCTATTGGTAAACTTAATCTGTCATCTAATAGACAGAGACATAGAATTCCTATGAATAGTTAACCACTAGAGATGGGCATGAACTAGGAAAATGCTGAACCACATGGTTCGTGGTTTGTGGTGTTTCACAAACTATGAACCACCACGAACTTGCCCTTGTTCACAAACCGATTCATTTGGTTCATGAAAACATCACTTCCAGGGCAGCAGAAAGTCTGCAGAATAGGGGTGTGCACTTCCGGTTCCCCCCTATCAAGCCCCAGCTACTTTTCAGCTGATGGGAGGGGATTTCCCCATCCGCTGAAAAAAGCTGTCAGCATTTGTGCTGCAAGAAAAGTGTTGCTGCTTTCAAATGCCCGCCACTCTCCTTTTCCCCAGGAACTAAAGCGAGGTAAGTTGGCTTCCTTCTTCCTGGGTATGCAAGCACTCTCATTTTTTTTCCAAAGCCAGGAACAATTCCTAATGTTGCTGCTTATTCCCCGCTGGCTTTAAAAGCCAGGAAAGGATTACATAGATGCTTTACCCTTCCTCCTTTGGGTCATGCACTCTCCCTCCTTTTTTTCTTCAAAGGCAAGAATGGGTTGTAACATTGTAACATAGTAACATTGTAACATTACTGCACATTCCTCCTAGCTTTAAAAGCCAGGAAAGGATTAAATGACTGCTTTTCCCTACCACCTAGGCATGTTTTTGGCTTTGCCAAAGAGAAAAATACCCCAAGCATTTTGCACAGTCCTTTGGGAAAAAGTGGCAAGGAAGCTGCCAGGAGGGGATGAAGCAGCAGCATTTTAACACTTTCCTGGCTTGGCTTTAAAAAAAAAAATGAGAATGGAACAGGCACTTCCAGAACTCCACCACCAATTGCCTCTCCAGTGGGCTGGGAACAACCCAATCAGCAAACACAGGGGAGGGGAAAGGTTCCAACATTGCAACATTACTACGCCTGCTCAGAGTTTTTTTTTAAAAAAAGTGTGGCATGAATTGCAAAGCCGTGAAAGCCTGAAACTGCACTGAGGCTTCATGCAAGAAATATGTAGCTGCTTTAAAATGCCGGCAGCTTTTTTCAGCTAATGGGAGATCCCCCTCCCATCAGCTGAAAAGAAGCTGAGTGCATACCTCTACTGCAGAAAGCCCATCCCCAGTTGCCTAGGAAACTGATTGATCAGCACCAGGCTGTCTGCAGTGATGAATTGAAAAATGAACCAAATGAACTGGCCTAAAATTCATCACAGTTCGTCAGAAATGGGCTCTGATGAACTGCTGGTTCCCAAACCACGAACCGCCTGGTTGGTGATGAACTTTGGTTCATATTTTGGTTTTTACCCATCTCTATTAACCATCATACTGTGGTAGGAAGCAAAAAATAAGGACAACTCTTCTGAGGCCTAGAAAGATGTAATCATGGAAAGGGACACAGAGAAAACCTGTTTTAGGAGAGGCAGTTTCCATAGTAGGTAAAAGAAATACTGTGGTACTAGGATTTAGAATAGCTACCACTTTATTAAGGGACATGGACAACATGATTAAGCCAAATAAAGCCAATTCAGAGGCCAGTTCTTCCAACTATTATTATGTATGGTCTGCCTAATCTAGTAAATATACCATCCTAGAGCGTGAGTGGCATCATTCAGCTACAGGGATTTATTTCCCCCAATAAGCATGGATTCCAGAAACAGGCAGTATGCTAGAACTGTGACATATTTCCAGAGAAATATTAGCTAAGAATGAAAAGTTCTTGAAGATTATTTAATGTGATTAAATAAATGCAAATATTTTCAAGTAGCTACATTACTGTAGTTCTTCTGATCAATGTTTAATTTTACAGACACATTGTTAATACTTAGATGATAGATTATTTAGCTTGGTGTTGTTTTCTTCATTAATTCTATATGAAAGGGCTAAGTGGAGAACTAGGATGGTATATAGGATAGGAAAAAACTGTAAAATTTGTAAGTTCTTGATATGTTACTGATTGAGAGTGCTGTTAAAATTCACATTAGTTTTATTACAATTCCCAAGATAAAAATGCAAACCTGTACATTTTTATTCTTTGAAAAAAAGCCGGAAAGGGGACAGAAACAATATAACCTTCACTGACATTTTTGCATCTTTTGTTCATTCACCAGATAACAGATTATTTACATTACCCCACAGATAGAAACTTTCTAGGGTGGAGCTCTTGTGGGGGTTGATCTAAAAAAAGGGAATTCAATGATATTGGAGGAAATAGATTTTTCTTTCTGACCATATCACCATCTAATAATGCCAAAGAAATAAGATAGTGTGTGGGAAATGAACAGTAAGGATCCTGGATTTCATTTACTGTCACAGAAATGTTGCCTCTTTGAGGCCTAATATTAATCTACTTTGTCCCTGACAAAAACAGTAAAACTACAGTAGGGCAGATGCTTTTTTAATGCATACATATTCAATACCAGATGCAATAAAGTATTAGAAACAATCAGCATGAAGAAAGTTCAACACATACAGATATCTCTGAAACTCAGTTAATCAAGATGTCAAAGTAACTAAAACAGTTTTACAGATTTTTATTGAAAATAAATCACTTTAGCATATATTGCAATGTATATCATTGTTTCCTCCTAGCGTCTGACTATTCATCCACTTGAATTTTTTTCCAAAGAGTATCTCCTGCCCTCTTTAGTCCACTTTTTATAACTACATTTACAAAGGCAATTTAATATAAACATCACTTCCAGTCTGGCTTCTACTACTGCTTTATGGAGAAGGGGGGGCAGGCCATTATTAGCCCATTCTGACAAGATGAGTTGACAGGAAACAGAGCAGGAAATGATATAATGGTTCTAGAATTGTATATTTCTCCTATGGCGAGCTGTTTGTTGGATACCTTTACACACTGAACTAGGAAATTCTGAGATTCTGCTGAGCCTCAAAAGAGGTGACTCCAGAAAGAAATTTCATCATAGGAAAATACAGAACATTCTAAAATTATAGGTGAGTAGATTAAAATTAACAAAAAGGAAAACTTTTGAGTTGGTATCTATGCTAATATAAATTTAGAAAAAAATTATGGGCACTTTTAATTCAGTAACTTAGTACTTTCTTTTCAAGGGCTTGGATTGAAGTAAAAGCAAACAAAACTTGAAGCTGATTGCCAAATGCTGGGCTGGTTAGCTGAAAACAATAAGTGAAATGCATCCCTCGCCCCCATATTCTGGCCATTCTTTCCCTCTTTGTCAGGAGGACATTATGATACAGTTAAAATAGAAGTCATACCTGGAAAAATTTCCAACAGGCTCTAAACTCTAGCAACCACTTTCTTTAGCCAGCTGATCTCTTGAGTGGCCTCCACAGCATTTCTGTCTCACTCCCTCATATTTCATAGCATATAGTTCCATCTCACCTTAAACAGTTTATGTAGTCATCTTTCACTAGCTCTTCTTGCCTCAGTTCCCAGTCTGTTCATTTTCACAAGTGACCAACATTTCCTTTAGATTCCTTTGTAGGTCCAGTGATTTGTCTCTTTGTACTTTTTTACCTCTGAGTTCCTTCTCCATCACCTTCCTTACACCCTGGAACCTCCTTTCAATGCTCATCCTGACCTATATGAGTTCTTAATCCTTGCCTAACTGACAATTTCTCCTTCCCTTAGAAAATTGGACTACAACTATCAGAATCATTGCAGCCACAAACAAAATAGATGGTCCTCATGTTGTGATAGTTTAACTGTAACTTATTGCAAACCTATAGGTAATGTTTTGTCTGTAATATATTTAACTTGCATTTTATTTCTACTTGCTAATGTAAGGTTTTTAAAATTGTTGCTGTGAGCTTAATTGTATACATCTGAGGAAAGGAGGAGGCGGGGTTGGATGGTTGAGTGGAGTGCAGAGTGAACTGCAGTTTTTAGTCAGTGCTGAAGGAAAGTTTTTCAGTCACCCTTTGTATATCTTAGAGAGTTGAGCAACCTGTGTGGAGCTTGAACTGTCTATGTATTTCTGAGAGAAAGTATGTATTCTGCCAAGTTCAGTGAAACGATGTGTTCCTAAGGAAGTCTATGTGTTTCTTAGAGAAAAGATTCTGGCTAAAACAGAGAAGCTGTGTGGAAACCTGAGACCCAAATTCTGTCTAAGTCAGGCAAACTCTGTGTGCGCCTGAGACCCAAATTCTGTCTAAGTCAGGTAAACTGTGTGCGCGCCTGGGTCAGTTTATGTATACATGAGAGAGTGATTATTCTATCTAGGTCAGGCAAGCTGTGTGGAAGGTCTGAATGAATCTATGCCTGTGTTGATGTGAAAAGAGTTTATGCTCTTAGTGAAGACCTGTATAGAAAATTAGCTTGCATGACTGCACTTATTTTAAATACTAATAGCCAAATGGCCCTTAAAATCTGGAGATTGGAACCACGAACAGATAAGACAAATCATCTTACACAGCTGAAAAATGCCCCAGGTTTGCAGAACAATCTGAAATCTAAAAAAAAAAACAACATGGGGGGGGGGATAGAGCCTTCAAAAATGAGAACCTGTAGCTTTAACTAGATACTATCAGTGGCTATTGCTAGGCAACCATAACATTTTAGCCAGTATTCCAAGCCTGGTTGCTGTCAGTTAAAGGCAAGGGGAGGAGGCTAGGCCCTTTCCAGTGCTGTTTTGGCCTTTGAGGGAGGACTCATGGGTGCCAGACCCAGAAACAACCACTAGGCACATTGATACCATATGACTTACATGACTCACCCAGGCCTGGCTGATAGCTATTGCTCAACAGCAGTCCCTCCTAAAGCCAGTGTAGTGTAGTGGTTAAAGTTTCAGAATAGGATGTGGGAGACCCAGGTTCAAATCACGACTCTGCTGTGGAAGCTCATTTGATCCAGTCACACGCTCTGAGCATATCCTACCTCTCAGAGTTGTTGTGAGGATAATATAGAGGCAAGAATCATGATGTAAGCTGCTTGGGATCCCCCATTGCGGTGAAAGGCAGTATATAAATGAAGTAAATTAGAAAATATAGATGAAGATGGGTGAGAGATAAAAGGTAAGTTGTTTGATGAGTTTGAAGGAGAGAAGGATGTAGGGAAAGGTGAGCATATGGGGGCTGCCAGGAGGAGGAAAGAGGAAATAATGTGGGAAAAGGAATAGAAGGAAAAGCGAAGTACCCCACACAAGTCCTTGCAGGTTCCTCAACATGCAACTGGGCCTGGCTCAGCCGGCACCATGCAGCTGGGTCCAGAACAGGCCACTTCAGAGTGTGGGAGTGCTCCTGCACTCTGCAGCGGCCTGATTTGGGCTGATTTGGCCCGAATTCAGGCTGATTCCGGCCCAAATTAGCCCAGATTGGGCCGGTGCAGAGCACGGGAGTGCTCCTGTGCTCCACAGCAGCCCAATCTGGGCTGATTCGGGCCCAATCCAGGTCAGATTGGGCCCACAGGAATGTGATGTGCTGCCTAGGAGCATGTCCCCAGGAGGCCCGTGCCTCCCCCACTAGCCAGGTAAGTGGGGGTGGAGGTGGAGGGTAGAAGCGAGGGATCCCCCGCTCCCAGTGGAGGACTGGCAACCATAGCAAAGGCAAAAAAAAAATAACAAGAGGGTCCAACAGTGACTTCTTTCTTGTTCACTATCACTGTTGTCATCTTTCCTGCAGATGGAGAAAGCTAAACTCTTTGCCTCACAGCTGAGTGCTTGAGATGGAAGTGGTGCAATTTCCTCCTGTGACAGGTTCCTAACTGAAGAGTGACTTCTTAGCATTTCTCCTGGAGGAAAGAGTAGAAGTAAGGGTGAAGTGATAAATTGGTGAGTCCAGGAAAGACTGAAAGCTTGAACCAACATTTGATTAATCGGTACCCTTGTCTGTCAGTTCAATTATAAAATGAGTTTTTGCTGCTGAATAATGTGCTATGTCCTCTTTTCAATATTATCTTTGTCTTCATGCAAATGGATCAAAATTCAGCACATATTCTTTATCTTTGCTCAGTAAATCTTGAGTCTTGAACAATTTTTATCTTATCTATCACAAAGTTTTGAAACCTGTCTTAGCACATGTGATCTCTGCTGTCAATGCAGGCTGAATTTCCTACAAGTTTTCTTGTCTCAGGATTTCAGATGATTCTCTCACTATTCCCCTTTGGGAGTTTCTCTTGCAATCCCCCCCCACCCCCCGCGTGAGACATGGCTTAAAAGCTATACTCAGTCCTTTAATTAATAACTGGAAAGTACTTTAAAGATGAAAACAACTACACAATATACATGTTAAGTGGCATTACTCTTTGGATCTGATCTTAATGAGCTACTTATATCACATAAGAAACAATGTTAAAACTAGTTATAGGAAGGCATGCTTAGACACAAACTGATTGTGCTAATGGGTCACAAACAGAGAACTGATTATTCAGTGAGGTATTCTGAGGAATCTGAGCGAATTTAGATATGTTTTTTTTTAAAAAAAAAAACATAATTAACTTCATGGCTATGTCATCCCTCCCCCACTGCCTCTCTGCCATTGCCTCTGATTTTGAAAAAGGCATGTAGTATTAAGACTTTCAAGTTGCAACTTACTACTTAGTGCTCCAGTATCATAGGTATTCTTATGATTAACTCTTGCAATCACTTCTTAAATAAATCCACTGACTGCACAGGAGCAAAAAGCAGGCAGTGTTTTCTGTTTGCTATGTATCATCTAAAGGATGCATCTGATTGTGCAGGTGCAAAGAGGGGATGAACAACAAGTGAGTCTATACTTTATACAAGTCAGTCCATTTAATGGCCTGAACAGCCCTGACTCTGGGGAGTGTTGCCTCTTCTCTGGTGAAATGGAGAAATTAGTTGTCAAATTGGACAAAAGACATGCTCTACAAACACTGTGTGGCACTGTGCTTGTGATGAACTGATTTGATCAGGAGTTTGCCTTATTAGTGGTGTGTGCCAAGAAAAAAATTGTCATAATTTCAGATTTGTGGGGAGGGGAAACTTTTCCATGATTGCTGGTTTTGAGGCAGGACTTTACCAGTTCAAGTTACAAATCCATGTTTTGGGGGGAGGATCTGGATTTTTGAGACCATTACTTTCAATGGGGAACAAAGTCGAGGATCAGAAAACAGCTGTTTATAAAGATAATATGGCACCAAATTTGCCCAGGAAGCAGTCCACCATTTAATCTAAAGATCCCTTAAGTTTCAAGCAGAATGGGCAAAAGGGTTTGATTTTACAGACCCACAAAGCAGGGTGCTTTTTGATACAGGCACACTTCTTTCTACTGATTCCTATCAACTGATTTCTATCAACAAAAAATGATACTGGCCATCAGCTTTTTTTAAAAAAAAACCCTGTCTGCATCCATTTTTTTCATGTAATTTTAGACTAACTGACAATTATAGAAAAAATGACTTTCAGCTGAAAACTCTGTGTTTGCTGCCCTTTCTTGTGGTTCATTTTCCCTTTCCCAAAGTAACAGAGATTTCCTTAGCAGAATCCTTACTCCACCTCTGCAATTTTTGAGACTAGTTCATTTTTCAAAAAAAAAGTGATAGCATGTGAGGAATCAACTGTCCAATTGCTACGAGACACATATCTTCACAGTGGCCATCTACAACAGGGGTATCTCAATTACTACTGTTACTATTTAAGGAGTTGCAGGAGGAGGTGGTGGGGACCCTACAATGTGGGGAAGTCCAAGGGCTAAACTACAGGATATATTTATTTATGAATTCACCACTTTGATCAGAGTCACACATCAGTTCCAAGAACATTGTTTAAAATCCATAGAATTAGATTTTGCTGATGAGGGCAACCATGGGTAAAGAAGGAGAGCTGTTGCTTCCTCCTCCCTCCCATCCTTTTCCTTGATGCTAAAGAACCCAGCTATTTGCATGAATTTAGAACAGTACATGGAACAACTTGGTGTAAATTCTTCCATGGAAATTCCTTCTCTGAGGCTTGTCTCCAAAGGTGATTGACTAGGAACACTCACTTCCTGATCCCTTGCAAGGATCTGATTGAAAGGGGGAAATGCCACTGTCTGGGAAATTTAAAGAATCAAAGGAAAACGAAATGCCTGATCATAAGCACCTGAACACAAAAGGCAACACTAATTATTCTAAGAATGTTTTTTATAATGCCTAAGAAGCCCAGATTTGTGTTATCATTCCAGAAAATCATAGTATCAACTCAAAACAGGGATTTTCATATATATTTTCAGCTCGCGAATTTTGTAATGCACACCCTAATGCCACACATGTAATCAAAGGAATTCAAACAAAATATGTTCAGGGACAATGTCTCTGCAAATTTCATTAACCATGCTGCTGAGTCATACTATGCAACTTCGGAAAAGGCATCTTGCTCTTCTTTGAGGAATTAACAGTCCTCTCACTCCCTTAAAAAGAAAGTAAAGGAGCACTATAGAATGAACACAAATGAATTGAGGAGGGAGTGTTCACAGACTTGAAGTGCAACTAGCATTATTTTACAACCATTAGTTAAGTGCAGACCCAGTGAGTCCTTCCTCTGGATATAGGCTGCACGCTATCTTCTTCAGCTAGTTCAGCCCTGAGATGGAGGACTAGAGCCTGTGCTCTGGCCAATATATATGCTGTTGTGATAAGTGTCTGATTTTCATAAAGTAACAAGGAGCTGTGTTATTATATTTGATGACTTAATTTTGATGCTCCAACCTCACATATTGGGAGGGGAAGCTAGCAAAGTTCCCTTCCGTGAAGTCTTACCACTCATAGGTTAGAAGCCAATCCCATGGGATTAAAATAAAGCAACATATATTTCATATGTATATTTTTAAGTTTCTCCATCAGAAATTGTTCAGATTTCTCCAAAGTTAAGAACCGCTAAGTAGCACTAACTGCTGCATAATACAGCCAATGCCACACATCTGTTCTTAAATTTGGAAGTTTGATTGGTATAATCTTTAAACAGTGTAGTGCTAAATCGGCACCCCCCGGGGGCGTGCTCGCGCGCTTACCCGGGTGCCGTGCTTTGCCCTCGCGCCGGGAGAAAGAGGCGGACCTCCTTGGGCATCCGGGGCTAAGGGGAGGCGTGGCCGGCTGCTTAAGCCGGCCCCAGCCTCTTCCTGTGGCGCAGTTTCTTCGCAAGCTTGTGGAGAGAGGGTGTCCCTCTGCAGCCACAGCTTGCTTAGGCCGGAGCAGGAGGCTTTCGGCCCAGAGGCTGCGATCAGGGAGCGGAGGAGCGCGTTGGGAAGCAGCGGAGTCCGGCGCTTCCCCCACCCCTTCTTTATTTCTTTATATAAAAAAAAAAAGAGGAAGAGTGAGGAGGAGTAGGAAAGCGGCCGCGCGTGTTGGGGCCTTGCCGCACGTGCGCCGGGGGATCCGATGCCGTTTCGGCCTCGAGGGCCCGGCGCCCGGCGGCTTCTGCTGCGGCTGCGATTTCGCGGCCGCACCATCGGCGCGTTGCGCCTCGGCGGCCGGCAGCTTTGCCGCGGCTTTTCACCTGGGCTTGTTCTGCGGCCCTTGCCCCGGGGTTCCGGGCGTTCTGTTCAGTTGGGAGGGGTTGGGCCCTCTGATCCCTTGCGCCCCCCCCCACTAGTCCCACAGTTTGTGGGCCCAGGGTGGCTTTAGTTGGGACCAGGTAGGGGCTGGTTTTCAGCCGGGTCGCCCCCCGCCAAGCCCCCCCCTCCTGTCAGTGTTGGGGGCTAGCTAAGGCTCCTTGGGTAGGGCATCAACGTCCTTCCCTCTCACCCTTGTGTATATTTTGTCTTAGAAAGGGTATAGGGAGCTTTTCTGCTGCAGGGAGTGTACAGTCAGCGTTAGGCTGCACTGCCCCTTCCCGTCCTTAGCCATGCCACCCAAAAAGGGGGTGGGTGTCAGTAAGGGCAAGCAGCCTGCTAAGCGCCCTGCGGCTGCGCAGGTGTTGCCTGCGTCTTCCTCTGATGAGGATGACGGGGAAGCTGCGAGGCAGGAAATTCTTGCCAAGTTGGCCGCCCTTGAGAGAAGTAAGGGAGCTAGCTATAGGCAACCTGCGGTTTCCAGGGCACAGAGGGCCACCAAGCGGGTCTCATCTGCCACTTTTCAGAGGGAGGTTTTAACTTGTTTGTCTGCCCTTGAAGGTTCCGCAGATATGGACAATGCTGCGTCAGGTCGGTCCGTTGGCGGTGAACCTGGTGGGGCCGTGGAGCCAGAAGCGCAGGAGGCGTCGGAGACTGTGGAAGAGCCCCCCGTTGCTGTGGTAGTAGACCAACCTGAAATGGAGGGTAAGCTGCCTGCACCAAACACCTCTTACATTTGGCCTTGGGGGCCGGTCAGTGTGCCCGGGCCATCCAGCTGGATCCCCCCAACACAGTCTGTTGGGTCCCAGGTTAACCCGGCTGGGAGCGTTCCACCCTGGCCGGGTTGTGCGTACCAGGGGGCGCAGAGCTTTCCTAGCTCTTGGCAATACTGGGGCTCTCAGCCCCCGCCGCTGCAGGCCGGTGTCGGGTCTCCAGCTTCTGGGGCAGCTCTGGCAGGTGCGTCGGTCCAGGCTCTGGGCAGTCACCCTTTAGGGCAGCCGCAGTGGATGTGGCCCCCGGTTGCGGCTAACCCCTATTACCAGTCCCTGGGGGTCATGCCCTACAGGGCCATGCCGTTTGGAGACACTGCTTTGCCATTAGGCGACCACTTGACTCCCGCTACTAGGGACAAGATACTGCGTGGTGAATTCGTGGATGTCTTTACCCTCCTTTTCCGTGAGCTGGAAAAGAAGGATAAAGATGACATGGATGACCGCGATAAGGAACGGCTGAAGCGGCGAAAGATTGACCGCACCTGGGCTAACTGGTTGCCTGGGATGTTAATCTATGCTGGAGTGATAGCACGGGCCCAGCCGCAGAGGACGGCTCCTCTGTTTCAATACATTGATATAGTCTATCGGGCACATACGGAATTTGTCGGGGCTGCTTGGATGCAGTACGACGAAGAGTTCCGTATGCGCGCTGCGGTGGATCCCACGCTTCCCTGGGACCGCATTCACCAGCAGCTTTGGCTGCAGCTTATGGCGCCAGCCAAGCCCAATCTGGGCGACAGGTCAGATAGTGGGCATTTGGTGCAGAGGCTCTCCTCCCCTCCTGGCTCCCGTGCCTCTGCGGGGCAGTCGGTTCAGCCCCGGCTGCTTTGCTGGGACTTCGCATACCAAGGGGTGTGTGCCAGGAGGGGGTGTGGGTTTAAGCACGAGTGCCCTCGCTGCAAAGGCCCTCATGCCTTCTCGGCTTGTCCTCGCCCCCGTCCGCGAGGAGGCGGTACCCGGCCTGGGGGCGGGCAGTGGAAGCCTCCACCTGAAAAGGGGTCCAACACCCATAAGGCTGAAGGTGCTTCATAAGCTGTTACAGGGTTATCCTGACAAGGAATCCGCTCAGTTTTTGTTAGAAGGGTTTGGTTTTGGTTTTAGGATTCCTTTTCAGGGTCCGCGGGCCCCCTTCATGTCAGCCAACCTGCGTTCGGTGGTTGGTATGGAGGAGGTAGTTAGGAAGAAAATTAGGAAGGAATGTGCTGAGGGCCGAGTCTTGGGCCCTTTCCATTCTCCCCCAGTCCCCAATCTCAGGGTCTCCCCTTTGGGAGTAGTTCCCAAGAAGGCAGCTGGGGAGTACCGTTTAATTCACCACCTGTCCTTCCCCAGGGGTGGGTCCGTTAATGACGCTATCCCTGAGCACCTGTGTACGGTGCGGTATGTCAGGTCCAGTATATATCTTAACTATACTGACTCCATTTTCTAATGCTTTTAGTGTTTAAGTGTTTTCTCCTCAGGTGCACCAGTTCCCAGGCAGCATTCCCACCAGAGGACTGTTTTGTCTAACACCGTTCCACCAGGCATTGGCCTTGAAGGAGAGCAGCTTCCCAGGACTGAAAGATGTTGTTTTGAGAACTGTGGGGGGAGGCTGTTCCAGATGGGTATTGTTACTCTGTATCCTATGCTTGCTCTTCATTGGTAACAATGATCATGTACCATCCTGAGTCTCCTATTCAGGACAGTGGACTATAATGGACCTTTTCTGCAATAAAGCTTCCTTTGCCAGACATTGGACTTATTCTTGTTTCTAAAAGGAATCTTGCAGAGAGTACCTTATTTAGCCACAGTCTGACATTTTGTTACCAATCATGTCTGCGTCGGGCCCAGCAGAATCCAAGGTTGTCCCGGACAGGGATCCTTTGTTTGATCCGTATGCGTCTCCCGACAATCAACCGGTGCAAACCCAAGACTCCCAGGAGCTGGGAGCAACCGGGAACGGAACCGGAGCCTCCACTTCTACCCTGCCTCTCATCGACTTCAGTACTCGAAACGAGACCGAAAGCAATCTTGGGGCAAGGCCGAAAGCAACCGCTCTCCCCTTGATCTCGGTGCCCACCCCGTCGGAGTGGGGAGCCAGACCCCGAGAAACCAGAGAGCGCCGGGCAGGTGGACTCCATCCACGAGTCTCGATGGACGGGCGCCGAAGCCTAGAAACCGTCCCGGAACTAGATAGCAGCCAACCATGGCGATATTGGAACAGGACGTTTGAGCAGATGGAGGGGAACACGTCTCGCCGAGGCGCCCTGAGTTGGGATTATTCCGAACTTGCCCCGTGGAAGGAGCCAACGGAAGTCCCTGAACCAAGTTGGGAGCAGATACGAGGTCGCACCTATGCGGTAGATACCAGCATCTCGGCCGTGACGGGTATGGCCAAGGGAATTCTAGCCGCGAGGTCGCGAATAGTTCAAGGGGACCCTCCTCCGTGGGGTCCTTTCTCTCCGGTGAGTACAGCGAATGAAGGTTCCCTGAGCGAACAACCAGGGCCAAGTCGTATACAACAATTAGAAGCTAAGCTGATGGACATGGAAGAAAGCTTGGCTCACGCCATTCATTTAATTTCCTCAATGGGGGCAGGGGAAAGACTGTCTCCCGAAGAGATGGCGATACAGATAGCTACCCTTCAAAGTGTCATCTCCTATCCGATGGAGGAAGTTCAGCAGCGGTCGTCGCCTACCGGCGGGGGGGGCACCTATCCTGGCGAATCGGGAGAACAACCCAAGGAACTTCCCCCTCAGCGGGAAACTCCACCGAGAAGGGACCACCCGGTTGTGCCATCCGGTGAGACTCCCATCGAACCTCCTATCACGGGAGGGGATGTGCCGCCAGACGAGACCCCCGTTGAGAGGCCTACGGAAGGGGAGGAAAAGCCAAGTGATACACCGGTGATACCCCCCCATACTTCCCCGAAAACGGTCCGGCCGGGCCAAGCGGGAGCACCCGTGGCTCCATCAGGGGAGGGAGCCCCTGGTCAACCGCGCGAAACTGTTCCCGTCGGGCAACCTCCGGGAGATGGTCTACCAGCGCCAAAAGGCCAGCCGACGCTTCCCAGAACAACAACGCCCGGAGGGGCAAGCCCGCGCGGCCTTCCACCCATTCGGCCTTCGCCGCTGCGGCCCCTTCCGCTTCGACCACAACTAACCCCGCCGCTGCAGCCGATACGTTTGCCACTGGAACAACCCGTAAGACCGCCTCCGACCCAACCGATGGGACCTACACCCCTGCGACCCCACCAACCCACCCCTCAGCGGCCGATTATTACTCCGCCACACCAACCTCAACCGCCAGCACCTCAACCGCTACGGCCAGCACCTCCGGCATTGCCACCAGCCCTGCCGAGAGCACCGCCACCAGCCCTGCCGAGAGCACCACCGCCAGCCCAGCCGAGGCCGGCACCCCCGGCTCAACCGGTGAGGCCACCGCCAGCACAACCGGGTCCCCTCATACCTCAAGTGCCATTGAGGCTTCCGGCGGACTTCTACCCAGCCCCGGCTCCGAGGCAAGACCTCCCAATGGGTTGGGTGAAACTGGACGCCACTTTTGACGGGGATCCCTCCAAGCTGGGCTTTTTTCTAGTGCAAGTCGTGCAATTCTTCAACCGGTGGGGACACCTCTTCGGCAGCGAGGCCAGCCAAATTGAACACCTCGGCTCCCGCTTACAAGGGAAAGCAGCGGACTGGTACGTAGGACTATATAATATCGGGGCCCCAGAACTCGATACTCTCCAGGGGTTGGTGGATGCTATTAGAGCACAATATGAAGATCCCTTAGAGGAAACCAGGGCCCGAACAGAATTGCAGGCCATTAAGCAGGGCAGCATGGCAGCGAGAGACTATATCACGAAATTCCGACAATTGGCTGCCAAGTGCCCCAGGTGTGAGGAGTCCACAAAAATTATTCTGTTCAAACAAGGACTTAATCCGAGACTTTTGGACAGAGCCCTCATGCAAGACAATCCCCCTACGCTGTTAGGTTGGATTCAACTTGTTTGCGAAGTGGAAAATCGCATTTTAGAAGTCCGTTTGGTTGAGCAACAACAACAAACGGGACAAAGAAGACCATTGACCTTACAGAAGGGAGCTCGGGGAGCTGGCTACGCCACCCGTGGAGCGAGAGATGCTAGATGGCAACAAGGGCTGTGTTTGCAATGCGGACAGGCTGGTCACTTTGCAGCACAATGCCCCTACCGGCCTGTGCAAAGACCTCCGCTCCAATTACGGCGTCCAACCCTTGCTCCGTTCCCTACGCTCCAACGCCCGACTCCAGCTCCACGAGCAAACAGAGGCCGCGGCGCTTCCCAAAGGCCAGCCTCAGAAAGAGGGCTGGAAGCGGAAGAAGTTATGGAATACGATCCCGCTTCCCCATCTGCAGAAGTCAATCCAGAAAGTCCCCAGTCGGGAAACGAGATGGATCTGTCGTAAAAGGGCCCAAACGACAGATCCGCCCCAAGCCCGTCCCTGCACGGAACCGGCCACCTGGGTCCATTTTATTCATGCCAGTGACTTTAATCAACCCAGAGAGAAAAATGCACATTCGGGTGCAAGCTCTTATTGACTCGGGTTGCTCAAGAGATATCATAGCCCCAGCTCTAGTCAATGGACTAGTCTTACCAACTCGGGAATTACAAAATCCAGTAATTTTTGAACAAATGGATGGTACCAACATGAATCCGGTCACAACTGAAACCATCCCGGTGATCACAGGCATGGGACAGCATTGGGAAAAGAGGTCCTTTGTCATCAGCTCTACTGCCAAGTACCCGTTAATTCTAGGCAGCAAATGGCTATGTGATCACAATCCCTACATAGACTGGGCTCAAGGATGTATTACCTTCAATCATGCCAACTGTAAACTTCACCGTTGGAATCAAAACTGGGGCGAAGACCCTACTCAGAAAGAAAAGGCCCTCCTTACCCAAGAAGAAGTCAACCAAATACCCGAACCTTACTGGCCTTTTCTAAACGCTTTCTCGGAGGAGGAAGCGGACACGCTGCCCCCGCATCGACGAACGGACTGTGCGGTGGAAATTTTACCAGGAGCCTCACTACCCAAAGGGAGGCTCTACCCCATGAGTCTCCATGAACGTGAAGAGCTCCGGAAATTCATCGACACCAACCTCCAACGAGGGTTCATCCGCCCAGCCTCTAGTTCCCACGCCGCTCCAGTTCTCTTCGTGAAAAAGAAGGATGGGGGACTTAGACTGTGCACGGATTTCCGAGGACTAAATGCAGTGTCCACCAACAACGCCTATCCTATACCGCTCATCCGAGACCTTCTCAACGTCGTGGCCCAAGGTAAGATCTTTACGAAATTAGATCTAAAAGATGCTTACTTCCACGTTCGTATCAAGGCAGGGGATGAGTGGAAAACCGCGTTTAATACGCCCCTCGGACAATATGAATACTTAGTTATGCCTTTTGGATTGACGGGAGCCCCGTCTGTATTCATGTCCATGATAAACGAAGTTCTACATGAATTTCTGTACAAAGGGGTGGTGGTGTACCTTGATGATGTTTTAATTTATTCTGACACCGAGGAAGAACATGTTCAAATGGTACAAAAGGTCCTGGCCACCTTGATGAAGAATAAACTGCCCATCAAATTGTCCAAATGTGAATTCCATAAAACCGAACTCACTTACCTTGGGTATTGTATCTCACAAGAGGGGTTGAAAATGGATCCAGCCAAAATACAGGCGATCCAGGATTGGCAAACGCCCACCACCCGCAAAGAACTGCAATCCTTCCTGGGTTTTGCCAACTTCTATAGAGACTTCATAGCAAATTTCGCCCAAATCACACTCCCCTTAACAGAATTGCTAAAAACCAAAGCGAAAGGGGACCAAGCCAAAAAACCCTCTGCTAAACTACAATGGACCCTTGATTGCCAAACGGCCTTCGAATGCCTTAAAAAGCAATTTGTAACGGAACCCATCCTCTCCCACCCCAACGAACAGTCCCCCTTCATAGTACAGGTCGACGCCAGCGATACGGCGATAGGGGGGGTTTTGCTGCAGAAGGGGGAGGATGGGAAATTGCGGCCTTGTGCATTCTTGTCTAGAAAGTTCTCAGAGGCAGAAAGGAATTGGAATGTGTGGGAGAAGGAGGCCTTTGCAGTGAAAGCAGCTCTCACTAACTGGAGGCATTGGCTGGAGGGGGCGAGATACCCTTTCGAGGTCTGGACAGATCATAAAAATTTGGAGGCCCTCCGAAGCCCCCGCAGACTGAATGCCAAGCAATTGCGGTGGGCGGAATTCTTTTCCAAATTCAACTTCACCCTCAATTATCTCCCGGGCAAAACTAACTTTTTGGCGGACGCCCTGTCGCGCATGCCCCAACATAAGAGCAAGCGGGCGGAGACGGTCGACACGGTCTTCTCGCCTAAGCAACTTGGGGGCGTGGTGACTACTCGCAGCCGCGCTAAGCAGCCCCTCCCGGCCGACCAAGAATGGAAATCGAAACTTAAAACTGAAGTGGAGAAGGAGGGGAATAAAGCTCCGCGAAACAAACTAACCCAATCCCCACAGGGGGATTGGCTAGCTGGGAGCAAGTTTTATGTCCCGGACAGCCTTAAGTTGGAAATCTTGCAGCGCTGTCATGATGCTCCCACTGCTGGACATTATGGGTATCTGAAAACTTTACACCTAGTTCAAAGACAATTCTGGTGGCCGGGCATGCGCAAAGACATTTCCCAATACGTTAGTTCCTGCCCTGTTTGCCTCAGCGCTAAAACCAGAAAAGGGAAACCTCCGGGTCTTCTGCAACCATTGGAAACACCGAACAGGCCCTGGGAAGTAATCTCCATGGACTTTATCACTGATCTACCTCTTTCAAAAGGACATAATTGTATTTTAGTGGTGGTAGATCTGTTCTCCAAACAAGCCCATTTTATCCCCTGTACTACTATACCCTCCGCTCGAAAACTAGCGGATCTGTTTCTAAAACACATCGTAAAATTACATTCTTTTCCGTCCAAGGTGATTTCGGATCGCGGCGGACAGTTCGTTGCCAACTTCTGGCGGGAGCTTTTGAAAATGTTGAATATTGAACAAGGTATCAGTTCAAGCCACCACCCACAAACCGACGGGCAATCCGAAAAAACAAACCAAATATTAGAACAGTTCCTTCGTTGCTACATCAATTTTCAACAAGATAACTGGGTGGACCTTCTCCCTCTAGCTGAATTCTCCTATAACAACAGTGTACACGCTTCAACGGGAGAAGCCCCCTTCAAAATTGTATATGGGACTCACTTCAATCCCTTCCCTTTGGACGCACCCCCTCTCCATTCCTCTAAATTGCCAGATGTATCCTCATGGTGGGGGGAGGCGGTGCAGCAATGGACTATCATTAAGAGACACCTTGAAAAAGCCAAACTGGATTACAAAAAGTACGCAGATCGCCATCGTGTGGCCGAATGGGAATTACAACCAGGAGACCATGTGTATATTTCCACAAAGAACCTAAAGCTAGCTCAGACAAGCCGCAAACTCGCTCTGAAATTCTTAGGACCTTTTCCTGTGCGCAAGGTAATAAATAAAGTGACTGTTGCTGTAACATTGCCCAAGAACCTTCGCCATGTGCATGATACGTTCCATGTCAGCCTTTTGAAGAAAGCTCCCACCGACAACAAATGGCATATCAAAGCTCCACCCATTCCAACTTTAATTGACGACCAAATACACTATGAAGTACAACAAATTTTGGACTCTAGAATCAAGAGAAATCAGCTTTTTTACCTCATTAGGTGGAAGGACTTTGATTCTGGTTACGATGAATGGGTGAACTCTGCACATGTTCATGCTCCTAGATTGACCAAAGCTTTTCATGCTCGCTACCCATATAAACCAGGGGGGGATCTATTTTAAGGGGGGCAGAAATGTCAGGTCCAGTATATATCTTAACTATACTGACTCCATTTTCTAATGCTTTTAGTGTTTAAGTGTTTTCTCCTCAGGTGCACCAGTTCCCAGGCAGCATTCCCACCAGAGGACTGTTTTGTCTAACACCGTTCCACCAGGCATTGGCCTTGAAGGAGAGCAGCTTCCCAGGACTGAAAGATGTTGTTTTGAGAACTGTGGGGGGAGGCTGTTCCAGATGGGTATTGTTACTCTGTATCCTATGCTTGCTCTTCATTGGTAACAATGATCATGTACCATCCTGAGTCTCCTATTCAGGACAGTGGACTATAATGGACCTTTTCTGCAATAAAGCTTCCTTTGCCAGACATTGGACTTATTCTTGTTTCTAAAAGGAATCTTGCAGAGAGTACCTTATTTAGCCACAGTCTGACACGGTACACGTCCTTTGACGAGGCGGTGGCTATGGTAAAGCGCAATGGTTTTGGGGCCGAAATGGCGAAATGCGACATTAAGTCGGCCTTTCGTCTTTTGCCTGTCCACCCATTGGATTTTGAGTTGCTGGGTTTCACATTTGAGGGCCAGTCCTACATGGACAGGGCCCTCCCTATGGGGTGCTCTGTTTCATGCTCGGCCTTTGAGAAATTCAGTACCTTTTTGGAGTGGGCACTGCGTCACAGGCTGAAATGCCGTGACTCCGCCCACTATTTGGATGATTTTATTTTTTGCGGGCCCCAAGGGTCCGGGCAATGTGCCCGGTTGCTGGCTGGCTTTATAGCGTTGGCAGGAGAACTTGGCGTTCCCCTTGCCCATGAAAAGACTGAAGGGCCCACCCAGGTTTTGACTTACCTGGGTATTGAAATTGATACTGTTCAACAGACCTTCCGGCTGCCACAGGCGAAGGTGGACGACCTTCGGGCGCGCCTGGCGGTTCTCAGGGAAAAGAGGAAGGCTTCCTTGCTTGAGCTACAGCAGCTGGTGGGCCACCTCAATTTCGCCTGCAAGGCTGTGGCGCCGGGGCGCCCCTTCCTGCGGCGTTTATGTGATGTGATGTCCGGATTGCGGCTGCCACATCACAGGATTTGGCTGTCCCTTGGGATCAAGGATGACCTGAGGGTTTGGGAGGAATTTCTGTCCTCCTTTAATGGGGTCACCTTTTGGCGGAATGAGTTGCTCCTGGAAGCGGAGCTGCGGGTGTCCTCGGATGCTGCAGGATCTGTGGGCTTTGGAGTCTATTTTAGGGGGCACTGGTGCGCTGAGCCCTGGCCCGTTGCATGGCACGGCAGTGATGTTCTTAGGGACATGACGTTTCTGGAATTTTTTCCGATTCTGGTGGCCGTTTGGATTTGGGGTGACGAGCTGGCCAATCATGTGGTCCACTTTTGGTGCGACAACATGGCTGTGGTCCAGGTTATTAACTCACTGTCATCCCGGTCACCCAGGGTCATGCGACTGGTCAGGCTTTTTACGCTTAGGTGCCTTCGTTTGAACGTATTATTTCGGGCTAGGCACGTCCCTGGGCTAGACAATGGGGTGGCGGACGCTCTGTCTCGCCAGCAGATGGAGAAGTTCCGGCAATTGGCCCCAGATGCCGACGCCTTGCCTGTCCGGATACCCTCGGAGATGTGGATTCTTGGAGGGCCGAAGCACGCAGGGCTATCCGTCTAGCCATCGCTCCTAGCACCAGAAGGTCGTATGATCGCGCGGTGCGGCAGTTTGCTAGCTTCCGGTTGGAAGCTGGCTTGGAGCAGTGCTGGCCCATTCCTGCGGAACATTTGATGCAGTTCTGCGTGGTGAGGAAGAGGTCTGGCCTGGCTGTGAAGTCCATTCGTGGACTCTTGGCTGCTCTGGCCTTCGTTAGTAAGGCGCGGGGGTTTTCGGAGGTCACCGGCGACTTCAGGTTACGGAAAATGTTAGAGGGGTGGTCTAGGGAGGCTGGGTCTCGGCCTGATGCTAGGCAACCCATTTCACCTGCTATCCTGAGTGGGTTGAGTGCGGTGTGGGGCTCGATTTGCTCCTGGAAGTATGAGGCTCTTCTTTTCTATGCGGCTTCCCTTACTGCCTTTTTTGGAGCTTTTAGGATCGGGGAGCTTGTGGCCCAATCCCGGGACGATAGGTCAGATAGAGCCCTTCGGGTTGGGGACGTGCAGTTTGTTGGGGATGGGATTTCCATCCGCCTTCGCCGCTCTAAGACTGATCAGCGTCGGAAGGGGGTAGTTGTCCAGCTGGGGGCGTGCGCCCAGGAGGAGCTTTGCCCAGTACAGGCGTTGCGTGCTTTTCTTAAAGTCAGGGGCTCAGAGGAGGGGCTTCTTTTTCATCACTGTGATGGGACTCCCCTTACGAGGTACCAGTTCTGGTCCGTCACAGAGCGGGCACTAGCCAAGCTTGGCCTACAGGGTTTCAAGTTTTGTTCACACTCGTTTCGTATAGGGGCGGCCTCCACTGCCGCTGCGATGGGGTACCCCGAGGTGGCCATTCGCGGCGTGGGGCGGTGGAGGTCGATGGCCTATTAGGGGTATGTACGTCCCCTGCTGCTTCCTTTGTAGTTTTGGCTAATTGTTCTTTTCTTCTTTAGGAGCTGTGGTTCGCCGAAGGAGGTGTCGGATCCTCATCTGCGGACACAGTATGATCTTTTGGGCAGCGCATCAGGCCAAGAGGACCCCGTGGGGGTCTCAGCTTGGCCTTAGTCGTTGGGCCCAGGTTGAGTGGCAGGGCCGTCGGGGCCTGCGTTGGCCGGGCCTGTTGCCACTCCTGTTTGAGGGACGGTGTTCCCCGCCGCCGGACTTTTTAGTTATCCACCTAGGTGGCAACGACTTGGGTTGGGTTAAAGGCAAGGCCCTTACTATGCAGGCCCAGGCTGACTTAAAGTTCATTGCTCAGCAATGGCCTGGGGTTCTCATTATCTGGTCTGCCATCCTCCCACGCCGTGTTTGGCGGGAGGCTTTGGATCACGACGCTGTAGAGCGTGCCAGGCGCAAGGCCAATAAGGCCATGTTTAAAGCGCTGTGTGCTGGGCTGGGTATTTATTTGCCCCACCCGCAGATTCGTGACACGTATGCCAACCTCTACAGAGGCGATGGCATTCACCTGTCCGTCAAGGGTAATGATATATTTCTGACCGATCTACGGCAAGGGTTGTTGCTTTCCCTGCAGGAGATGTGGGGCGTCAGGGCCTAAGCAGAGGCTTGGCCCTGCCGGTGGCAGGTTAGTCGGGGTAGGCAGAGCGGGCCGGTGGGCACCCGGTGGCATTTCCCCATTGGTGGGGAATGGGGGCCTGTTTCGGATCAGCGGCGGGCTTTACGGCTGCCAGCAGAGAGGGCAGGCTGCCCTGGGACCCCCTGGAAAAGGCCTTCCCTCGGGCTTTACGGCTGGGGTGCATGGTGCTTTAAAGGGGGGAACCATTCGCCTGGCCGGCCGGGTTACAGCCATGCATGCATGGCTTCCACCTGGGGCAGGGGGTGCTCGCCCATGCAGTTCGAGGAGCAGGTCTGGTTGACCCCTCGCTCTAACTGTACCGCTAGTTGACCCTTGCCATTATTATGCAGTTTAGGTTATTTGATTATAAATAAATCGGTCAGAGATGGCCCTGTTTCACCCAAGCTTTGTGTCCGTCTCTTTGTTCCTAATGGGAGGGCAAATAATTTAATATATAACACATCCCACTAAGAACTGCAAGAATATCTAACACAAGAAAACAGAATAAGCTACTTCTATAATTTACTCTGCAAAACTAAAGGGTCTTTTGAAAGAAATATACTAGATGAAATCTAGCAGAACAAGAAAGTTTTAAAAGTTCTCTCTCTCATGTATATTTTTCCTAATTGAGTTTATAACTAGTTTTTTTTTAAATACACATATAAAATAGTATAATAAAGTATGCACCTATTTATACAATTTATTTAAAACACACACACACACACACAACCTAAAGGCACTATTTGTCATTGCTTTGACTTTAAAACACAGGTGTTATGCATGGTATTTAAAAATATATACTTAAATAATGTAAGAATCTAAAACGGTGCTTAAATGCATCTTGCAAAAAAAATTGTGCATAAAATTTGTCACAATCAGCACTTTTCAACTTGACTTGACTTGACTACAGTGGTCCAAGCAATGATCACTTCTAGGTTGGATTACTGTAACGCGCTCTACGCTGGGCTTCCCATGGGCCTGATCTGGCGGTTAAAGCTGGTACAGAATGCAGCAGCGCGGGTCATTGCTGGAGCACCGGTGTGGGAGCATATTACACCCGTGCGACACCAGCTGCATTGGCTGCCAGTGGAGTACCGAATCAGGTTCAAGGTTGTGGTGTTAACCTACAAAGCCCTATGCGGACTGGGACCAATGTATCTGCGGGACCGTCTCTCACCGTATGAGCCCCGGAGGATTCTCTGATCTGGTGGAAAGCATCTTTTAAGTGTCCCTGGCCCTAGGGAGGCCCGCCTGGTGTCGACCAAGGCCAGGGCCTTTTCGGTCCTGGCCCCGGCCTGTTAGAATGCTCTGTCTTGCGAGACTAGGGACCGGCAAGATTTGCTTGCATTTCGCCAGGCTTGTAAAACAGAGCTATTCTGCCAGGCATATAGCTGAGGCTGGGCGGTCCCCCCCACCCGTGGAGGGGGGAGTTAAACCATCACCCCTATGTGAACACAGATGCTGTTGCCACACTCATTACTATTGCATGTATTTGCTCTGGTAGAACCGCTGCACCATTTAATGCTTTTAAATGTTTTTAAATGTACCATTTAATGCTTTTGGATGTTTTTAATGGTATGTGACATTTGTATTTTGTTATCCGCCCTGAGCCTGCGAAAGTGGGGAGGGCAGAATATAAATATAATAAATTAAAATTAAATTAAATTAAATTTATTTCAGTGCTCTTCTAACAATCTGCTCTGCTTTTCACATGTTTAATTGCTCCTCCTTTTTAACACTAAAATTAAGTGAATATTGTAGGTTATATTTTCCCCTGAACAGAGCCTCATTAAGACTAAAGGTGAAGAAACTGTTTTTTCCCCTAAATTTCTTGTTATTGACTAAAATAAAGATGAGTTATGAACTTAGTTATAAAATAAAGAACAAATTAAAGAATATAGTCTGTAGATGCTCGGAAATTTTTTTGCTTCTGCTGTCTTGGAAATGTAACCCACTTGCTGAGCTTCAATATATAGATCAGAAGCATCTCTTTTAAACTTGTGGCCTAAATTGATTTTCTTTTTGTTTAAGAAAGGGTTAAGACTATGTGGGGGGGGGGGAGAAATTAACTAAAGTAAGGCCCTTGTGATACAATGACACTTGCTCTATGCTCTTACAGAGAAAAACACGATGATAAAACACCACAAAGAGGAGTGTTATGAATTTTATTAATGACTAGAAGACAGTGTGCAAAACATCAAAGGTCTGTGGAAAAGATTAATGACCCCGTGTGAGACTGTTTAATTACCTCCAGCTAATTAGATTCTTGACCAAATTTTTAATATCTGCATTCCTTCTAACGCCTAATTGAGATTCCACATTATTTATCAATCTTTCAAAAAGCCCTTAGTGTGCTGGTTTTTTTTCCAATGGTTTTTTCCCCTCTTTTGCTCCTTGACTCCATTTATGGTCAATTATTAAATAAATAGCAAAGTAACTGTTCGCCACAAATTGTATATGTGGAACACTTTATGCTTGTTTATTTTGACTGGGAGACTATCATTGGCAGCATCTCTTCTACATAATGAAGCACTCCAACTAATAAATTGACTTAGCCCACAGTAAACACGGTTGATAATATTTTGGTTATCCATGCTGGGCTCGGGAACTCCTCATGTGGTTTTCAGTAAATTAGCCTCTGCTATTGTCAGTTAATCCTCATTTCAGTTTACCTTGGTCCAGTCCCAGAGACAGAATGGGAATGTTTATAATACAAAGTGGAGAAGACAGCCTGGGACACTTCATTACATTTGCTCTATTTCATTTAAGATTGCTTCAGCAGTGCTAGAGCAGCAATCCCAACAGAACTGTCTTTATAGAAAGTAATTAATATGGGAAGGCAAGGAACAAAACCAAAATGAACAGATAATTGGTGCAGCATTAGTTGTCTAAATATTAACAACTCATTATGAATTGCTCTCTGTATATGCTCTGTGAATTTGTCCTATGTTTTATTAATATGTTTTATTAACTTTTGAAATGATGTATTAAATATATTTTTTATAATTTGTATTATTTGGTAGATTCCCCCTGATGAAGCTGCACAAGAAACATGTAGGGATTCTACAATTATTAAAGATTCCTTTCCTCTACACCAAGTGTCTCTTCATCTTCATTTTACCTTGGTGCAGCTCCCTTTCTTCTTCACAGAACAAAACCAACAATTATTTACAGCTGGACTCAACGAAATGATCAAGTTTTGTGTTCCCCTGAACTAGTAGAGGAATGGTAGGGAAGGAAAAGTTGATGCTTCCAATACAGTGTCTAAATACACAACACAATCTGCCACGTTCCTCTCTTGCACAGGTTATATTTCAATGAACGGGGCCTGTGTTGTGGCCAAGCTTTATTAGATGAACCCCAAGATTCCAGTCGTCTCCTCTTCTGAATAATTTATCCTTCTGGAATTTAAGAAAATCCCTCAAGTGGTCTATTGCTTTAATTTGAAAAAATGCATTTCTGAAAAATGGTACATCAGAAGACTTCCAAGTAGAAGCTACTAATGATCAGTCAAGGATATACATTAAAACAAAATTCTACAAGGCAAGAATTAATCATTATTTTAGCTAATTTTATTTATTGACATTGTTTTAAAGATACGTTTGGCTATCCATGAAGATGCAAAAAAAGATGCATAAATGTTTGCTTGAATGGACAGAGGAGAGAATACCTCACAATGTTGCCAAAACAATTGGGAAACACCTCTCGGTCTCTTTTATGTTATCACCTCTACAATAGACTTTTGTGATATACTTCCTCTTCCCTTCCATTAAGCATGAAGGAAACAAAAGTCTGTCATTTGTCCCCGCCTTTGGAATGAAGAGATGGACACCAGGCTTGGGTGAAAACAGGGTCATTTATTGATCAACAACAACTTAAGAATGGCAAGGGTATAACTAGCGGTACAGGCCGAGCCAAGGGGTCAACTAGACCTCCTCCTTGACCTGTCTGGACGAACACCTACTGCCCCAGGCACAAACCATCCAAGTGCATGGCTGTATCCTGGCCAGCCAGGCAAGTGGTCCCCCCCTTAAAACTCCATAACCCCCAAACCGTAAGGCCCTGAGAGAAGGACTTGTACAGGAGGTCCCATGGGCAGTCTGCCCTTTCAGCTGGCAGCTGTAAAGCCCGCCAGCCAATCCCAGACAGACCCCCATTCCCCACCAATGGGGAGGTGCCACCGAGTGCTCACCAGCTCGCTCTGCCTACCGCAACTAACCTGCCAAGAACCAGGGGAACACTCTAACTTAACCGCAAGCAACTATCTAACCAGCAGTTCAAGGTAGGCAAAAAACACCTCTTCCCCTTGAGCCAATTTGGGAAGAAGCAAGAAAATTCGTACCTGGCTCCGTAAAACAGTGACCGGCTAGTCCTGTACTGCACAGGGTGAGATGGGTGGGTCAAGCTTTCCTAATGGCTGCTGCAGGGTGGGAGGTGGAGCCAGCCTTTATAAGCCCTGGCTCTGCCCCCTCAAAATCCCTGGATGCCCAGGAAAGCACCGTTCTGCTCTCCCTTCATGCGGGGAGACAAATGGCAGCACCCGGATGACCGTGCTTTGCGCATCTTGGGAGTGCCATTTTGTCCCCCCATTTGGAATGAAGAGATGGACACCAGGCTTGGGTGAAAACAGGGCCATTTATTGATCAGCAACAACTTAAGAACGGCAAGGGTATAACTAGTGGTACAGGCTGAGCCATGGGGTCAACTGGACCTCCTCCGCAGCCTGTCTAGGTGAACACTTACTACCCCAGGCGCAAGCTATCCAAGCGCATGGCTGTATCTTGGCCGGCCAGGCAAGTGATTCCCCCCTTAAAGCTCCATAACACCCAAACTGTAAGGCCCTGAGGGAAAGACTTGTATAGGGGGTCCCACGGGCAGTCTGCCCTCTCAGCTGGAAGCCGTAAAGCCCACCAGGTGATCCCAGAGCAGCGGGACTCTAATCTTAATCTGGAGAACCAGGTTTGATTTCTCATTCCACTTGAAGCCAGCTGGGTGTCCTTGGTTCAGTTACAGCTCTTCCAGATCTCTCTCAGCCTCATCCACCTCACAGGGTGATTGTTGTGGGGATAATAATAAAAACATACTTTGTAAACTGCTCTGAGAGGATGTTAAGTTGTAAATTGAATGTCGTTGTTGTTCTGAATTCAGGGAGAAGATTTGTTTCGTATAGACCCATTGCTCGTGCACCTGGAAAGAAGTTTCCAATCTTTCACACTTTGAGCTGGTGGACAATGAAATTATTAGTGTCGGATGGCAAGGTGAATATTAGATCAGTTGTATTAGCAATAGGTCAGATGCATTTCTTCTTTTCACTTCCACAGTGAGGGAAAAGCAACAGCTGATGCCAGCACAAAGTCAAAACTGATTGGCTACATGGGACAATGACATCATAACATTCACTTCATAACTACAAATCCTGGTTGTTCTTCGCAAGAAGCAATAATTTCTAAGTCTTTAGGGGGTTGATATTCCTTAACTTTATTTGCCTAATTTTAAACAAATCAGTTAAGGCATAAACTCTCATATTTGAAATTAGCATGTTTGGACTATTTGTGTAACCTGCCCAGAGCTAGTGTTTTATTTAAAAAATGAAGTTAAGAACATGAAGTACCTTGCTAAATTTGAATTACCCCGTTACAACTTTTTAAGATTCTTCTATGACTTTCACAGGCAGCTAATGAAACCATAAAAATACACATTTATAACACAACTGTAGCTCAGCCTTTCAATATCAAATTTCTCTCATTTTTTCATCCTGGATGTAAATGACAGCTCCAGGAAAAACAAACAGTACTTTGTTTTATTTTGATAAATAAAATTTCTCACAGGCTTTTATTTATTTATTTGCATAATTTGTGTTCCACATTTCTGATGAAGATTCAAGGCAGTTTACACAGTGTTAGTCAATACAGACAATTTCAAATACATTTCAGTAGGATATATAAATGCAAATATGCAAAGATTTAAAACCAGCAGAAATAGAGTTAAAGAAATGCTGAAACAGAGCAAAAGCAATTCTAAGCCTGTCATATTAAGCAGTATAGAAACTACCCAGAAGGATCATACATGGCAATAGATAGTTCATAATATTAAAGTCTAAATTACCTATCCCTTTACTGAAGCATCTCTTTGAGACCACCTCCTTATATTACAGCCCTCCTATCTGAGGAAAAAGCCCTCTTGAATAATTCAGTTTTGCTTCATTTGCGGGAAGCCAGGAGCGTTTCCTGACCTCTTCAAGTAGGCCATTTCATAAGGTGGAGGCCACCACACGGAAAGCACATGTGCAGGCAGCTATTGATTTTGTCCATATGCAAGGCAGCACCTGTAGAAGGCCCTGTTCAAATAAGCGAAGCTGCCACAATAGAACATAGGAAGAGAAGCATAGGAAGAGAAGCAGTCCAATAGATATGATGGACCAAGGTTGTTAAGAGCTTTGTATGTGATAGCCAATAACTTGAATTGAACCTGATAACTGAATGGCTACATTTTGGAGGTCTTTTATTCATAGGGTCGCCATAGGTTGGAGGTGACTTGATAACACATAACACACACAGAGATGGCTGATCGGTTGCCAATGGAGTGACTGCAGAATGGGGGGTTATATTCATGCTCCTTCTAGCTCCCATGACCAAGCTGTAGCTTTCTGCACTAACGGGAGCCTCCAGGTTAACTTAGAGGTTAACCTATGTATAGTGCATTACTGTAATCTAGTTTTAGTGTTATCATGGCATGGATCCAGGTGGCCAGATCAGCCTTATCAAGGTAGGGCACCATCTTCCAGAATAGAAATGGGCACGAACCAAAAAAATTTAACAAACCCGCGGTTCGTGGTTTGGTGCCACTGACAATACAGAGGTCGTGAACCGCAATGAACATTTTCTGTTGCTAAACCGGTTCGCGGTTCGTGGGGCTCAGAACAGCCCCTGTTGCACTTAGAGAGACCATATTCCCAGGGAGTGTTTTACAGGCTCTCCTACAGCCATCAACCAAGTTTGTACAAGACTGCAAAAGGGATCTTGGAGTTATACCCTCTCCAATCCAAGGCCCCCAAGAAATTCTCACTCAATACAATTAGAGCCACTGGTTGACGTTGGCCCAGTGTACAGAAGGTGGGTGCTGACGGTGGTCACCGGGCCTGGTGGGCACGGGGAGGCAGCGATGAGGCACCTCTCCTTTAGAGGGTGGGGGGGTCTGGCCACTCACTGGTGGCACCCACCATGTGCTCACCCGCCAGGCCGAAGAGAAGCACGCTGGTATTCCCGGCGCAGGCTGGAAGGTGGGTACTGTTGGTGGCCGCTGGGCAGGGGGGATCAGGCCACTGGGCAGGGGGGATCAGGCCGCTGGGACAGGGGCCTGATCCCCCAGCAACCGCGGGTCCTCACCCGAGGGTCCCACTGAGGAACTGTGTGACAGCGGCATCCGACAGTACCCACCTTCCTACCTTACTGGAAAGGATGGGAGGGAGAGGACATGTCATGTGGGGGGTAAGTGGGAAGATCCCCCTGCAACCGCCTGGTCTCACAGGAGCACGCAGTTATTCCCGGCCAGGGCCGGAGGGCGGGTGATGTCCCCTCTCTTTCTATTTCTGTCTCTATCATTTTCTACATACAATTCTCCCAATATGTACCATACTCTCACCGTTAACAGACATTCTCTAAGGTGTGCACACACATTCGAGGGTATTGTTCATTCTACCTATACATTCTGTAATGTTTGTATCTTTCTCTGTTTTTGATTTTCAATCCTTTTATCCATGGACGGATCGTGTTCGCATGTCATTTGGAGGGGAAGTGGCAAGATCCCCCAGAAACTGCAGGGCCTCACCCAAGGGTCCCCCTGAGGATTTCTCCTGTGGCAGCCAGCACCATCCGCCTTCCTGCCTTGACAGAAAGGATGGGAGATGTGGGACACATTTGCCCCCAGATCAAAGGGGTCCCATCAGTCCCGTTGACAGGGGAGCCGCCACGCTGTGCAACCAACTATATCCGTATATGATACAATCGGCGGTGTGATCACAGCCGAGCTGTCCCTCATGACCAAGAAGGGAGCAGTAACAGGATATTCCGTCGTGAAGCAGCGGCTGACATGACCCACCGTCCTGCCTTCACAGAAAGTAGGGGATGGGCAGGACAGGACACATTGCTTGGATAGGTCAGAGTGGTTCCTGAGAGGGGGAGACAGAAACGGGACAGCAGCAGCAGCAGCTGACATTGGCCACCTTCCTGCCTTTGTGGGAAGGACATGAATCGAGAGACCCATTCCCCCCTGCTCAGAGGGCTCAGTGTTTAAGATGGATAGGGGCACCGTGCAGCTCAACTATATGTGCAACAGCTCCTGAGCTGTTCTGCAAGTGCCCAAAGGAGGCTGCCTCCAGCATCACCCACTTCCCTGCCTTCACAGAAAGGAGGTGTTATGATGATCTGGCTGTGCCAGGAAGGCCTATCAAGGTCTCAGAAGCCTGTTAGCAGTGGGACTGGACCTGGCTAAACCTGACCCAAATGTGCCAGCCCTCATTCGAGATACCCACAGGACTCGAAGGGCAAGGGTGCATGGCGACGGCATGGAGAACCAAGGGGCGAAATGTTTTAGTAGCCTGTGGAAGCCCACACACTCCACGCTGGATAGGTGCAAGCCATGTAGGGTAATCATCTCTGCCAAGACGCAAAGGCACACCTCCTGAGCCATCAGCCATGAGGTTCTAAGCGGCACTGTCCCAGACCCCGAGGGGACAACCTCCATGAGCGTGGCCTGCCGGAGCGCTCTGCTCCCACCAGCATCACCCTCAGGGCAAAGTGACCCTCCCACTGACCCCCACTCAGAAGAGCAGGTCGCCCCTTTTCTCCCCCCAACGGATGTTTCACTGGATGAGGAGGGAGACAGGCTCGGGTGGTGCTTCTTAAGGTGCCGAGTCAGGGCCGTCGAAGACAGGTGCTTCGGGTTTTTACCCCTGCGCAGAAGGACATCACAGGCATGGCACCACACCACATGGGGGTCATTAGAAAGGGCCCGAAAGGGCGTCCATACGAGGCATTGAAACGTGGACCGCTAACTGTCCCAGGGGAAGGAGGACGAATGGTTACAGGCTGCACTGCGGAGCTGGCCACGGACGACGGGGTGAGGGGTGGACTGCAGGCAAGGACCACTGAGAGTTTGTGATGCGGATGGGAGGGATCTTTCATAACACACAAACCATTCCTCCAGGGATCCATCGCCCGCCCACCCCTCCTCAAAATGTTGAGAGAGATTCTCTCCCCCCTGCGGAAAGACCTCTTTGGCCTCCTCCACAGCTCCCACAGGTGAATTGGGGGGAGCGGGAGGACTCTCTGCTGCCCCCAAGCCACACCCAATACTGCTTTCCACAAGTAAAGCAGGAGGACTGTCATTGCACTTCACCCCACAACCACCCTTGGTGGCCAACACAACAGGAAGACTCATTGTGCCACCAAACTAGAATTAAGGAGGACAGGAAAGGAGAGATGACTCTGTGTGCCCTCTGCCGTGGTGCCCACTGAGCTTGGACCCAGGGCCTGGCAGCAGCCCTGGAATCAGAGGCTGAGGCTAGAGCCCTAGTCCAGCACACCAAGATGCCTGACCACCAAATCAGGCACTGGTAATAATACTGTGAGCCCTCAGCCGAGGTGCCCACTGAACTTGGCCCCAGAGCCAGGCAGCAGCCCTGGCACCAGAGGGAGAGAGGGACTAGAACCCTAGCCCACCATTCCCACAGACCTGACCAGATCAGGCACTGATAATACTGTGTGAGCCCTCAGCTGAGGTGCCCACTGAGATTGGCCCCAGAGCCTGGCAGCAGCACTGGAACCAGAGACCGGGGCTACAGCCGTAGAGCAGCACACCAAGATGCCTGGACAGAACAGACACAGAGACTAATAATAATAATAGGAATAATAGGAATAATAAGAATAATAATGAAAATGATAATGATTGTGATAATAATAATAATCATTTGGTGAGCCCTCAGCCTAGGTGCCCACTGAGCTTGGCCCCAGGGCCTCGCAGCAGCCCTGGCACCAGAGGGAAGGAGGGACTAGAGCCCTAGCCCACCACTCCCAGAGGCCTGACCAGATCAGGCACTGATTAGTAATAACCAATGTGAACCCTCAACCAAGGTGCCCACTAAGCTTGGCCTCAGGGCCTGGCAGCAGCCCTGGAACCAGAGGGAGGGAGGGACTAGAACCCTAGCCCACCACTCCCACAGACCTGAACAGATCAGTCACTAATGTGTGAGCCCTCAGCCCAGGTGCCCACTGAGCTTGGCCCCAGAGCCAGGCAGCAGCCCTGGAACCAGAGGAGATAGATACCTATCCCAAAAATCTCAGCTCAATTATACTCTCAGTCTCTCTCCCCAAAGGCTAGCAAGTGGCAAGCAAGAGCTCTGTCTCACTCCACTGCTCGCTGGAAGTGAAACCAGAACTTGAAGCGCAGTGCTTTTTATAAGCTGAGGTCCGATAGAGCAATGCAGGAGGTCTGTGTTTGGCCACCAGAGCTGCCTATCAGGGTTTGCAGGGATGAGATTGGAGTGCCTATGGCTACAGAACACCCCTCCCCCCTCACTCCCCCGGGTGTCTTCTCCCAACTTGTAACCGCTTTGCAGCTCCATGGTTGGAAGGAAGACCTGCCGATCAAGGTAAGCTGGTCTTCGATTCGGGTTTCCAGGGTGACAGAAGGAATGCAGACAGAGTTCAGGCATTCCCCTGGCTCCATTTCCAGGGGAATTGATTGATGGCGTCTGATTGTCTGGCTTCCCGAACTGTGGCCAAACGCACCGAACCAGGCTTCTTCCAAATGCTGGTTCGTTGGCCATGGACAATCACGAACTGCTGGATCGTGATCGTGTGATTGCCAATTTCGTGGTTTTTTGAAGTTCGTAATGCGGTTCGTGCCCATGTCTATTCCAGACTATACTGGGATTGTAGAAAACATTTTTTGCATTTGCCTTAACTTGCTTTTCTAACAGTAGTGCAGGATACAGTATAGCTTCCAGTCTTTTAACTGAGTCTGCAAGGGTCAGATGAACTCCATCGGAAGTGGGGAGTACAATGTCCTTCAAGTTCTTTGCCTTCCCAATTAGCATCACTTCTGTCTTGTCTGGGTTCAATTTCAATTTGTTTGCTTTCAGTCATTTAACCACAGCTGTCAGGCAGTAACCCAGGGTTTCTACTGCATCCTGCAGTCATTTGGATAGTGAGATATAGAGTTGGACATCATCTGCATCTTGTCTTAAAAGGGCAGCATATAAATAGCTTAAACAAACAAATTTCAATGAAATTGCTTGCTGGGTTTTTTAAAAAATTGTTTCCCTTTGATATTATCTAAACATACGTCAAAAATAATGTACAGACCTACACACATTGGCTGCAATCCTAAAGGCATGTTCCTGGGAGTAAGCACCACTAAATATCATGAGGCTTACTTGTGTGTAGACCTGCTTAGGATTGCTCCCAGCATATACCAGTGAAAAGCATTTTAATAGCCTAAACTTCTAATATACTCTGCTTGGTTGTTGTGGGTTTTCCGGGCTGTATTGCCGTGGTCTTGGCATTGTAGTTCCTGACGTTTCGCCAGCAGCTGTGGCTGGCATCTTCAGAGGTGTAGCACCAAAAGACAGAGATCTCTCAGTGTCACAGCGTGGAAAAGATGTAGGTCATTTGTATCTACTCAGGAGGGGTGGGGTTGAGCTGAGTCATCCTGTAAGAGTTTCCCAGGGTGTGGAATGCTAATGGCGGGAGGCTTCACTGTATCCTGAGGAGGTTCTTTTGCATATGGATTGGTACTTGATGTGCTAATCTTCTCTGCAGGGCTATTGTCGGGGATAGAATGTTTTGTTAGCCTGGTGTTTTTCAGAACTGGAAACCATGCTCTGTTCATTCTTAAGGTTTCTTCTTTCCTGTTGAAGTTTTGCTTATGCTTGTGAATTTCAATGGCTTCCCTGTGCAGTCTGACAAAGTAGTTGGAAGTGTTGTCCAGTATTTTGGTGTCCTGGAATAAGATACTGTGCCCTGTTTGCGTTAGGCTATGTTCAGCCACTGCTGATTTTTCAGGTTGTCCAAGTCTGCAGTGTCTTTCATGTTCTTTTATTCTTGTCTGGATGCTACTCTTTGTGGTCCCGATGTAAACTTGTCCACATCTGCAGGGTATACGGTGAGTGCGGCTCACATATCCGTCTTGCACGATCCACTAATGTTTTCATTATGCCTCTTTTCTGTCGGGGGTGGTGATTGGAGTTTTTGTGTAAGTACTGATCAGTGTGATGCTCGACAATGCACGCATTGTCATCAATCTGACAGACCGTCAACTCTCACCAGAAGAAACCTCCATCTTGGCAAAGGGAGGAAACTTTGCAGTCACCCCCACCAGAATTCCTGTGGAAGACATCATTGCAAATGTAGAAGCTGCCATTCGTCATCTACCTGAAGAGGAAGCTGAGGAAATAAGAGGAGAGACAGCCAGGATTCTACAAAAGGCAAAGCTTCCTACCAGCAATATAACACGCAAGGAGAGAAATGCCATCAAGACCCTCAATGCAGATCCAGACATCATCATTCTACCAGCTGATAAAGGCAATGCTACAGTGATCATGAAAACAGAGGAATACAAAAAGAAGATTAAGGAACTCCTGGACCCCTCCACCTACAAAAAACTAAAACGAGATCCCACTTGCAAAATCACCAGGCTAACAAATGCGCTGATCAAGAATTCCTCACTACATCCCGACACGCACAGAAAACTATGCAAGACTGAAGCACAGCCACCTAGACTATATGGACTCCCCAAAATACATAAGGATTCAGTCCCACTCCGACCCATTGTGAGTGCCATTGGTTCACCGACATATGAATTAGCTAGACATCTGGCAGATCTCCTGCAGGACCACATTGGGAAAACCTCATCTTACATCAAAGATTCAGCAGATTTCATCAACAAAATCAGTTCTCTGAAACTCAATCCACAAGACATACTTGTCAGTTTTGATGTTGTATCCCTGTTTACCAAGGTTCCAGTAAAAGACACTATTGCACTTATTAATCAGATTTTCCCAGAGGATGTAACAGCCTTATTCCACCATTGTCTGACAACCAGTTACTTCCAATGGGACAACGAATTCTATGATGGGGTGGCCATGGGGAGCCCACTCAGCCCAGTTATAGCAAACTTCTACATGGAACATTTTGAAAAAACAGCTCTAGAATCAGCACCCCACAAACCTAGTGTATGGTTCCGGTTTGTGGATGATACATTTATCATTTGGAGCCATGGGGAGGAAGAATTGATGGGGTTTTTGAATCATCTCAGCAACATCCACCTGAACATACAATTCACAATGGAGAAAGAAATCAAGGGAAAACTCCCATTCCTGGATACCTTGGTCATCCGCAAAGCAAACTTTCAGTTAGGTCACAAGGTCTACAGGAAACCAACTCACACTGATCGGTACTTACACAAAAACTCCAATCACCACCCCCGACAGAAAAGAGGCATAATGAAAACATTAGTGGATCGTGCAAGACGGATATGTGAGCCGCACTTTCTCAATGAGGAAATTAATCATCTAAACCACGCACTTCAGGCAAATGGCTACTCCAGAAATGAAATCCGAAGAGCAATCAAACCCAGGATGAATCAAACAACCAAGGAAAAACAGTTTCCTACAGGAAAAGTGTTTTTGCCATATATCAAAGGAATTACTGATCAGATGGGAAAGCTTATGAAAAAGCATAACCTTCAAGCAGTATTCAGACCCACCCGAAAAATACAACAGATGCTACGATCAGCAAAAGACAGTAGAGACCCCCTCACCTCTGCGGGAGTATACCATATACCCTGCAGCTGTGGACAAGTTTACATCGGGACCACAAAGCGTAGCATCCAGACAAGAATAAAAGAACATGAAAGACACTGCAGACTTGGACAACCTGAAAAATCAGCAGTGGCTGAACATAGCCTAACGCAAACAGGGCACAGTATCTTATTCCAGGACACCAAAATACTGGACAACACTTCCAACTACTTTGTCAGACTGCACAGGGAAGCCATTGAAATTCACAAGCATAAGCAAAACTTCAACAGGAAAGAAGAAACCTTAAGAATGAACAGAGCATGGTTTCCAGTTCTGAAAAACACCAGGCTAACAAAACATTCTATCCCCGACAATAGCCCTGCAGAGAAGATTAGCACATCAAGTACCAATCCATATGCAAAAGAACCTCCTCAGGATACAGTGAAGCCTCCCGCCATTAGCATTCCACACCCTGGGAAACTCTTACAGGATGACTCAGCTCAACCCCACCCCTCCTGAGTAGATACAAATGACCTACATCTTTTCCACACTGTGACACTGAGAGATCTCTGTCTTTTGGTGCTACACCTCTGAAGATGCCAGCCACAGCTGCTGGCGAAACGTCAGGAACTACAATGCCAAGACCACGGCAATACAGCCCAGAAAACCCACAACAACCATAGTTCTCCGGCCGTGAAAGCCTTCAACAATACTCTGCTTGAGTCAAATAAATTCATATCATTAATTCTTCTCCTATATGGGCATCAATATGTTTAAACTGAATCTGAACATGTTGCATAACAGGTGTGTATGAATTACTAGGAAAGTACTGAAAAGTACAAGACTAGAGAGATTTTCTAACACAGTACACAAGCTATGGGCCAGCTCTAATGTACAGCAAAGTTTAAATATTGGCCTCTTTTTGAAATGATGTAGGCATTTGTATTCAGACAGAGTGAAGATGAGTATGGGGTTTGTTTTAGGAGTGTATTTCAAATAGCACATTTTAATCTCATCTTATTCATATACCTATATGAATTAATTTGACAGGCCTCCTCCTGATATTAGAGAGAAACTTGTATTGAGAGGATAAAAGACAATTCTGGCCAGTGGGGTTTCATCTCTAGCTGTCTCACTATGCTAATTTCCCCTAGGAGTTGAGGTGCAAGGTTTCCCCTTAGGAGTTAAAGTATAGGGTTTCCCCTTAGGAGCTGAAGTGTAGGGGAGATTAGCTGAGCAAGATAATTAGATAGAAAAGCCTGCCAGTTTTGTTACCACACCAGACAGTAGTATTTGTTCTCCTCAGTAAGACTTTAGAGCAAGCCCTTTCAGATTTCCTTTCCTGTTGACTGTTAGGAGGAAGCTTTTAGAATTCTTAACAGTCAAAGTGAGTCTGTCAATGAATTCAGTGCAAGCTGTAAGGTATGGGTGAGTAAGCACCAGTAAGCTGCCTGACACAGCTAAATAGGATCCTGTTTTAATCTCACAATTCAGGGTATATACATGAAAAACGTTTTTTTTTTTCCCAAATGGGCTCTCAACAAACTAACCCTATTACAACTAGTTTTATGATGCCACTATTTTTCCAAAGTCACAAAAGTCTTTATCTTTTTTTTTTTTTAACCTGAAGTCCAGTGATCTAATGAGCTACATCTTGGTATAACATGCTAATGTGGCTTGGGTACCTTTTGCACATCCCATGCTAGTCTGGTATCTATCCAAAATTGGATTCCACCTCTTGAAAGCCTTTTAACATATTTGTTTTTCTGTGAGCCTTCGTTGAGTCTCCATTTCAACTAAATTATGCCTTTTCCCTCTCAGCATGACCTAAATGGACCTACTTTAGGTGAATCCTAGGTGGTTAAACATTTGCTCTGTTCTAATAAAACGCTGTGGCGTCCATGCCAAATTACTAGTGGTCTGTCCCAAATGAGATTAGCAGTTCATTATCCATGAGGTCACAACTACAATCATAGTGCCTATACAAATGACATAGAAGCAATACTTTCACCCAGAGCACCAGAACTAAGCAGCATTATACCTTAATTTGTACTATTAGTGGTTATAGCAGCACATGGATATTACTAGGTGGGGAGCTCACATGGCATCCGTCAGACACATAAATACTGGAATTTAATGCTGGCATGGTCTCTTTTCTTTCCTCTTTCCCCTTATCATTAACTCAATCCCTTACTATTATCTGAAGGTAGAGGTGGCAGCTTTATTTACACAATCTACCATTTTTCAAACGGTAACCATTTAGACCAGAAACAGTGCTACAAATCAATACAGATGAAAATAAAGGGTGATCTTGTCAGTAGGAAGGCTTTCTGTTGTGAAATTACAGCTATCTCCAGCCTAGAAGGTACTAAATGTAGCTATCCATGCTACCTGTTGGCTTCTTTATTGTGTACCTGTTGCAGAACAGCTGGGTTGTCTACAGGCAATTGATATTATGCTCTGCTTTCACCTGTGTATGTGTGAATGTGTCATTTCCCGATCATTTCAGACAGTGTAGGAGTAGATTCTCAATACAGGTTTCAGCCTGTACAAGCAGGGGATCCACAAGGATTTATGGGGTACATCTCATTTCCTCTCCTGAAAATTTCTTTTTCCCATCCCTGAAAGCTCCATTGTCTCTCCTGTTATCCTCCTTCCTTCTGTCCTTCTCACTCACCAGACAACCTGCCTTTATCACCTCCTCCCCGTCTTAAGCTTTCCCTCTTTCCCTCCCTCTAGCAGCCTGTACCAGAGAAAACAGTGATCCTGTTGGGCTGCCCATCTGTGTGGTGTGGAACCTGCAGGAACTTGCAGGAGGCACTGCATTTTCACCTGTATCCCCTTCCCACACTATTTCATCTTTCTGTCCTCCTTTTGGTCCTCTATCAACTCCCATATCTTTACTGTTTCCTTCTCTCCTTCATCACTATTTCCTTCTCTCCTTCATATCCATCAACCAACTTACTTTTATCTGCCCCTCCCCCTTCAACTATGTTTACTTTTTCATTCATATCCTACCTTTCTCCATAATGGGCAGCCAAAGCAGCTTACATCATTCTCCTCTCCTCCATTTTATCTGTGAAGAAGGTTAGGCTGAGGGAGAGTGACTAGTCCAAGGTCACTCGGTTTGCTTTCACAGTAGAGTGGCGATTTAAACCTGAATCTCCCAGAGCCTAGTCTGAAACTCTAACCATTATATCAAACTGGCTTTTGTGGGGTGGTTGCTGTTGAGCAGTCACAAAAAGCCCAACTTCAGTGAGTCATGCCAGTCAAGCTATGGGTGTGCAATCCGGCTTTATGGCCAGATTTATACCAACTCAGCAGAATTTGGCTATACTGCTTCAGATCAGAGAATCTCAGATCAGATCCAGGAAGCCGGATCTCAATGGGCCAGATTAAACTGGTTTAATTTGGTTTAATCTGGCAAGCATTGACTGTTTCTCCAGCCACCTCCCCCACTTGTCTCACAACCTTTGTCAGGGCTTTTTCCAGCAGGGGAGGGTGGAGTGAGGCAGGAGGGAGAGGGGAAGGAGGGAGTGGCCAATGGTGAAAGAGGACTTGGTTGTCTAGCCAGTCATGATTCTGTGATGAGAAAGAACCTTTTTCAAATCCTGAAAAGGAGATTAAAAGCAGCAGTGAGAGAGCCAAGCTACAAGTGATGCATTACATTTGAATGACAAGTGAACAGACTCATGTGTATTCCTCCCTGTTCACTTGCCATTCACTTGCGCTCCACTTGACCACAAAGTGATCAAGTGGAGTGCAAGTGAATGGCAAGTGAACAGGGAGGATACACATGAGTCTGTTCACTTGTCATTCAAGTGTAATGCATCACTTGTAGCTTGGGTCTCAAAGCAGACTCCATTTTGAGTCAGAGATTGTGCTGTGAGTAACGTTATACCCGGCATCCAAGTCATTCTGTATGCTATTTTGTCAAGAAAAAAAGCTTTGCAAAGGTGTTTCAGCTAATTGTCTGTTATATGGGTGCCCAGTAAAGGCCCCTGAAGGCATTCATTTCTTAATGCTACAGGTACTGCTTCTATTATTTTGAAGGGGTTAACCCCCCCCCACACACACACACCTGGATATCCCTGGATATCCAGGGTCGGCCTTGGTTAGTAATTGGATAGGAGACCTCCAACAAAGACTAGGGTTGCAGAGGAAGGCAATGCCAAACCTCTGTTAGTCTCTTACCATGAAAACCCTACCAGTGGTGGCCATAAATCAGCGACGAATTGTGGGCACTCTCTATCACCAATACCCCCCATCTTTTTCAGGTTTTCTGCAAACCTAGGGCTTTTCTCGAGTTTGTAGAAAGACCTGTCTTTTCTGCTCATGGTTCTAATCTCCAGATTTAAGCATCTACAGATTTGGCCATGTTAAGCATTAGATAAGCTGATGATGGTGGTATGGTTGGTTCCATGTGAGCCCAGCTACACAAACTGTGTGGCTTCTTGTGTTTGTGTGTGTTATCTTGCTTTTTTGAAATAAACCTCCAAATGAAGAGCCACTTAAGTTGGAATAAAGTTCCTTAGGCTAGAAAAAGGCTGTAGGGAAGGTCTTGAAAATTGTTGCACAACAATGATTAATTCCACTAAACATTTACGGAATGCACAATCCAAGAAAGTTTTTTTTAAAAAAATGCAGCTGTCTTATAAAGTGCAACACATGGGCGACAGCCTTCCTGCTAACTCTGATGCAAAAAATGTGGTACAGCTCAGAATAAACACCAGTCAGATATAATAGCACCTACTATTATTAACTTACCTTGCTTTCTAGACACTTCTCCATATTTTCCCAAGAACTTTTGCTTGACAAACATGTCCTGGCACCACAGAAGATAGTCAAGAAAAACAGCAAAAATGAATGAAAGGAAAAGAAAATACCTCATCTTGTTCCTTGTTCAATCTAGTAAACAATTTATATTTGAACTTTTAGGTTAGAATGGACACATGGTACTTTAAGTAATTAGGGCTCAGATACCAAGTCTTGAAAAATAAACTTACAGGAAGTTCACATGGTTGCCCAGGAAATGGCAGATAGGTTTTATTTAGTTCTCATGCTCCAAGGTTTAGTAGTTGACCAGATAAGGGCCAGGTGTGCTCTACACATTTAATTTGTTTAGTCTGTAGTTAATTTAAACAGCACTTTTTCAATTCTATAACTGGTCCTGGCTTTTTACAATCAAATGTTGAAATTGAATGTAAATGGTGTGTGTGTGGGGGTGGGTGGGTGTGCAGTTCCCCTGTTTTGTTTCCTTGTTTATCATTCAAAGAAACAATTCTAAATCCACCGTTGCTATCTCTATATTGCAATCAAGTTATATATATTCTTCAGGAATTGGCACTGGGCTTTTTCCTCCTCTTACTTTCTATCATTAGTCCTAAACAGCTGTTACAATGTTTCGATACAGCCCTTGCTTCACTGAATTCCGGTTGTTTCCCTTACTCATTGTGTCTCCTCATTCATGATCATCATTGCGTCTCCTCATTCATGATCATAAACTGTGAGGAAGAAGCTTACTGCTGATATTCATCTTTCAAATATAAGACTTCCTGCATGCTATATCCTTTTTTTTTTAGGTGCAAAAAGGAGCAAGCTGAAGCAGGTCTAGTTTTGAAGCAACACAAATGTTATTCAGTGGGGCTTACTCCTAAGCAGAACCTCTCAGAAGTCCAGAAAGCACTGACAGTTTCAGATTTTGCAGTCCCTCACTCTGATTTTTTTTAAAAAATGATGACACACAATGACCATAAAGACAAATCACAAAACTTATCTAAATCTGAGGCAACCATAACACATAACAGTTCCTCATTATTGTAGAGCATTTATGCTCACACACCTGAACACTGGCCCCTCAACAGCCCTATATGGGAGATGTTGCAATTTGCCTTATTCAGCTAGACTCTGCCAATGTGTTTTTTTAAAAAGGGTTGACTCCCTTAGGCATATAGGGATGCCATTCCCCCACTAGGGGGCAGGGGATCCCCTACTCCCACCCTCCACCCCTTGTCTCTACTCACTTGGCTCCCAAGGGATGAAAAGTGGGGGAATGCCATCCAGGGTGCACACCCATAGCAACACAACAACATCACCTCTGGGAGTGATGTCATTGTGCTGCCCCTGAGAGTGCTCCTGCACTACCCAGCAGGTCAATTTTGGCTACAAATGGGCCCAAATTGGCCTGTACAATGATGCCACTTCCTGGAAGTGACATCATCATGTAGGTTCATACCCACTGGAACAGTAGGGGGACCTGGTATCCCTAGTCCCATATGATATTGGAATGCCCTCATTATAAATTGTATCACAAATTATGGATTGGCCCTATTTTAGCTAAATTACCTTCCACTGTATTAAAAGATAACATAGTTCTCTATCTGTTCATGGATAAAGACCCAAGCACTACATTGGCTGTGGCCAAGTATCTCTCCGCAATATTTTCCTTAAAAAATAAAGACTCCTTAACCACTACTCAAGATCATTGGATCAAAGGAGCTTGAAAGAAAATGATAGAAAATCTGAGGCCAGCTATTATTGAAATGGTTTACAGAGGAGGAAGTTGTTAAAGTGCAGATGGTCAAATGGGCAATAAATTGTAATAAGGAAATTTCAATGGAAGCTTGGGAAAAGGTTTGGAAAAATGTAGTTAAGATTTCAGCATGTACCACTGTGAGTGAAAATGTATATAAAATGTTGTATAGATGGTATTTAACACCAAAGAAGTTGGCCAATGGTAATAGCCAGATGTCTGATAAGTGTTGGAAATGTAAACAGCATGAAGGTTCATTCTATCATATGTGGTGGACTTGTGATAAGGCTAAGCAGTTCTGGGGGGATATAGTTAAAGTTATGTCAGATATTTTACAAAGGAATATAAATAAAACCCAGGAATTGCTGTTATTATGTATGAACCTAGAAGATTTTGATAAAACAGAGTTATGGTGTTTTATATGATCACGGCGGCCAGAATGTGTTATGCACAGATGTGGAAGACTCAGGAGATACCATCTATGGAAGATTGGATTTTGAAAGTTTTGAACATGGCAGAAATGGACAAATTAACAAGGAAATTGAAAGAACAAGAAGAATTAGACTATACATCAAGCTGGGAAAAATTTAAGAAATATGTGGGAAAAAAGTGGGACATGAAGGGGAAATTGTGGTCTTTGGAGAAGTAGGGGAGATAGAAACTTACTTAAGCTTAAAAAGGGGTATATTTTACTATATGTTATGGGATTAGTATAGTATACTTACAGGGGATATGTATGTAATTTTGTTTTACTTATGTAATCTTTATATTACTTATGTAATCTTATGTAATCTTTATATTTTTAACTAAGATAAGTAATATAGTTAGAGTAGATAGTAGGTATAATATAGATATATATTACATTAGTATTATAGATTTTATGAATTTATATGATATACTTTTTAGATTAAGTTGGGTATGGAAAACTGCGGGGAGTCACCAGAAAAAGGGGGGGATGGGGAAAATGCAATGGGGTGAATAATGATAATGATTTTTATGTTTATGTTTGTAAACCCATCCAATAAAAATTCTTAAAAAAAAAAGAAAAGAAAATCTGAGGCCAGCTTTGACCTCGAGACCTGAGCAAAATGACCCTGCCCCACCTCCCATTAGTTGTGCTCCAAGGAAAGTGTCCTTAGGATTGCAACCACAGGAATCAAAAGGTTACGTTTTCTTGACATGAAAATGATTTCCAACTCCAATACGATGGTAATTTTTTAAAAGAAAATCAATTTAAAACATCCCAATGAACATGAGGAAGGTTTGTTGCAGGTAATATTTATATTATTTCTTCTGCCATGGATGATGATACATCCTATAATAACTCAGAAGACATCATATTAGTCATTATTACTGTAATATTGACTAATGCTATTATCAAATTTTAATCAATAATTCCAATCAAACACCAGATGTCATTTCTGTCTTTAACTGTACACTGGTTTTTACATGTAGTAATCATGAGCGCATGTTCTTGTCTATCTGGGATGCTATAAAAAGCCAGTCAATGAATTTACACCCTGTTACTTATTCATGAATGAGTTGTGCCCCTGAATTTTAACAGGCTACGCCTTAAACTATTAGCTGTATATCTGCTTTATGTGATGTTCCTACATAAGCTGGCAGTCCATCAATTCAGTGTCCATACATTTCTCTGAAAGCTATATTATAATTAGAGCTTAGGTTAATACTATTCAGTAACCATAAAACAGACATAAAATAATTATAACTCATTTAGTGAAATTAGAAAAAGAGCAATTATTAGACTCCCATTGTGAGGCTTTGCTGTGAGGGACAGATAATCTATCTGCAAGATGTACTTTAAGAACATCATTTTGGAAGAAATAAAATGAGATGAAATACTGTTTTGTTTTGTTTTAAAGAAAGCTTGCGCTAATAAATACAAGCTGAGCAGTCACAAGGAATGAATGTTCTCCTGAAACAAAGTGACTATAGATTTACAATCTGTCTTTAGAATATTACCTCAGTCACAACACAAAACAGCATGAGTTTAGACAGTCATTTCCAAACTTTTTGAAGAAGTCCCCTTTTCCAGTTCAGAAAAGTTTCTTCCTCCCTCTCCAGCTAAAACAACCTTGAAAAGAACTTACTATTTCATCCTATAGACTATTCTGGACATTCTATAAAATCTAGTCAAGTTTCCTTGTCTTCCAGAACCTTCCTGCCACTGCTTAACCCTGTTCTGCTTGTATTTATGGACAGTTGGTTACAGCTAGTCTATTAAGTTAGCCACAGTCTGTTCTTTGGCTGTTGCAGTCCTGTTACAATTAGATTAGAGGCAAGGAATGTCATGTTTTACTGATGCAGAAGTATCAAGTTGAGTTTCAAGAACACTGGAGGCCCTGGTGTAAAAGAAGAGATGTACGGATATTTCTGATCTCTTTTGGGCAGCAGGGGCAAGGAATGACTCCTTGGACTGGTCACTTCCAGGGGGTGCTTCCTTTTCTCGTCATTATGTGCCTCCCTCTTTCCCATATCCACTGGAGTGAGAATTAGCCTTCCCTCTGATTGTTCACTTGCTGTGGGAATTAGCCTTGCCTCTAAGTACTTGTGTGCTGTGGGAATCAGGCATGGCCAGCACCTTCATTGAGACCAGTCCAGCAACCGCCTACAAAGGTGAGAGGCCGGGGGGGCAGGGGTGAGAGCGCATGCTGCAGAGCTGGTGGAAGCAGCACGTGGATGGCTGAGCAGGAGGAATGGGAAGCCACCTGCGCGCTGCCCCAGCCACCTGCCATGCCTGGCGTGCAGCTATTGCAGACTCCCAGCCCTCCTGCACTGCTGCTGCAACCAGCACATGCCCCCAGCCAGGAGAAGCACTCATGAGCCAGGCACAGCAGGAGACCAGGGTGGTGCACAGAACAACAGAGCAGGAGGGCTGGGAGGATGTACGCACGCCTCCCCAGCAACCTGCCAAGCCTGGGTGGGAGCACACACCAGCAGTGGCAGCGCGAGGCTCTCTGAGCGGGCAGCCCTCCCGCCCAGCTACCCACCGCCCTGCAGTCCGGGTGCATGCACATGCAAGGGGGAAAGAGCAGACCTGAACCTGCCCCGGACTTAGGTGCCAGAAACCCTGGTGCCGGCCCTGGAATTAGGGAAACAAAACTGTAATGACTCCCCCTTTTCTAAAAGTTTGTGTGTTTCGGTTCTGTTCTTACCGCACACCAGCAGTCCAGGCATGCAGGCACTGGGCCAGAAGCAGCAGGGAGCAGCACCTGTTAACTGTGTTCCTTAATGGCAACCAACCAATCAGATCCCAATGGTACTGACTGAACCCTAGAGTAGTGTAAATCCTTTGGTGGGAAGGGGACTGTACACATTCTTTCTTCAGTGCTTCCTAGGCAATGGCATTGGTACTGAGTTGCTCTGATTTGCAAAAGGATTGCTTTGACCTGGGCGGGGGGGGGCAGCAAACAGCACAGCAGTATTAGTGTCACCTCGTCAATCCCTTTCTATGTGCTTTTACATGCTATGCAAGGAAATGCCAGCAAGCAAGCAATATCCGTTTGGGCATACACATGCTGGTTTGAGGAGGAAGGGTTCTCCTTTAGTGTCTGAGACCTGGCCTTCTGCAAAGGCTCGTGTTATATCGATGAAAGTGAAAATTGGAATAATAAAGAATGATTAAAGGAGAGCTGCCCTGAGCAGGACCCAAGCATGTGTGGACCAGGTTGCCCATTCAATAGCCTTCTGCTGCTTCTGTCCTTCACTTAGGTGCCACCACTATGACTAAAGAAGTTCTTCAAAGATAACAGGTTAAGGAGCACTAGGAGGAACTTCACCCTGTCCCAAAAGACTTCCTGTCTTTTCTGAGCTCTTCTAATTAAAACTGTTAATCCTGGATTAAAGAATGAGGAAAGTGGGTTTACACAGCAACTACATGCAGTTGCCAACCTCCAGATGGTAGCTGGAGATCTCCCGGAATTACAACTAAACACAAGGCCGTAGAGATAAGTTGCCCTGGAGCAAATGGCTGCTTTGGGGGTGGATTGTATGGCATTATATCCTACTGTGGTCCCTCCACTCCTCAAACCACATCCTCTCCAGGCTCCACCCCCAAAATCTCCAGAAATTTCCCAACCTGGAGCGGGCAACGCTAATGGTCTTAGCACACCCAAA